>NC_031976.2:18027748-18353373 GCF_001858045.2 Oreochromis niloticus | reverse complement strand
ATTATCATCTTATTAAATATTCTGTGAATCTGATTCTATTGGGAGGTTTGGAAGAATAGGGACATATTGTGTAGAAACACGTGAACAGGTTTGGCTCTGATCACTCAGGCCAATGAGATCGCAAATAAAGCCTCTTTAAGTGGAGGTTATAAATGGCCTCTAATCAGGGATGAGCCCTCAGTGTTTATTGAGAGGGATCTCTGAAACATTGCCCTAATTAATTTCCTAGCAGAGGCTTGTCTACAGCTGCTTTGAAACGTCCTTTAGTGCCAGCAACAGTAGGGGGCACTAATGGAAATTTAGAAGCGCTTAGGGATCTTAGGAAGGGGTATGAACTCTGATTACTAGTGCCAAGCTAAGGAGGCTAATTCCTGTAGCTGAAAGGGTATTTATATACGGATTCTGTAGGCTGTAATGTTGTTCGTTAGCAGCCATTTAGAGGGAAACACTTTTCTGTCTGTTTCTGGAGCCCCCCTGTGGTCAAATAATCATATTATGGCACTGTTAGCTGCCATTGAGCAAAGCTACAAGACACAAGTATGGAGAATTGTAGCTGCGATTGGTGAAAGAACATTTGTAATGGGAGTATGAAAAAAAAGAAGTAAAAAAAAGAAGAAGGAAATGCTAAATAAATCATCCAGGTTGAGAGTGTAATATGATGTGCTCACAGATGCCAGTAGAGAGGATGCTGCAGGGAGAATGTTATGTTTTCTCTTCTCCCTGCAGCAGAACTGTGCAGAATATAATCTATTTGCAGTTGGCAAGACCTTTTTACATGTTAATCTTTATTTTATAAAGCAACTAAGTGACACTAATCCACTTTAATGGTCCAGTCACTGTTACAGAATATTTATTTATGCACATAAAAGGCAGGAATAATGGCTAATCTACCCGCAACCCTCCTAAATGCACCAGTCAAAAACATTTCATTCATAGGTGGCCTTACCTTAAACAGATATTGGTGTTTGCTTGCGCTTGTCAATAGAAATACAGAATTTTGTTTTCTATTATCCCAAATAATGTACATGTCAGGGTCCTTTCCAGTTAAAGTGTTTCTTTTTTCATCCAGTGTAAGAAAAACATCTTTTTGTTGCAATACATGATGTAGAACCATGAAATACTTGAAAAACATTGTATGTTTTATTTTAGTTATTGTAGTTTTCAATTGGGAATGATGTAGTTACAGGGACTGTGAGTTTGCTTTATTTGATTAACAAATAATGACTGAGTTTGTTTTTTTTGCATGTCTTATTATTATTATGACTATAAATAGACTTATGAGGACAATACCTTTGTTTTTAAAAGGTGCAATTCTGGTTATAAATCCAGAAACCTCGAGTTCAAGTTATTTTTGCTTTTCTCTCATTGAAGATTGATTTTTGGCCACCGTTGACTGTGGGATAGCATCATTAATATGAAGGCAATGTGTTTTGCAGCTGTTGTCCAAGTCCATTGAGCAGTTACGTCAGCCCAGCGCACACCTGCAGGAATCGGAGGAAGAGCAGGAGGAGCACTACAGAGAGGAAGTAGAGAGCATGCAGGAGGACAGGCTGCCCCCTGGAGGTGTTATCCGGAAGCACACGCTCAGCAGTAGCAGCAGTGGCTCGAGCAGCGAGCTCCCAGACACTCACTGCGGGGTCATCAAGGTCAAAGAGGAGCCAGCTGATAGTGAGGATGAGGCTCTGACCAATCAGAGCTTAGAGTCAGAGCAGAGCACCTATCTCCACCAGGTCAAAGGGAGACTGGTGATAAGAGCCATGATCTGAGAGGGGAAGAGGATGAGATCACACACTTGCAACATTCGCAAATAAAGAAGTCTTTAAAAAGACGCACATCTGCAGACAACACATGCACACATACATACGCAGACACACACACGCACGTGCACACAGCAGCTATTGCACAGTAGGCCAGCTCTCCCTGTCATGACATATGACCCCTTTTTCACTCAGCTGCAGCCTCACTCGTCCTACACTCTTAAAACTCTCCATTTGTGATTTTTTTGTGCAGTGATCTCTGTAAAATATGTACGTTTCACTTGTGTAAATATGAAAAAAAAAAATTTAGACCGTTGTTTTTAAGAGCCGCTTTGGTCTTTTCGAGTCTGCTCGGCCGGCAAAACGTTGTGTGTACATATCCTGTGGATTCGGCATCAAAAATGATTTCTAGAGGGAAGTTTGAGCAGGTGTACAGCTTTAAAGAGCCACCTTTTGTTCCCATTGTGTATTTTTTTGTTGATTTTTTTGTTGTTTTTTGGATAAAATATTCGAATTCTCTGCTATCCACTCCATCATCGTGTAAGTCAGTAAGTCCTCACAGTGCATACCGCATTGTTCTCGAAAATCTGTGATGATGTTCCATGTTAAATGGTCTCAGACCTGAAATAATAAACATCTGTCTTAGAAAGAATGTACACTTAAATCCTAAGGAGGACGCTCCCTTGGGTTGGCTTTTGTGCTGAGAGTGATATTGCCACTGCTCACATTGCAATTTGAAGGATAAAGCACTGTATCCCTTATTGGGTGTGCAGACACATCCCGAGTCTCCATGTCTCTTACTCTCTTAGCAGTCCCAGAGCCGGGGTTCTGTGTTAAGCTGAGCTCTCCTCCCTCCATCTCTCCTCTGGGTCCAAATCAAAGCTCGGCCCAGTTCCTGCCCAGCTTTCAGCAGAGGAGTCAGACAGAGAGAACGAGAGAGAGAGAGCAAGAGAGAGGGCCGGGCAGGAAATGCCTTCTAGAAGCCAGGAGTTGGAGTGATTCATGTGTGCAGGAATGTTGAGAGAGGAGGACCTAGGGTTGGAGGAGTCCAAGGGGCCAGGCTTAAGAATTGATTTACTGTCAAAGCGAATTACAAAGTGAGTGGGGATATGGTTAAGGGAGTCCTTTTTAAAGGGAATCGCTTCCTCTGTATTCCCCTGTGGCATGCTTACCTCAACATGCAGGTTTGATGTTACTTCAATAAAAAAAAAAAAAAAATCTAATTAAAAAAAACAAAATAAAAATACTGGACGGGACCTCGCTTCTCCGTTATTTTTTGTGAACCCGTTTTCCCCCGAAGTGCCCATTGCGACATGTATAGTCTGTCTTAAGGTGATCAATCAGTTGTATTGCATAGCCGTGAACCTTCCTGTTTCATTTATACTGTCGGCTAAATGTAAAAAAAAAAAAAAAACATGAATAAAAACTAAAAGAGGTAGTGTAAGGTTCTGTGTTTGGATTCATGTGAAATCAAAACTGTCTGTCTTATACTGTACATTCAGATTGTCCAGTTTTAATGTTTTTAGTGTAAGTAAACACAATCAGAACAATGTGAGTCTTGTTCTCTTGCTCCTTTGATTTGGTTGTAATGAGAACTCCTTTGCTGCCAGTGGGTGTGGAGGTGGGGAGGTGCGGGGGTCCTGTGGTCTGTTCATAGCAGTTTGCATTTCTTCTCTTTGTTGCCTTGCGTGATAAACCTTTCTTTCTTTTTTTTTAAATAAAGTTAATTTACCTCTGACTTTTTTGTAGTTTTTCTGATTATGAAGTGAAAGTAGAACACATCATAAAAAAAGCCCCCAAAGCATATCCACAAACACTTAAGGTTCTTAATCATTTTGAAATTAACATCACAAACAGGTTTCCTAAATCATTAGCCAAGCTTGCTTTTCCCACACTATGGTCATATAGCCCAGCCTTATATTGCCAGGAGATCTTTTAAAGGGAGCTTAAGGGACTTTCAAAACATTTCTTTGATGTGAGCAAGCGAGGCTTCTTGTTGCGGTATTAGAACAGTCAAGATAAGGTGAGCTCTGAGCAGGTGATATATGACTTGCGTGAATACTTTTCAAACCAAGCTTAAGCAATTTCACAGCAGGCTTAGTTCATGGGCCTGACCTGATATGCTATACACGCAATGATGAGACCAGAAAACTTCACTCGCAGTCTAATGTTGCTCTCTGCAAAAATGCTACTCTGGGAACTTTCATGGCGGCCAAGCAGGAAGGCCTGTTTTTGGCGGTTTCATCTAAATAACAGATTTAAGAAAATGAATGACATTAAACAACAAATTTTACCCAAACTTTTCTTCTTTTTCTTTTAAAATGAAACTTTAATAAGAGCTCCTGGAGCATTTTCACAAAGGTGTAGAGTTACTTCAAATTAGGAAGCATTTGAGTTAAATTAGACACTGACTCTTTCTTAAGTAGATTCCATCTGTCTTGGGCTTCAGGCTCTCGTGATTTTAAATGAGCTGTTACAAAGGGAGAAAAAATAACGAAGCCCAAATCCATCTGCGCTGCCCCTCCCCAGCTGCACACAGGGCCAGTTGTAAAAGCAAACAAGCATTTTTAAAGGTGTAAGGAAGTAAGAACGACAAAAGCCTACCTATTTTCTCTAAATGGAATAAACTCTAAGTTAGCCCTGTATTTTATCACCGACTGTGCTATTTCAGAAAAAAATATTTGGATCGAGTGTGCACATACATATAAGAATGTGTGATAGTGGTGGTAATGATGACTTTGTGGAGTCATAAATTTTAAGGCAGAAAAGCAACAGAAAAACACATTCTTAGCTCCCCAAAATCAGCCAAATCATGAAATACTGTTCAGAGGCACTTGAGTAAAAATGGCAGAGACTAAAAAGCACTCCAAACACTCAACTGCTGAGAACCCTCAAAAACCAGTGTTTATATACAAGGACTGCAAGCCATAACTGGAACGACATTAATCAGAGGGGTTTTTTGTGCAGAAGTTTCCTTATTGAGAAAATAAACGTGTCTCCTTACAAGTAAAACATATTGAAGTTAAAATGATTTCTGATTAACACCAAGAATACAAAGTGGACACAACTAATGAATGAAATGAAAGACTAGAAGAAAACCAAAAAACTCGGAACCATAAATAGAATTTGGATGGGTTAACCTGTGAAACTGTAACGCTCTGACTCATAGCTGAGAGAGCTACTGAACACATCAAGGCTGTCTTGTAAATAGATAGATAGATAGATAGATAGATAGATAGATAGATAGATAGATAGATAGATAGATAGATAGATAGATAGATACAGTAGATTCTAGTATAATTCGGGCTGGATGTTTGACTATTCTTCTTGGCAGAATTGGTAGAGTTCATTTCCTGGCACAGACACAGCTTTTAAGCATAATATACAGGTTTTCAGTGGGGTTTTCAGTTAGAGGAGCCCATTTCAGAAGCCTACTTTACCCATTCCAGAAGGAGTTTTCATGTGCGTTTGGGATCATTGTCCTGTCGGAATACCCAATCGTCTAGCTGTTAAGTTGAACAAATTTTGTTGACTTGTTGAGTTAAAAGACATTTGTCGAACCTTTAGCACCACCTATTAAAAGATTTAAGTGAGTGTGTGTGTGTATATTTGAGCCTAATTTGGGGTTGATTGGAGAAAATCCATTCTTTGCACCCAGCTCTTGTTTTTCAAAGTCATTAAAGATGTATGGAGAACAATCATTCCACCCTTAAATGTGCAATGCTATAATCTGACATATTTCATGTCTACTAGCAGCAGGATTTTTAATAGTGCAGAATTTGGATCTTAATAGCAGCAGAGATGCAGTGTTGAGCACTTCACAGTCTGCTTGGAAAAAAAAAGAAGTGGTAAGCACCACAGGACAAAATGTCTACAACTTACAAATGACAAATCTTTGATATTTTCTGATTCATCTCTTAGTCCTCTGATTCATCACTTGCATAATGACCCTGATTTTCATCAAAAAGCTGCCTTATCCAGAAAATAACCAGATATTTCTTATTGGTAATCATGTGTTCCCTCGCAGTGTCTCTGTACCTGCGGAGAACTTTTATTAGGCATCTCTAGAATTTAAACTGTCTCCTGATTTTTTGAGGTGAGACTTTCAGACCCGATGACGTGGCGCAGAATGCAAAGACTGTGACATTCACTTTTCATCATGTAAACCAGAAAGGTCAGTGTGTGAAATAAAACGAGAGAGGGAGGCTGTGAAATAAGGGCACCTATAGCTGATATGTAACAGAGAGTGGGGCGATTTGACTTCTATGACAATCCAGGAGCATTATAAAGAGGGTTATGAATATATAAGAATACTCCACAGTGTAATCAAAACTCACATAACAACCAGTGTTGCCCAGAAACATGGCTATACTTCAGGATGTAAGTAATCTTGCCGAGGTGCTCAAAGGGATACTCAAAGAGATGGACTTGCTAATCAGGAGTCAGCTTGAGGTTGAAAAACACATAATGGAATTATAAAGAATATAATGAACCCACTGAATGTCTGCTTTAGCAGTACTGATGATAAAAAAAATAAAGTAAAAATAACTGTCAGTATTTCAGGAGGCTGTTGAGAAAGCCAAGTGGATGACATGGCATCCCACTCATGCTCTCAAGTAACTGCTTTGTACTGCTGAAGATACAGTCAGATTTTCCTGCATTGAAGATTTAGGTTACCTCACATGCAAAGAGTAATGACAAGAACTTTTAGAGGAAAACACTAATGGTAATGGAGTTAAACTGCTTCAGTAGTGACCCTAAATTCACCTGCCAGCCCTGGTCATTCTGACCCAGCAAAACCCAAAGTTTCCCATTTAACACAGAACAGCTGTGGAAAACTTTTTGTGGCTTCATTCAATCAGGATTGAACAGATTCTGTGCATGGCGTTTCTCGGCTAGAGTAAGAAAGAGAAACATGCATTTGTGTTTTCTCCAGCCAGTCTTTCTAGACCCTTTTCATCAGGTCACAAATCTTAAAATGAAGTGCTTCACAGTCTGTGTCCACAGCAGGGTTTTTGTGAAAATCCAGTGATGTCGCTTGAAGGTATAAGGAATTAAACAGGCTGATTTTGACCAAAAATTTGACTTTTTTTTAGCACCTTACAATTCAATGAATAATTTTACTCTTAGTTGAAGTGTGTATGGATCAGCTAACTCACACTGACGGATATTTGGCATCAATATATGTTCCTTTAGGCTCCTTTGAGAGTCAAATGTCAGAGAACACACATAATTTATTTCTTTATGTATTTGTATCCTGCAATAAGACATTTAATAGGCTAGTTTCCCCCCATGTGTGGATTCATGTAGACATGGCTACACTATTTAAAATACAACAAAACTGTAATGAGGGACTTGTTTGATGCTAACAAATTTATTCAGTTTAAACTGTGACCATTTTGCTTATGTTAGAGTTTGACATGACATTTGCCTCCTAAGTTGAGACAAATGAGGAAGTCATTTGTGGGACAAACTTGTAATTCTTTAAGCCTTGCCCACCAAAGTTGAGGATGAAAGGGAGCTAAAACAACACAAAGAGGGAAATTTCCAGCTTTCCTTTGTGCCTGTCAAGATTTGTGCGAGTCTGCCATGCAGTAGTGGTGTTTTCCTTTCCATGTGCTGCTAACCATGTTCGAGGTGTAGGGCAGCGCAGTTTGGCAGCAAATGAAGGGGCTGTTAAGTGCGCTGGTGTGAAAAACAAAGGACGCAAAAAGTAAGATGTCAGATTTGTGCCCAGTACACTCTTTTACTGTTGGATCATCTGTGGTTTGTAATGTCTGTGAGGCCTTCATTTCTTTCTGGTGGCATGTACGCTGTCATTTAGCTTTCAGTTTAATATTAAACTGCAGTTCAGTGGAAAATAAAGCTTCATTCGTTCATTCTATCTTGATAAAATTGTGAGTTTTCTCATTAAATAAAAGTTTTCCAAAAACATCCCACAGAATTTCTTCTCCTGTCTGCTGAGTTAAAGCACTGACATCCCAACGCAGATAGCATTTATATTATTGCTAGTTGCCGTGACTGGTGTCATCCATACTGTTATCATAGCCTTTCAAGGATTAATATCCTTTTCAAGTTTAATGAGATAAGAGACCTGAGGGAGTTTTCCCCCTGCTGTGTTCAAAGACCATCCAGCTTTAGTAACTGCTTTATCTCAGCCACTGATTGACCTTTCTGATAGGTGATACTGAGGAACCACAGTGGCCAAAGGAAGTGGCCTCTCCACTGAGGAGATGGGGGGGACTGGCAAATCTAGGCTCTCCTGTCTTTTAGAATCCCATCAGTGGGGCTCGGTGTCCCCGGGATGCCGACTCTTCTCTTTGATTTCCACGACCAGGCACTTTTACGTGCCTTCCTCCCTCACATTGTACAATCCAGAGACTGTAAAGCAAGCCTGCCGTTCTCCAGCTAGTTGGATGGGACGTGTTTGTAAGTGTTGCCTGAATGCACCGCCAGGCAAAATGACACCCCGAGGACTTGTAAACTTGAGATTTCTTCTCTAAGCGTATGCCAAGAGACCCCTTTCAGTTCCAGCCCAGACCTTCTAATATATTGCTATTTGTGGCTTGTGACCATGAAGCAATGGGATTTTCCGTATGATCCATACAGTATGGCAAGGACATATATTAACTAGAGACACAATCAGGAAAACAAAGTAATAATGAGCTGGGTGAAACATAACATGAAAAGTCAGACTTTAAAAAAAGCTCTTGATTCAAGAAAACAATACATAAAAATGTTACATTCTAAATAACAATTATAGAATTAGTAAACAAATCATTCAGCAAATGAAGGGCATGACCAATCCTGTGGTTCATTTCTATGCTTCATCATACTCCAAAGCCAAACACGAGCTGCTCTGGCTAAAGATTTTTTTTTTCCAAGCAGGGTTTAAGGGCTCTCTCATTATCACTATATACTGAAAGAGTAAAATGAGGGCCCCAGAAAAGGTCCCGCGGGGCATCTGCGTGTGAGGGAGTTGATTGTCCTTCACGCTGCACACTATATCACAGACTAATCTCCAAGGGAAACATCTGTGCATGAATCGAGGCACGTGTTGGTGCAACTGAGCTTTGGAGAAAGTGGGAAAAGCAGGGCCCCAAGCTCCATTAATGTTCCTGCTGCCATGTTCGCTCATCTGTGCACAAATAATGTCATCCTTCAAACACACTGAAAAGAAGACATGCCTGTTACCTGGTATGTGCCGTGGATTTATAGGTGTGATGTGTTATACTTTCTTAAGATATAAATGGGTTTTATATATATATATATATATTTTTCTTTTAGTAAATTTAAAAATAACATTTAAAACAAAAACAATGATGTAGTGGAAGCAATTAAAATAAAAGTTCTCCTTCAAATGTTTATGAATGACAACACGTTGCCATACCCGTTGCCATAGCAGATTCCGTGCTCACAGAAGTGAGCTATGGAAGTTAACACGGGATCCGACTTGCTTGTTTTCAGCCACATTTAAATGTCTTTCACCAGCGATAACCAATCCTCAAAGGCTACACGATGTGGGAGAAAACTGCAGAAACAGCAAGTTGAATGTAGTGTTTACAAAAAAACTGTACAAGTCTTTCAATCTTCTTTAGGTTGTTTATGACCTCATTGTTGTTTTAGCTTTAGAGTCTGTTACTGAAAGCATGGATTGATGCATGGCATTCATTTGGGTTCCGTTCTTCTCGAAGAAAAATCAAACTGAGGCCGCCTTGTATTTAAATTATGCTTCTGTCTGGCACAAGTTGTTTGTCTTCGCTGTGTGAAACCACTGTGGTATCCTGGGGGACCATGAGCAGTTTGAAGTAAATGTTTCTGGACAATATATGAGCTTTAAAAAGTTTTAGAAGTCGGCGTGCTCTTAATGTGCCCCGGAGAGTCGCTGTATACACATAATTCATAATGAGGAATGAAATACACATTTTCATGTTGTGTGACTGGTCTGGGTAGAAGCCAGACTGTGAAACAGCACTGTGACACATCCGCGGTGCTACATCACAGTTTCAGCAGAACACCACAGCGTAGGGATGTTGTTGAGCGAACATAACACGCTCCTAATGCAATATAAGAACGTGTTATCCAACCAGACGGGAATCTGTGCCCACGCTGGTCGTCAGAGTCGTGACAGAGCATTTCTTTTTGACAAAGTGGGAAATTGCCTTTGACATGATGGGATCATGTGATTTAGATGCATAGGATGCCACAAATTATGGTACAGTAAAGTTAATGGCAGCTCGACTCATGTTTTGAAGCTCAGCTGGCACTGCCACCTCATATGGTCTGGTGTTAATCCGCCATGAACAAGCCTGCATTATGCCAGCAGTGTAGTAGAAGTGAGTGGGAAACAGGTGGCCTCGGCTTTCTCTCATTCCTGGTCTGAGGCAGGCTTCTGGACACGAAGTTGGACAGCTTGTAGTCTTTTAGGGAAATTGCTCCCAAGCCACTTTATTAGTAAGTGAAAATAAACCTCAAATATTACACAAGTGTTTACATATGTGCATTTGTGCAATTCATGAATTTTCATTTTCAGTCACTGGGATGAAAGGAGCTGTTTGACATTTTGGGGAATGAGTTTATTTGCTCTCTTGTTGTGAGTTCGATGAGAAAATTAAAAACAGCCTCATATGTGTCTGTACAACTGTAGCAGAAATTTATAACCAATTAGTGCAGGCCCGTAATGACCTAGAAGTTTCTACTGCTTTGATATAAAATACGGGAAACAGCCATAAGCTCTGAATCCATCATGACAGCTTTCATGTTACATTTGACCAAACTAACAGCCGTGTGTAGAAATGGATGAATGCTTTTTTAGCCTTACAGATCCATAAAAAGTGCAATTTGATTTAATATAGCTTGCTATATGCAGTGCATTTAGTGACTGTTTAGTGGCTGTTTCCCCTCTGATGTTAGTGTGGATGTGTGTACATGCTACTCAGAACCATAGACTGTATATAAAAGATGGACTGAGCCACTGTGGTATCATGCTTTGGTTTTTATACTCCACATTTTAAAGCGTGTTTTTTATTTATTCATTTATTTTCAGAGCCAGTAGTGACCAGTATTTAGAGGACATGTTCAACTGCAGGCTACTAACTTTCACTCACTAGCCCCAAGTTGCTGTTAAAGGAACTGCAATTGTTGTCACTTTATTTTCCAACTCTGGATTTTACTGCCGGTTCAGAACCTTCACTTGTATATTAGAGTCCAGGCACTGATTTATGTAGTAATGGAGTTTTGAAGCATTATCTTAACTAACTTTGATTTAAATGGTCACCAGACAATGAAAACCGATGCACTGAATCACGGAACAATCTCATTAATAGAAATAAACAAATAAAATTTGTGAATTTTTTTTTAAAGTGAAAAACTTTTTTCCCCAGAGGTTAGATACTTCTTTCACTATCTTTGAATTCTCTTTTGAATACGTCAGAATTTTTTGAGCGCTTATTGTGGGTTATTTTTTTAAACGTTATTCCTTAAATAAAGGTGCACATTTAGAGGGCAGAACAAAAAGGCAAAAACAGACAAACACATCCCTCAGTGCAACAGGCAGTTAGCTCAGCAAAGGGAATGTTAATTAAATCTGTGTAGATGTGCATTTAAGTGAAGTTTGTTAATTTTGGACAGAAGCAGGCTTCCCTGTTCTCCCTGTCTTTGCATTAAGCTTCATAATTAGCAGTTGGCATATTCAGTCCTAGGACACATTTAGCAGTAACAGTTCTTCTGTAAGAATTTTGTAATAAGTGCCTTTCCAAAAATAAGTCTTTCTTTGGGTTAAGCAGACTATCTTTCCTAAAGTTTGAAACCTTTATGCTCTTGTGGGAGAATGTAGCAGCATTTAGAGATTAAAACAAGCTACCCGTCTATTGCACTGACTGAAAGATGCACTATTACAATAGATTTTCAACAGCTCTGTAAATAAAATAGTAAATAGTGTAAATAGCATGTGTAATGCATCAAAAGAGAATAGAAGTTTTACAGTATATAAATTACGCCATATATACATGAAAGAAAACAGGCTGTCTGCTTTGAACGCCCATCATATCTTCAAAAGATCTTGTTCACTGTTATCACTTAAATCTTGGCGGCAGCATTGAGTGTAATTTCATGGATTTGAAGAAATTGATAGCAGATTGTCTGCAAGTCTGTCTCTAGCATGAGAGGATATGTCATGGCACACTAAAATTGTCTGTTTTCTCTACAAAGTGGTGAAAAAAAATCAGAAATCTCACTCCGTCCGTTATAATATGAAGATGATGGGCTGTTGTGTAGGATTTTCGGTATAAACATTTCTAATTATATGTTATTTAGTTATAGATTAGCTGAAACCGATTGTGTTTAGTTAAAAACCTACATGAGAGAACTCTTCAGAAATGCAAAAAATCAATAAATGATTACAAAAACCAGCAGTGATACAATCAGAACTTTTGCACAGGTAGTACTTAGTATGTGGTGTAGCTCTGGTTTTTCACACTAATGGACACAGTCAGGTGTCAGTCAACAATTCCCAGACAGCCCGGGGAATCATGGCAGCTCCAGTCCTCTGGTGCTGTGCTTGGATTAAGATGAGAGAGCATGGGGAGAAAGAAGGAGGTCTGCTTTCCATAAAGTTCTGGTATCCTGTGAGGCAGCTTCACTTCATAATCATAAATTGTCTAGATGGAAATTGGGGAGGGGGGCGTTCATCGAATCCCCACATAACAGGGAAGTTTCAAAATCAAAAGATGGCCTGGCATCTCTCATGACAGTTTAATATCAAAAGAATTTTTTTTGAGATTTCCCAAGGTTTGTGTTTTTCTTTTATTTGAAGATTTGGTACAAAGGAAGGTAGCTACATGTCCACACAAGATGTGTTTACAAAAACACAACTTTTGGTGATGTTGGTGTATCACAAATGTCTTCTCTTTTCCTCACTCTCTCTCTCTCTCTTGGGTATATGTATATATATATACAGTATATATATTTGGCCATCATCTGACAGACCTTGCTCCTTCATCTCTCTGCTGGATGCTTTTGAGGACTAAGGTCCCTGGCTTCTCCCTGCTTGTGCTCTGGCCAGCTCCAGCCCATGCGTGTAATGCTGTTTGTAATGAGAAATCTAAACAGGGAACAGCACTGAGGCATGACAGGAATTTGTTTCCATTGGAAGAAGCTTCTTGACAGAAAAAAAAAGACAGAAGAAAGAAAAAAGTAAGAGGAGGCAGAGATGTGTCCAGAAGGAGCGCTCACTTGGGCTAGAGCGGAAGACTAATGTTATTGTACATTGGCTGTCACTCTGCCAGCCCTCCCTCAACTATTGGTTCCTGGTGTCCTTACTAGCCCCCCTCCCCTGCCCTCTGTATGTTTTCTCAGGTGGACGGTGACACAGTTCTGAATGAGCCCCAGTCGTACCCCCTTCTGCATGCACGGCTGAAGACTGTGTCATCAGCTCAGAGTCCGGAGGGGCCTGCAGAGAAGCTGGAAGTTGAAGCTCCATGCGAAGTTCACTTTGGATGGGGGAAGCAGGAAGTTGAGGGGTAAACACTGAGAAAAAAACAAAATAGCAAAAAACTCAGGGAAAATGCAAAGAAATGAGGAGAAAAAGCTGCATTAAAATAAGGAGAACAGAAGATGACAGTCAGATGGTTAAAAAAAAAAAGATCAGACCACCCATTTTGCAAATTAGAGAGTGGTGGTTGTAGCCCAGCCTGTAAAGACTGTCTTGGTTTATGGTCCACGGAGGATGTCTTGAAACAGCACTGTTTGGAGTTTATTTTATCATGCCACGCCGTCTCAGGCCCTCCGTCAGGAATCTCATTCTGCAAAGACTAATTACAGTGTAAACACTGCATTAAAGTCTGTAGGCCACTCCACTTCACTATTTACCTTTTCTTCCAAACAATCCTGACATCCCCCCACAGATTGATTTTGTCCATAGAAACCTCCTCTGCTGGTGTTTATTTGTTTTGAAACTGGCACGCAATTCATGCTGAAATGGATGGATACAGATTTCAGTGAGAACATGAATAACACAGCTCCGTTTGAAAGACAGCACGTTTGGTCCCACCTGCAAAACGCAGCCTCAGTTCACCGAGCGTCTGAGGATAAGCAGGTTTTCTGTGAAAAAGGAGGACGTAATGGTTTTCAAATTGCTTAAGGTTGAGTGAAGAGTGAAGCAACAAAGTGCAAGTTGAACAGCTTACGCCTTACAAAAAAAAAAAAAAAAAAAAAAGGACAACCAGGAAGCTGTGCTTCATTAGCACATGCATGGGTGCTGAGGAGTGGTCACTCAGTGTCAGTCACCTGCATGGCCAAGCCAGAGAGCATAATTATTACCACATGGGCCCAAAAGGGCCGGAAGAGAATGCTTTTAAGGCAGACTGAGAATTATGACCTCCCAGATCTTTTAGCATATAAAATAAACAAGGGAACTGCTACTGCAGGCAAGTTTGTGTGTGTGTGTGTGTGTGTGTGTGTTGCTGTTTGTATCCTTTGTATTTTCCCTTTGCAATAATTGTCAGCATACCTAATCATACTGTGGTCTGAATAGTGCTTTACACATGTTTGGTAAGATGCATGCTCACATCTTCATTATGTCTGTTGATGCAGAATTTATTTAGAACAGTGGTGGCGATCTGTTCCTTGAGAAAAATGGGTAAACACTGTAACATGTAAAAGTCCCGCATTCATATTTTTACACAAGAAAGAGAGCAGAAGTGTCAACATTACACAACAGCATGGCTCACAGTGTGATGGTGTAAATCTAGCAACAGCAGTTTAGATCGTGGAACTAGTTTTACCTGCTATATTCACTCCTGGTTTTTCTAATCTGCATCAATCCAGCATCAGCTCCTTATGCATTTTTGCATTGTGCTATATTGTGTAACTGCAAATGTACCTAAGGAGAAGTAACATTAAATGGAACTACCCAAGTAAATTTAAGTACATGTATTTATTCCACCTCTGCCTGACCGTACGGCAGAGTTAGAGAATAAGGTCTAAATGGAGGAGACTAGCATTCTTGCGTGTTGTGTGATTCTTACACTGACACCTGAGGAGTGTTGACATTCGGGCTGGGCCAGTGTAGCCGGCAGCTGCCTGGGAGGTGTAATAGGTTGTCTTACAAAGCACAGACAGGAAATGAACCCTGGTATCTCGCTTGAATCAGCTACATCTGGACTCAATTATTCATCCTCGTTGTTTTTGGCTGGTGATAAATGATTTAGTCACACCGCTGACACCATTTCTGGAGTACAAATATAACTGTTATATAGCGCATTGTACAAAAAGAAGAACAAAAAAGTGAAAAAGAAAAGCAATCTCGGCTCGTAAATTAGGAGAATACTGGAGTACTTCACCTGCAGCTGCACGATTAATGAAATTCTAAAAATCTAATTAGTATCTTGTTATTTATTAAAGATGATTCAGCCCAGGAAATACTTGTGTTGTTTCCAATGGTTTTGTGCCTTGATTTGTCTCCATATTGTGTTTTGACTGTTGTGATAAACTGTGCTCATGGACACTAAATCCACACGATGCCTTCTGTACTTTCAAAACTAAGCAAACACATTATTATCTTTATCTTGACACAGTGATCTGATGTTGAAGCTGATGTGAGTATTTTGCTGCACTTGCACGCAGGGTGGAGAAGAGCAAAAACATTCAAATATCTTTCCAGTCCAAATCAAACACTGGCATTTCTGCTGTGACCACAGGAGAAAGTTTAATAGCTCCTTGGGGGTTATGAACTGTTGACAGTTAATAACTCATAAAATTTCCCCTTGAAGAGGATGCTAGATTCCATCTGCAGGGCACCCAGTACAAAGAACAGGAAAGTAAATATCTCGCAATTGAAGTGGACTGGAATTGCTCAGTGGCTGCTCACGGAGAGTCTCTAGAGCACGTCCCTCAAGGCTTCCTGATTTCTAGATGGAAGGAGGGAAAATGACCACATTACAGAGCAATTAAGTACCCGGCTTTTCTTTCACTTTTGGAGAACGTAGGGGCTTTGAGAAGCATTGGAGGCAACTGACCTTCGTGATTGCACCTTATTTTATTGTACTTGTCATCTATTTTCTTTGGCCCTTGGGATGTTTGCCATGGTAACAGCACACAGCGGGTATGTTGAGCTGACCCATGCTGTCCTCTGCATTTCCCGGCTTGGCTGTGATGAAGGAAAGTCTCTGCCCATGATCCCTAACCCCTGATGAGGAAGGTTCTCAATTACAGCTCCGGGTTCTACGAGGGCCTCACATCCCTCTCTGCTCCTTTGCCACCCCCATCCCGCCCCCACCAAGGGCATCCTGTCCAAAAATAAGCTGCTATTTTCTGAGCCAAACTGTACAAGATTACCTAAATTTGTCAAAAAAGTGCAGGTCCCCAGAACCTGAGTCATGCCTGACATTTTCTTTGAAAAACTGACTGAGGTCATAAGTTGTCTTATTTTTCTTTTAGAAACTTTGTAGTTTGGACTTAGAGAAAGTCAGCATGACTTGTGTTAAATTTAACCAAGTTTGCTTAGCTGATCGAGGATGAAAGACCTAGCTTTACTCTTTCCAAAGGTAAGCAAATGAACCCATCATGGTGTCTTTGTAAAATTCAGTAATCAACCTACTATAGTTTGCTTGTTTAGTCTTTATAAAACTGTACGAATGACATAATGTTTTTCAACCATTAAACTTTCACAAAAAATGATGAACTCTATGAACAGTTGATCCAGGATATTCAAAAACCACAGTGTGTCATTTTACAGAGATTGGGGTCTCATTTGAAGTAGTTTTAGAATAGAATAGAATAGAATAGAATAGAATAGCCTTTTTATTGTACATGTACAAAGAAATTGTGGGTGCTCCACACCAACTGTGCATGGAATAAAAATCTAATCTGGACTTGGTCTGAGTGCAGAGTCCATGTGTGAGTGGTCTGATGTTGTGCCCCATGCCATAAGTCATTTTAAGTATTCCATAAAAGGCACAATCTTTCCTAAACTATTGCAGTGAGTTAAAAAAAGCGGAAAAGATTTTAAAACTTTAGCTGCTATAAACTGATTGTCACTTAATGATACAAACAATCATGCTGCATACATTGCTTTAAAACAGCTTAAAGTGTGTATTTTTCCCCAGCCATATGTCCTAGAAATTTCATTTCATGGGTCTGTTTTATATTTTCAGGCAAATTGTTGTGGAGGGACCACAATTATCAGTGCAGACAGTGAAGCTGTAAATTGATAGCTGGTGTGGATGGTGGGTGCTAGACACCTGAGCTTGACATCCACCCAAGTTCAGAGTCTCAAGTCACTGGATTTTTCTGTATCATAACAATGACATATCTAGTCTAAATTTTTTTGTTGATTTGGACAGAAAAGTAGTTTGGTGTACATGTGGTTGTATTACATTTTGACAGAGCCAATGCACCTTTTTATATTTATATTGACTTTTTATGCTAAGCTAATTGTGTCCTGGCTTTAGATTTGTATTAAACAGAGAGACGTGGAGGTGTAATCTAACTAATTGTCAGCTGGCCAAAAAATTTGAACTGATTAAACTTGACTAACAGGATTTTATTTTTAGAGCAAACCATCAGTGATGAATAACACCATGCTGCGTTAACAGGTGTGTGACACAGGCTTTAACAGGTTGACTGGATACTGGAGGAGCCAGGCTCCATGGTGATGATGAATAGCAGCTTTGCTGGAAAGTGAAGTGCAGGCAAACTAGTTCAGCTTCACCTGAGAGCAAAACTAACATTTTGGCTGACTCCTCTTAAAACTGAGGACACTTTTATCCCGAGCTATCCGGAGAAGAAACTTTGTGTATCTTGTGTCCTGTGGGGTTAAAAGAAGAAAATCTATTTACAAAAGCATGAAAATATTTTATCACTAGCAGCAGGGGCAGGAGTGTTTTAATGACCTGATCCACAGGCCTCTGGCTGGCTGCAGGCTTTCTCAAACTGCAAAGAGCCCACTGGTCTGCCTGCCAACCCTTGGGGCAGCATTGAGATGAAACAGATAAGATAATTGTCTCTAATGAAATCCAGATCTCTTGGTCTGTCTGGACCAGGACTAGCCGGGCCCTTTTTCTCCCGTTTCTCCCTGTTTCATATAGATTTTGAATTCGAAGAGAGAATGTGGAAGTCAGGCCCTAATTCAAACCAGAGCTCATGTACCAGCCCGCGGAGCTTTGATACCGTTTGAAGTTCTGCAAGCGAACCCTGCTCCATCAGCCCGCTGGACTCTGTTGTCATGACAACCCTAATTATCTTTCTTTACGGGCTAGTTTTTACACAGGAAGGGAGCCATTATGTTCTTTGGGCATTTGCATCTCTCTGGGGCAAGTGTTAAAGGTCAGGGAAATGAACCAAAATAAGAATACAACTGAGAAAACTTGTGCGTGCGTGAGAAAAGGTGACTCACTGCAACACATCAGATACTTTGGCAGGCATTTCTTTTTGTTAAACATCTCTTGAATTACTCACTGAAACACATGGTTGCAAGGACAGTTGAAACTCCAGCTTTCTGCATTGCATTTTCACAGTTTAAGTAAAGAAAGGCTTCATACTATGAGAAGTTGCGTTTTCTGAACGGCACACTAAAGCTGCATTTGTACTTCTTCTCTTCTCTGCACCAAACATCAAAACTCGCTTCCTTTTAAACGCTACATTTCCTTTAGTTAATAAAAAAATAAGAGCACAGAACACAAAAAATCAGCCATTCTCCTGCTTCAAAATCTCATTTTATTAATGCTCTGATTTTTCTCCTAAAATAACAGGCGCCCGATCATGATACATTATTCATTCTTATAATGTGATAATACACTTGTAATGCAAAATAAACACAGCACTGTTTTTCCTGATGGGTTTCCAGTTGTGTTCAGACGTTGTCCGTGGAAAAATAGTGTTCCACATATATTTCTTTGCTCTTGGATAACGTTCACTTGTACCAGACTCTTTGGAACCAAGACAGCAGAACGTAACCCAGACCGAACTACCGCTTTGACACGACAGATGTAGTTATGACATCTTGTTCATATATTTTAAAAGTGTAAAATCTTTCCGCTGGTAAACAAGTATGATTCATTGTACGAGTTTTGAAGCAGTACTTTTCCATCTTAACATGGATCTTAAGCCAACCAATGTTATTAGATCATTTTATATTAATTACACCCCAAGTTTTGGGGCTTTTATTCATAAAATCATTAAAAATGTTTACATTACACTTTCACACCTTTTATCTAATGAAAATTAGTTTCGCAATAGACTGGACTGGTTTTTCCTATAATCATGAAATCATACATATACATATATATATATAATTCAGAAAAATAATTTCCTTAAGTTGAATAGAAAGTAAAGTCAGTCATTTCCCATGTTTCATCAGACCGGCCACTGTGACCAAATGAAGAGCCTTAAGTGGTGTCACTGTGGCAGGGGTCAAAGATAGCTGCGAATCAAAGGGGGAGCCAGAGGTTGACCAAACAAATGGTCCTCCCTCTGCCCTCATGTAAAACTATCTGCCAAACACCAGTGGTCCTCTTTGAACTTGATTTAGCACTAAGGTCAAAAACAGCCGGCCATCTCTTGCGGAGGACGTGCCCAGCCCCCTCCCCCTGATGACATGGAGATAGAGGAGATAAGATGAGGTTTATGTTGTCTTACACTCGTAGCATCAGTGACTTTGTGACGGGGTTTCCACTCCATTCGTATAATAATCTGTTATATAATCTATAGTTCAGACTTTTTAAAGTGTTTAAAATTATGTCAGTGAACACAACCGCATGACAGCAGCTTCAAAACACCTAAATTAACATTTTGTTAATGAGTAGTCGCTCAGCATGGTAATACATCATAATTACAGTGCAGAGAGTCAGGGACATCCCACACTTCTAGTAACACATACAACTTTTCTTTGTTGTTATCTGTACTTGATGTCATTTTTTTGATCCTCTGGCCAGTTGGCTCCTCTGTCGACAGGCTGAAGGATCCCGGCGGTGGGACTGAAGGGGCAGCCTTTTGCACCAATACCCCTGCTGGGATGGCAGGAAATATATTATGAGTCATAGTTTAAAGAGAACATGAAAGCTGAGAAACCTATATAAAAAATTTTTTTAATGCTTAATACACTGTGTAACCAAAGTCCCTTAAAGACATTCAAATGTTAAAGAATTAAAACAAAAGACAGATTTCTTTCAAGTATTACGTCATTTTTGTAGATTAAATATGTGTAGATGCAAACTTGTTATATCTGTCTCTTCTATAAATAAAAAAAATGATGAGAGATTTGGTTATAGAAAAGGTGCTCTGGACATGGCTGTCTTCACTTCCACTTTTACAGATGATACAAATACGTCTTTTTTCCACCTTCAGTCTATTATCAAACATATAATAAATTGTGAAGAGTTGCTTTGTCCTGTATGCTCAACAAGGTTTTGTGGTGATGGTCAATTAGATTTTCCCTGCTTCGACATAATGCTGCTTCCTGCTGAGAGCACAGATAAGAATAAAGTATTGAAGGTGGTTGGGGAGGAATAAGGAGATCATTGTAAATAGGTAACAACAGATCAATTATCAACATGACAGCGTGGTGCTGGGATTCAGTATTTGAGGGGAGGGGGACACTGGTGGGCCAGCAGGTTAATGAAGGCAATGGGATTAATACCCAGGGAGTGGAGCGCCCTAGGGACGAGAGCAGGGATGCTGCATCATTAGAGGCCTATTGACCTCTGGGCAATACACAAGGACTGCATGTTTTACTCTGAGTGTCAATAAGGGACAAGTTGTGCTCTCCTCTAATTAACATCCAGAAAGAGGTTACTTTAAATAGATAAAGGATGTTAATAGCTTTTGTATTATTTTATACATGTATGTTTGCAGTGATCATTTAGAATGACACAGGGTTTTATGTAAAATCATGTAAAGTCATTTCAGTGTTTATTTAATTAAACTCAGGGCTTTATCACTTTTACTAGATGTGGCACCTTAATTGAGTGAAGCACTCTTCAAAAACTCTACCTTCTGCATGGAGGCTTTTCCCCCCCTAACAGAATAATCCTTTGTATTTCATGCACAAACTCAGGCTACAGTTACGCTCCATCCTGATTGAACATAAACAGCAATGTTTGAAATCACTGCACTGGACTATGACTGCCCTCCACTCCATCGGTATGTTTATACTTCCTGTGAGGGGCCCTCTATTTATGGACAACTGAAGAGCACAAATAATCATCCCCCTCAAGTGAAAAATCTGCTTTTATTATCTGCAAAGTTTTGCAATGCGTTTGTGTACGCTCACGCTGCCTTCTGATTGCCTGTTTATTATTACAGCGATTCTGCTGAGCCAATGGGGATCTGGCCAGTTCCTGAAGGTGCCAAGCCTTTTCCAGCCTTTTCCTGTCTGTGACATCATTGTGTATACCCTTAAAACACACTGATCCGTGTCTTGTCTGCAGCCTGGGTGGCACGCATTACACGCAATGAAGGTTAAACACAAGGTGCACACGTTTTCATTGTGCCCTCTGGATAGTTTTGATCCTGGAAACAATCAAATGGCAAATGCCAAAATCGTGATGTCATTCCTCAGGATCAGTGTGCCTTTTGCTGTTATAAAGTGGTGACCTGTTGTGGTGACCTGTTGTGGTTCAGATTTGAAGCTGAAATCTGTAATTGGCTCAGACAGTGTGTGTGTGTGTGTGTGTGTGTGTGTGTGTGTGTGTCCACAAGAGTCCAAGCAAATGCAAAAGCATCAGTTTAACTTTTTCCGGGAAGCACTCACATATGGTTTCTTCTAATGTGCACAAAAATTCCAAGAAATTTTGATCAAACTACGACATAAATCATTCACAACAAGTTCTGTCATGGTTTTAGACAAAATACTTAAACTTTTAAACTGTGTGTGACTGCAAAGTAAGAAAAAGAAATCTTAAAAAATTCAAAACTAACTTTTATTTTGAAGAAAAGAAACAAATAACCCACAAAAAAGTTTTAACCTTCCTTTTCCCACTTTTTCCCACATTCATTTTTTAAAAATTGCATACAAAAAATCTATTTGTCATATCACAAGACTGCATTTTTTAAAGGCATTAATCAGCAAAATTAAAAAAGAACATTTCTGTCAACATTTTTTTTTCCCTTCACAATCTTTCCTTTCACTTTTTCATCTCATATCTTTAAATCAAGTCAGTGCACCACAGGTGCCTGTCTGCATTATTTAAACTTCAAATGGTGGAGAGCAATGTGTTATGGTCTGAACACATGTTTCTTTGGCAGGTTGGAGACACAGCATTAGTGCCTGTCTTCGATCAAAGTGATTTATTTTAAATCCAGGGGTAAAAATATATATGTTGAAAGCCTCATCTCGATGTAGTTCTACAGCAGTTCTTATCCCTTTGTTACTGTAACTGAAGATCTCTGTAGAACTAAAAGGAGATTTTTAAAGTGCAGTCTGAGGTATTTTCAGGAGATTATTACAAAAATCAGAAACGTGACTTTCTTTCAGACACAACAACCAGAAAGGGAGATTTTTTGGCACATATAGTTCTGTTTGGGTTCACATGCACTGACATAAATTGTAAATATATTTTCAAACGTTGGGTGTGCCTCCACTTGTGCCAGTGCGCATTTTCTACTTTTTTCAGATTCATTCGTTTTACATGAGGGGAGATTCTTGTGAGCTGAGGGTACTTTCACATTTTAAACTGACTAAAAAAACTAAAAAATCGCTACAGAAAAATTCATCTTCTTTTAGCACGTGACGCATTTTCAGTACCAGCACCAAAAATCAAAGGAATTCAGACTCTCCCAGCACAAACCATGATTTTATTTAATTAATTGTCTTATTGTATATCTATTTTAGCTTTGAATATATTTTAATGTGTAGAATTAAAATCAAAAAAGTTTCTTTTGTTTGTTTATTTTTAATGACGTCTCACAAAAATATATTAATGCTCTTTTTCTACAATAGCGAAAGTCAAAGGATCCAACAGGTAATGCAAGGTGCCATCTGCTGAGAGCTCTCCATAGAATACAGATTCTCTCTCTCACTTTTTTCTTTCTTTCTTGGACACTAAACGATGTTTTTCCATCTTTAAAACGTATCTTGTTGTAGTCACATGTTAAGAACTTACTCACATGTATCCTTGAAGATGTCGGCGAACAATATGGCTGCTTTATTTATTTATTTAGTGGTGAACAACTTAACATTACATAAAATCTCCTCTCAGTTATTATAGACGTTAATGCATTCAGTAATCATCAGACTCCAGACGCAGGATTATGCGCTGTAGCTGTCTTTCTGTATTTAGCCTCTCCTCTGTTTCCCTTCCTCAAGTGCAACCCTAACATCTGATCCCGACTCCACGCAGTTCACCCACTCCTGGCTTTAATATGTTCGCGTTCTGGGGCATTGTTGAGGGTGTCTGTGTGGGTCTGAAAGGAGCGTTTGCTCTTCGAGCTTCAGGAAACAGGGGTTTGGTCCTAATAGCCGAGGAAGCAGTGAACTCCACACCTGCTTCTTCTTTTTAGGGGCAGAATTAGAAATATTTATAGTATGGCACGAAATAAAGCAAAACTATTGTTATCATTAGTATTATTATTATTATTATTATTATTATTATTGTTAAGTGGACAAATTGTTGAGCTTCATATTTAATAAATTATCAGTCTTTGCTAAAATGGGTTTGCTAAAACGAATAAATAAATAAATACAAATAATTATTATATTAATTGTAGTCTGATTTAAGAACAGTAACCTGAGTAACATGAGTAACGTGATGTATCAAACTGCCATCAAATAAACTAAACAACAACGACAAAACAATCAAAGCCCTACAAAAAAGTTTGAAAGATTTATGGCTATAATAATAATAATAATAATAATAATAATAACTTCATAAACTTCGGTAATTAAAAGTTTTCATCGTTTCACGTTGACACAGCTTACACTAGCTTCACTGGTAACTGGTGAGGTTTCTATATACAAATTATAAGCGAAAGAGGGACCGGAACAAAAATGAATCGGCAATGAAGGCAGACGATGATCCCACGGCAGTAATGCCACAGCCTCTGTCAGGGATTTATATGTGCCATGCATTTCTTTTCTTTTCTTTTCTTTTCTTTTCTTTTCTTTTCTTTTCTTTTCTTTTTTTCTTTCTTCCCCAAAATGGCTGGATGATAAATTCTCGCCCTCTCCTCGGATACCCCCCTCCCCCCTCAAGCCTCCTCCTTTCTCCACACACACACACACACACACACACACGCACGCGCACATCGCTTCAGTGAAGTCTGAAACTTTGACTGCAGTAGGCCTGTTAGCGGTGAAAGCTTTGAAAAAAAAAACATTCTGTGTTTTATTTGCCTGCATTTTCTTACAGACACATAAACAGCAAGTGAACGCGTTAGGCAACACAACCACGAGCAATGCAGAGCGACCTTTCTGACAGCCTACCTTTGTCTTTCCACGGTCAGTCACATCCATATTATTCCCTTTAATCGATCCACGTTAATCAAACCTGTACTAGATGTTCTGAATGTAGTGCCACAGGCTGCTAAGAGGAGCTGCTCCGAGCTCTCTGTGCACAGCACTGCACTGCGCTGCACGGCGAGTCTCTGCACAGTCTGAACATCTGCTCATTTCACGTGACTTTTTTTAAAAAATACTAACATCTGTTCTAAATAGGTTTCATTCTGTGCCTCTGCACCGTGTCAATTGCCAACTCCTCTCCTCCGAGAAAGGGAGAGGAAACTTATTTAAGGTAGCTTCTAAGGCCTGAATTGGAAATTATTATTACTATTTTTTTTTAAAGGAGAATGTGGTCTTTTTTGAAATATGGGGATTGGTCACAGCTTCTATTTGCTGTGGGCCCTGATTATTTATCTGATGCTGTAGTGGAAATGGTTCACAGTAAACATTTCGGGGGGGTGGAAATGCTGTTGATACATAGTTGGGAGGCATTTCCCCTGAACGTCCAGTGCTTCCACGCGGGGACCCACAGCCTACCTTCACGGCCTCCTTAAGTTTCATAGACATCTGGGAATTCCATACATGCCTCCCAAGCCAATTACACACCTTCAAACGGGCACGCACTTTGATTTGGACAGCGAGAAGGACTTTCCCAGATCACCGAGATCAATCACAGCACGATAGCACTGTGAAAGATTTATTTAGTGACAATGCGCAGGAATACATTTCAAGGCTACACAACGTGGGGAAGTCGCTAAATTACCGCTGATGTAATGTGTGCAATTATCCCAGACGTGATTCGATTTTTTTCTCAGTTATGATCTCATAAGGCACGTCCTTTGTAACTGACGACGATTTCTAAAGAATTTCTGAAATCCTATAACCACTGAAGTGAACTTCTGCTGAAGTTCAGCTGCTGGCAGAAAGGAGACTGTAGCTGAACTTCTGCTGAAGTTCAGCTGCTGGCAGAAAGGAGACTGTAGCATGGGTCCAGCAGCGGGCTCATCTGACCTCAGTGTAACTCATTTACTTATAATGGCGAGTTTCAAGCACAGGCCTTAATCCAACTGTAAACAAAGCCAGAGAAAGAGAGAGTGAGAGAGAAACTGGAGACTGCACGGGGCTTTCAAAAAAAAATGTTTTAATTAAAACGCAATTTTATATTGACTGGCGCTTTTTTAACAGCGCACTTTGTGCTGCAATAAAAACGTTTCTGTCTTTTAAATCACGAGTTGACCTCAACCTTTCCTTAAAAAGTTTTAGTTATATGTGAGAAGTGTACCAAACCATGATTTAAAAAAAATATTTTCTTTTTGGATGTGCAACAAATAATAATAATTAAAAAAAAAAAATATCTCCAACACTTCTATCCATGCCAGTAATAACTCCATCTGTTTTTCCTAGCTGGCAATAGTGGGAGGTTTTGCCATTAAATTGATGGATATGCAAATGCAATCACCCTCCACGTGATGTATGAAAGCTAATTTATTTCATATGTAATTTATGTTGACTATCAAATGTAAGCGTGCTTTACTTGGCAGTAGTTTCGCCCTCCTCACTGGCAAGCACGCTGGGTAAAAAGAAGGGGGAGGGGGGGGGGGGGGGGAGTCAAATGCAAGCAGCTTTCATCGTCTTTCTTTAATGCAAAAAAAATATATATACAAACATTTACAAAACTGAAAAAAACGATAATAAAAAATAGGAACGTATTTATTTCAGACACAGGATCTATTCTCCAATGTAACACGTTTCATCAATAAATAAATAAATGCATTCTGAAAAATATTTTTTTTGCACAGGTTAGATCCACAAAGTCAGCCTGTAATGTGAGCTACACCACCAGTTGACAGTCTCCCTCTCTCTCGCACACACACAAAAACGAGAAAAATAAAAAACTGAAAAACTGAGACAATAATGCACTTTGACCTCCACAGAAATAAAGCCCAAAGGCATGCATTTAAAAAAGGCGATATTTTAAACATTCGTCGTCAACAGCACGAAAACACACCAGAATTGGGGTGTATGGAGCTAACACACGGCTGTGAGTCCCTTTCGGGCCTCTGCACAAAACTTCTGATGTCGTTAGGCGATCCCATGTATCCAGCATTGGACTCCAGATTGTCCCTTTTCAGAATGTGAGTAGTAGATTCAGCAGTCATCTGTAGGTAAAATAAGGCATTCGCTAAGTCACTAAACTCTGCAAAAAGACACAAGGAAAAGTGTACAAAGTAAAGCTGCTTAGGTTGAATGACACCACTGTACTGTACAGCCATAAAACAGTCTCGTGTTTTATTTATTTATTTTCCAGTCATGCAGTTTTAGTTGAAAAAAGCCAAGCGTACCATTTTGGGCATGATTTCTCCAGGTGCTAGTGAGATGTTGACATGGACCAAGCGCCCTCCATCCTCCACACAGAGAAGGCGTAGCTCAGCCTCTCGTGAGCCACATAACTGCAGCTTGACATTTTGGAGTCCAGCTCGTCGCTCTGCAGCACCTGGCAGAGGAAGTCGATGTATCTGGCTGCAAGTTTTAGGGTCTGTATTTTGCTGAGTTTGTCCGAGGGTAAAGTGGGGATAATTTTCCGAAGAGCCGCGAAAGCCTCGTTCAGAGACTGGGTCCTCTGTCGCTCCCGGACGTTGGCCATGACCCGCTGCGATTGGAGCTCCTCGAAAGACTGGGGGCTGCTGCTGCTGGACTTCTTCCCTCTTTTCCCAGGGGTCGGGCTATCTGAGTCCTCCCCATTTTTCCTGCTCGGTCTCCTCTTCCTCCCACATCTCTTCGGCTGTCTGTCCAGCTCCCCCTCGCTGTTGCTCAGGCTGTCCACAGGAGAGACTGGGGAGCTGCCCGATTCTTCCCCCAGATTTTCCTCAGACATCTCCACCTGGGTCGATGGCGGCCAGAAAGTGTCCCCCAAAAATTATTTCCCTCTCATGAAGTCAAAGAGTTAGTCCACCTGTGGCTCTACCAGGCTTTGAAGGCACCAAAGAATCCATAAATGGGTTACGGGAAAGACAAGTCTTTTCTGTTACTTGAGATACTTAAGCAGTTCTTATAGGCTGCATGGCGTAAACTTTTTGGGGGGAACGACGGGATTGGTCAACAAGATGAATTACGTGAGTCGAGGGGCGGGAGTATCTCTTGCAACTATCAGCAAAGCCCTCAATGCAAAGCCAGAGCTGGGAAAGGCAGCTTAAGGTGCTATTTCTCGTGATTGCCTGATTATTATGATTGCAAAACAGACATCAAAATATAATATAAAGTGAAAAGCACAACACGAAGGAAGAGCTGAATTTAATTAGGCTCCTAGCAGTGAGGGAGGAATCGAAAAGTCAAAGGCTGATCAAGGCATTTTCCCCGTTTTCCTTTCCAAGCAAAACCGGGAAAAAAAGACACATGAAGAAGTTCACATAGCAAAGTGACACACAAGACATGAGAAGTAAAAACAAAGGCATATAATTTTGTAGTTGAACAGAAGAGAAAATCAAACTGAGACTGGAATAAAAAAAAAACCCCAGACTAAATAAATAAGTAGTAGAAACGGGCGCACACAACAGATATAACACTGGCATGTGTGCAGGTGTCATGTCTTGTTTATTCCTAAGAATCGGTGTGTATCAGGCAAAAGTTCCTTAACGAAAGAGATTTAAATCACCCACTTAAGCATAACATGCCTCCACAGGGCTGGGGAGTGCAAAAGGAAGACTTTGCTAAGATCCTGGTGTTGATACTGTTTGTGCTAAAAAGGTCTTCAAAATGAGAAAACACAGCAATAATGATCCAGGACGAGGTCTTTCTTTCCATTCACCAATCCATCATTTAAACAAGCCAACTGCTCATCCATCATCCAACTCACATCACTGTATGTGCTATAATCTCCACTAATTGTTCTCTTTTTAAGAATCAACTATAGTAAACTGTGGGGGTACATCTGTAGATATGAGCCATATAGATTTGCAGGGAATAAGTGATCCCATCTCACATTTTACCATATAGTGTAAAGGTTCATTTTTAAGAACCAAGAGGGCTATTTTAGTTGTAATATAGGGGAAAAAATTCATGTAAAACAGTGTTAGATTCAAATTTTTATGTGCTTGCTCACTCTGGACAAAACTAAAGGAAATGATTTTTTGCCTGTTGTTTCCAGTCAGAGAGATGAAAAGAGGCAGCTTTGTGTGTTTGGCTCTCTGGTATTTACTAGGTTGGTGATACAATATCCATCTTGTTTAGTGGAGGATTACTTTGTTTAGGTTGGGAAGACTGTGGTCCACAGGAGCAGCATCTGGTTCAGGAAACAGGGGGGGGGTCAGCCAGGGTCGAAGGTCACAACACCACCAAACATCCATTTACATCTTCGTGGAGGCCTGAGACTTAGTAGACGTATTGTTCCGAGGGAAACACAGGCTTGTTTAAGTGAGCGGTTTCCTCCTTGTATCATAACTTTTACATTTTAACTAAAGAGACAATAAACTGTGTTTGAAATTTGTTATTGCAAGACATGAATGCTCATTCATTCCTTTTCCTTTGTTTAAAAAGTACATGTGAAATGTTTAATTAAAGATTGTGACTTTCAGAGATTTGTACAACTTAAAAAAACCCCATAAATTAGAATAGCTAAGGCCTCATCAAGGTGAGCGTACCTGTCTGGTATAATAAATCTCTGGTGTAAAACTTTGCACCATCATCTCTGCTGTAAAAAAGAGTCAATCCAGTTTTATATTTACAGTTTCTTGAGCTGTTTCCTTTAAACTTTAATGAAATAAAGAGTTCAAATGAATGAAGTGTTCATCTTTTTAATTTCAATCCACGTGTCTTGTATTGAAACTGTTGCAAAGCACATTTATCCAAGTGCTGGAAAAAAACTTACTTGAATAATTAAGTGCTGCAGATCTCTCTCTTAGATAAAACCCATGATAAATATATAAATTATGATACTCAACACTTCCACTATCGCACCTTTAAAAATAAGTTACAGCTTGCAAAGGAAGTGTAGTGCAGTGCTTCGTTGCTATTTGTTATCTTCTTTTACATCTCAGATATTTATGACTACACCGTATTGTATCACTGAGGAGTTTGTGGAAGCCAGTCGGCCGCCTTCCTGCGTCTGCACACGTGAACTAAGCTTTGTAACTTCTGCAGCCACAATTGTGGCAGAGGAG
Organism: Oreochromis niloticus; assembly: GCF_001858045.2. Taxonomy (NCBI): domain Eukaryota; kingdom Metazoa; phylum Chordata; class Actinopteri; order Cichliformes; family Cichlidae; genus Oreochromis; species Oreochromis niloticus. Next base: position 18,324,028 of record NC_031976.2, on the reverse strand, counting down.
TTGTGATTTCAAAGTGAGTGCACCCTTAGTTCACGAGGAGTCCACATCTTTCCTCATTTTAAAAAGCAGTAATGCAAAAACTGGGATTGAGACCCACGCTACATTTACATTTCTTGGCAGATCTTTCTCCAGAGTTCAGCTCTTTGCTGCTGAAGTAACTCTGAGAAAACACAGCTGCTTCTCGAGAATATGATGTCATCACAGGACAACTCCTCCAGTGTTGATCTTCAATAAGGACAAAACCTTCATCGGTCAGTTACAGACCGTCAGGGCTTGAAGTGCATGAAGAGGAGATAAGCAGCACCGACTGCTTTCTGATGTGACTTTCTGCTCAGCCTGGAGTAGTGGCACATGACAGATGAAGAAAGCCTTTTCCCTTATCAATGAGAAATGAGTGGCTGTTGTGATAAAGTCAAATGCATATTACTGATTCATGCAACTTGACACGCCGGTCATGTGTGACCCCAGAGCGTCATTAACCACCCCTCCCTGAGGTCACATCAAGGCAGACGCAACTCAAGCTCTCACTCTCGAAGCACTGAGTGAGAGCAAGATCCACAGAGACCTGTCTATTTTCTCTGCTCAGGTCTTGGAAGGCCGTGTTTCTCTATCAACCTTCTCATATCTATTGAAATAACAAACCACAGCCCTCCACATGTATGAGTCTCCCGCTATTGACAGTGATATTCATGTTCACTCCATTAAAGTGTAACCGCAATGAGTCCAATGCCAGCTCGCCAAGACGGATCAACTGCACGGAATGAGGAAAGACAGAGGCCGCTCTTCAAAGAGCAGCTCCAGATAGCGTCTAATCAGCCCTCGGGACTAACAAGGTCAAGCAGCAGAGTTAGATGACCACATTTTTTCCTCTGAAATACTCTCAAAATGTCCCAGTCTGTGGAGAAACCAGACATCGTAATCAGGGTTCTTTCTGATAGCGGGGGATGGCGAGATTTGGGGTGTTGAATTGGGAAGTGATGATGAAAACAGCCCTTTATAAGCTGTCTGGACACATAGGAGCCAAGACTGCTGAAGTTAGCTGTAAAAGAAAGCCTTTGAAAGCCTCGGCGCTTTGATGTTACAGGTTCTAATCGTGGCTCAAGCCAGATTTCACGGAGCAGAATACAAATTAACTTTGAGAAATGCAGCAAAGCCGAGCCCATCTCTGCCCATTCCTTATCTAATAAAAATATCATTTTTTGTGAAGCGAAAGGCTCATGTTGTGCACAAAGAAGTGCAGATGTGTAGAGGCATGAGTTTGAGTGTAATGGATGTTCTTTTAAATCTGGTCATGTGATCCTAATGACTCTGTGGGATATCAGACAGCTCAACCGGACAATGACACCTTATTAGCCACTAAGAACCAACAAACGCCCAGTATGTTTTCACAGCTTGGAAACTCTGGGTGATGTGGGGACTGTGAAGAACTGGCATCCCAGCAGTATAATCTCTGCTTAAAACACACACAGACACACACTTGCACACACAAAACAAACACAGACCCTCCTCCGAGAGCTTGAGGAAGAGTTTCACTGGCCAAATGTTACTCACAAAACACAATTTATGTATTCTCTGTATTGAGGAAAAACACTTTCTCACTTTTTGTCAGTGAAAAACTAGAGCATAATCTAAATACATTTTATGGTCCTGCTTTATCTAATGCCTCGGTACCACTGAGTCATGCCTTCTGCTGGCTATAAAACATGCTGCCATCCAACAGACCACACACGCATTCACCCATGCTGCTGCAGCATGGAGACCAGCGCACTGACCCATGCAATGAAAATATCTGTTCACAGAGCTACAGTAGCTTTATCACATTTTGCTGGGCTGTAGGAGATCGACAGGTGCTGCACTGTGACACGGTACATAGTGACCAGTCTAACATAATAATCCTACAATAATACCAACGTTCATAAAATCTGTCTGTTGCACATCATTGAAGGAACTCAAGTCAAACAATTATACATCATAATCTGATTACACGTCTGTCAAAGCAGAGTATGAAAATGGTCTGCTGAGCTATATTACTTATGAACAGTACTTGTACAGCTTGGAGTAGAAACAGACAACTGACTTCAAGAAAGTCATACAGGGCACAAGCTGGAACATCACCAAGGAAGAGGAAGATCTATTTTTTTCATTACATCCGATCTTTAAAAGCCTGTCAGTATTATCCAGTGTGGTTCATACATTGCGAAAAACACTGCTCACAGTGCAATAAACAGCTGGTACTGAGAGGAAAATACATAGAGACTCTAGGAGGAGCTGACTTTCACATAAACTTTTTTTTTACAGCCTTTCAGACTCTGCCGTTTGTTTGCCCACACTACTGGCACCAAATCCTAATCCCACCTGGGGCACCAAAGTAGCTGGAGCAGGGCCTTCACTAATGCCCTCCCCTACACTTATACAGAAGTGCATTTGGATGGACATGTGTTTACTTTCTCACATACATAGAAATATGCATTTAAACAACTGTGAAATCTCCGGGGAGAAAATAGCAACCTGTAGATTGTTAGTGACTATGAAACTTTACAATGAACTAAATTACAGATTTCCACAGTTACTTTTCCAGAGTTGAAACTATGCAAACAACTGCAGAAGCAGTTTAGTGCTTCTGCATTTACAGAGTTACATAGTTGTGGATTTTACTCCTTACTAGACAGTACAATTTCTGAAGAAACTGTGGTAGGATTATTCTGACAGACCTGGCCTAGGCCTTGCTGCTTAAAAGGTGCAGGTTAACAGGTTGGATAAAAAGGTTGGAATTTGAAAAAGTGCTCAGCCACTTTACTAGACCACAGATGTACCTAATAAAGTGGCCATTTGTACTTAATATAATGGCCAGCAACTTTATTCAGTACACAGGTGTCCCTAAAAATTTTGGTAATTGTGTACCTAATCAAATGGCCTAATTTATGCCTAATATTGTGGTCAGAGGTGTACGTAATAAAGTGTCCAGCCATTTTTAAAAGACACACAGATGTACCTAAAGTGCTGCAACTTTTTTTTAAGGCATAGAGTGGCTACATATATAGGTGCACCTGATGAAGTGACAACAGGTATACATAATAGGTATACATAATAAAGTGGTGCTGCTTTTTTATGCCCACAGATATACCTAATAAAATGGCCAGAGGTGTATCTAATAAAGTGGATGGCCATTTTAAAAGGTACATAGTATACCTAAGAAAGAGTCCAAAGGTGTACCTAATAGAGTGGCCACTGATGCATACACAGGTTTACTTGCTAAAATGGCCACAGGTGTACCCGATGCAGGTGTACCAAATAAAGTAGCCAGTCATGTTCACTTTATCTGAGACACAGAGTGAGAAATTGGTTCACCAAACATTTTAGAAGACAGCTGAACGTGCAGGACCACCACTAACAATGTATGAGCACTAAGATTAAATGCTTCCTTTTCAAAATATCGTTTGATGGTGCTGTACATTTAGGAGTGTCCTCCACTTCATGTTTGATAAATGCAAAATATACATCAAAAGAAAAACAGACATGTTAAATTTTTAACATATATATGACTGATTTATTTCCCTCTCAAACACTAAAAAATAACATTCATACAACTCAACTACAGCATTTCTTTCCAGAAACAGTGTAATTACTTGATAATAAACAGACCCAGCTCTCATCAGATTTTACTGGATTTTTATCTGCTGGTGAAAAAGCTACAAATCTTGACTAGGTAAATAACTTTGATCTCAGATTATTTTTTCCCCAATTTTGTCTCAACTATCTTGACAAAAAACCTGTCACGTTGTTGATGCTTTATGACTCTAGAGAACATAAATTAACCTCTCAGTCAAATATGTGTCCATAAAAATATTCAAATAAAAAAATGTGAGACAAACTCTACAAAGCACAACAGCATAAAAAATGAGCTTTCTTGCAAAACCTTTACAGTAAATTGAGGCATCTGTGGAATGAGCATGAGTATTTTTATTGGAGCGCTCCCATCCAGAAGTGCTCTGAAGGTGCATGTTGGGTAACAATCGTGCTGTCAGTAAAAAAATAAGAAAAAAATGTAACTGACTTGACAAAAAACAAAAAACAAAAACCCAAAACACACCATTAAAGTGTAATTGGTCTTCGTATGAAATAAAATAATTTAATGTTAGAAATGTAACAGCTGCATCTTTATCTCTGGCTTCAAGCCCATTAAAACAACATTGGCAGAGCACAGGCTGGACGGCAACATAATATGGCATGTCACCCTCAGTGATGAGGGTGGCTCTTCGCTCTAACCACACGTGCTGTGGGGACTCCCACCACAACTCCAATTAATAAAGCCTCTATGAGGAGAGATGAGGTCAAACAGAGTGCTCCAGCTGCACATGAGAAAGAACAGTTTAAAGAGGGATGATAGGCAGAGATGTGGGGGTGGCGGTGGAGCACCTGGGGAGCGATCAGGACCGAAGACGCAAAGGAAAGCATCATATCCAGTGCCAAAAACAACAGAGGAGGGGTGTGAAGGGTGTCAGATAGATAGATAGATAGATAGATAGATAGATAGATAGATAGATAGATAGATAGATAGATAGACTCGTCCCTCTATGACAGTATCATTAGGTGGCTTTCGACCCTCACCAATAAATTCAGACTCCCAGGGAAGCCTTTGGAGGTAGACACTAACTCTCCCCTGAACCGCAGCTGTGTTCCCATCTCCTCCAGATTTCTGCTCACCTCTGCTCCTCCCCATGTGTCAGTTAAAGGCGACCTTCTCCTCCTCCTCCCCCTCGTTCTTTAGCCAGACCAATCTGTCAGGACCCAATAGGCTACCTTTCCAGCTATGTTGTTTTTGGAATAGCAGCCCTTCAGCCCCACTTGTTCTCCCTCTTGGTTGACAGAAATTAGTCAAGAGGACACTATTCTGTGACAGATTTATCCCCCATCCCTTATCTCCATTGAATAGTAGATAGCAGGTTTTGTGTTGCTGGTGTTTTTTTGGTTTGTTTTTTTTTTGTTTTTTTTCCTCATGATGTGTTAACTCATCAGTGTGGAAGTTGTGTGGTCATGATGGCCACCCAGCTCTTTTCAACTTGTGAAGTTTGACTTCAAGTTAAAGGAGAAAAGGTATGAAAATGTTATCAGACTAGACTTTCGAGTGTCCAATACATAACCAACAGTCATGGCAGAAGTATGAGCTTCATTTGGATGATGAGGGCTTACTTGTTGTTGTAATATGTAGACATCTGCAGCTTAAAACTGCTCTTACTATCTACTAGATTTTTTTTTAAGTCGTAAAACAGAGATGAAAAAAGGAATATGTACTACCACCAGTAGTTGTTATATTAAATAGGCTTTTACTGTAGTTGAAAACACCTTGCAGTAATCAGGTATAATACTATTTTGATTTCTTCTAGGCTTCTGAATTCCAGAGGAAATTATTATCTGTTTTACTCCAGCATGATAATTGGACTACTCTGCAGAGGCTGTGGGTCAGCAGCTCAAGCAGGTCATCCACTAATAAGAAGGTTGCTGGTGCAACTGCTGGCTGCTCCAGTCTGAAAGCTAATCCTTGGCCAAGAGACCGGACCTAAAGCTGCTCTTTGCATCCATTGGTGTGTGAATGTTCGATAGAGAAGCACTAAGGTCTAGAGAAAAGTTCTTGTGTAAATGAGGCATGTCGCATAAACCTCTATGTGTTCAAGTAGACTATAAAAGTAAAGAATGGGTCAATTTGCCATTTTACCACTACAGTTGAAATGTTGTCAGGGATATTGGTCAAACGTATGCAAAAGTCAAGTCATGAAATGACTCAGAAAACCTTTCATGATCTATTTACTTATTGGCAATCCTGTGCCTCATGTACTGTATACTTATAGAACCACTTCATCCAGGAAGACCTGAACAGTTCAGGGTTACTGTCTGTTGTTGTGATTTGGCACAATATAACTACATAAATAAAACAGAATTGAATTAAACAACTTAATTTAAATGGAAACATAAAAAACTGCTAAATTGTTATTTTTTAACCTAAACATTATAATCCCATGAATCTTTGGGCTGCTAAACTTTGTGTGTTGTACATACTTTAAGTAAGGATTTACTTGTAGTTTTATTATTTAAAAAATTAGCATTTTCACCAAACTCCATCCTGCTTCAATACTCTCACATTTGGTTATCACAACCTTTTTTTCCCTTTTCCACTGCATTAATTATCACATGACCACTCAGGTTTATACATATTAAGGGCGAGATTTCCACAGTGGGAATCACAGCCCTCAATAAAACATTTACAAGTAACATGTTCTCAACCAGCTGCAACACAATAGTACTGTTGCATTCACTGATAAAAAAAAAAAACCAAACCAATTGTGCAATTACTTCAGAACAAGTTTGATGTACTTTAAAAAGTTACTAATTCATAAAACATCCCTGCAGGTACTTCAAAGGCCTTTAAAGCCCTTGTAAAAGAAATACCCCAGATCTGACGACTGAATGGAGCCATGATGTAAAAATCACAAACCTATTAGGAAGAAAAAACACTACTAGAGGTTCAGTAGTGATATGTTCACTGTCAAAATCTTATGCTGCAGTCCTGCACATTCCCATGTCTCATTCCCAGCTCTCCTCCATCTGGTTTGTACATTATCGATGGAGTGGGAGTGTCACAGTTGGTACGTCAGCCCCGTCAGCAGATACACTCTCTGCACCTCCTCCACACCATCATGGTACACCTGACAAAACCTAATGCAAGATAGGATGTGATCACATCAGCAAAAATAAACCAGTCTGCTAACTAGGGAGCAGAAGGGGAAACACTTTGCCACCATCCCCTTGAAGGCAAAGCAATTGTGCTAAATTGAGGACTTTGGTTTGAGTTGCAGATGCGGATGTTTATAAATAGCAGAGCGGGTTTATTTGTGTGTTCTAAATTTCCTCAGTCTTTATCTCAGGGTTCTGGCATGATGGAACTAGGGTTCTGCAAGGTTGGTTGATGGAAAAAGTGAGAGTGAGAGCAAAGTAAAGTGTCCAAGGATGTGGATGGTGATTACTCACAAAGCCTCTCTGAACACTGCCAAACACTTCAGGTTGTTTTTTTTCCCAGTGAGTCATTCGGTAACAGAGCTTCCTCCATCCCAGCGGTGGTCATGGGAAGAGGCTCCAAGCGGGGCTGTTAGTCAGAAGAAAGACATTGATCTCCGGGCAACAATCGACACCTTGTAAAATGCTTGTGCACTGCAAATCTGCTAAAACTGGAAACTACAGACCTTTCCAAATCTGTAAAACTACAACATCTCTGTTTTTGTATTAGGGATTTGAAGACTTTTGTTTTCGCTCATATTATGCAATGGTACAGGATGCACGTTAAATGCAGCTATAAAATTTCTGTGTTAGTGAGATTAGAAACAGATGAATTATTGTGCCTCTTATTGCTGTTGAACCTAAACCGAGCTTATACACCTCTGATTTTCATTTTCATTTTTATTGTAGGTGCTCTTTTAGTGGTATTGTTTTTGTTTTTCTAATATATGGAGTCCAGCTATGGTGCAGGTTGCTGTGGTCTCAGCATTTCATCATGCTCTGAGTGACTATAACACTGGTGATAAATGAAGTGCAGCCAAAGAAACTGTAAACCCGTGTTTTTCTGCTGACTTTTTCTAATTGCTGAACTTTCTCCTCTTTCACATCATCTATTACCAAATTATTAGAGTCTAATCTGAAAGTGGTGGAGAACAGGGGACAGTGGGGGCTGGAGAGAAGGAGTAGGAGACACCACTGCTACCTTTGCAGCGTGGATAAATCACCAGGCTAATAAATTGAAAGCTAAATGACTTCTTGCCCTCAACATATATCATGGACGCAAACCAAATGAAGCCTTATATACCCTGGAGGACAGAGGAATGCTTCTGTTCATAACAGTGATTTGTGGATGGCTCCCATGGCTGCTGGCTTCAGAGAGTCACACTCTGTGGACTCTGAGCATGCCCACTTATAACAGCAGGGATACATGTTGAGATTTTTTTGTGTGTGTGTTGAGATAAAAATAGAAACAATCCAAACTGCTTGCAGGTCAGAACAAGATGCAGGCATTAGAGTTTAAAGATGCATTACTGCGCATGCTTTATTTGTCTTCCTGAGAGAGTTTCATAATGTTGATGAGTTATTATTCCCTAAACGGAAATAAGACATAATTAACACATAATTTAGGATATTATTTTTTATTTATTTATTACAAGAGTGCTGTTAGGTAACGACATGTCAGAGCTGAGTAGAATGAGCAACTAACCACTTGGTCAATGCAACAGTGCCACCCACTGGACTGGACTGGAAGTGTCGGTTCTGTAACGATGGAGGAATATTTTCTGTTTCAACGAACAGATAAATAAAGGATTGCGTAATATTCACAACAGTAGCAAACTATGACTACTAGCAAAGGGAAAAGCTAAAATGCATTTAAAATGTGATTTTTTTGTCCAATACAGCACATATCCCAGAGGACTCCAAAGTTTAAGGAGCTAGATAAATCATCTGTATCTGTCAGTACTAGGAAGATTTGTGTTGACAAGCGCAGAAATGCTCTCTTGAGCTTGTTCTGCTCGGCTTTATCGGCTTTTAACTGTGAAGGAATGAAATATAAGGTAGTGCATTTTCTCCTTGATGAACGTGAAGGCCGCACAAATATCACCATGGTCACACACCATAAGATCTGAGGGCAGGTAGAGGATACTCAACTGTAATAATGACTGTCGATGGTCAACACAGTATACATGTTCTCAGTTAATTCATCATCCAAATGTACATGAAAAAAAAATTAATAGGCTAAAGGTTTCCTTGGTAGATAGCTGGGAAAAGAGAAAAAGCAACAAGCAATGAAGAATTTTTTTTATCTCCCTGGTCAGAAATAATATTATGCCAACGTCTCCTTAATCCCACGCAGATCAGCCGAGCAGACTGAGCAGCTGAGATGAGCTTTGCTTGTGGGATCTCATGCTCATCACTGCAATGATGAACAGGGTTAAAATCTGCAGTGAGCTTTGGCTTTTGTGAAATGAGAGGAAATATAGATGAATGTGTGCTGCACAAACATAACCTGAACGTAGCAGAACAAGCCTCCCCTGTGCTTAGATTGATGATGATAGCTTAAAGTTTTAAGGGGTGCATTTGGTACAAGTGTGGGAACATTTTCAGTGTCTCATTTTGTTCTCAACTACAACTCCAAGGAGCTTAACACCGTCTTTCTTGACACAGTTGAAAATGTTCTGACTTATGAGCAGGACTTTGCACAGAGTTTTGGCCGGGGTGTCAGTGACAAAGACTTCTTGATGTGCTGATATCTAATGAGAAGCACTTAGTGGCTCCTGTGGGCTTTTGAGTGAAACAAAGCAGAAGATGGTGTGAATGATCGGGCCAAATTACTGGAACAAAGTCTCATTTTATGGATCATAAACCGTAGTTTTATTGTCGGCCTGCAGTTAATTCATAGGAGAAGTGTGAGCTAGTTTGCAAACATAAGAAAAAGACTCTGACGTGCATCGATTTGAATGCTATAAACTGTTATCTGCACTGTCACACTGCTGCTATAAAAGACTCCCAAAACAAAAGTGGTCTCATCGTGTTAGCCTCAAAGTTTAACGCCTCAGCGCACCTAAAAAACAGGGACTCAAAAACACACTGTTCATTTTCAAACTGGAACACTTTAATTGTTGAATCACTTCACTGTGATAGAATCAGCACTTACATTACAACATTTCCTGTTGAGACACCAAATCTGAAGCACATCCTTCACTATTAAATGACTAAAAAATGTCTATAAAAAGCATTTGTTATCCAATATATATATATATATATATATATATATATATATATATATATATATAATAAAGACTAAACCACTATATTATATCACAGTTTTGCAAATTTTTTAGCCCTGTTTAAGTTCTGTAAGGCTCATTTGTAATTGGTACACGCTGAATGCATCTACTTCCTCTATTAATTGGATGAGTCATTCTGTGTCCTGAACACATCACATTAGTCAATAACTAGTATGTTTACAGCTTCAGAATGCGATTTTTATGGATATTTAATTACAAATGTTTCATTATAGCTCACATTATTGCTTTTTTAAAAGGATCGAATGCTTGAACCAAAGGATCGTGGAGATAATCCCAGAGAGAAATAATTTCTCTGGACCTACCAGCAGTTATTATGACTAAAACAGGGAACCTTTTGTCCCATTTCCTAATGAAGGATGAAGTGTGCACAGAGCAGTGCTCTAAAAATAGCCATGGGGATCCAATATTGTGGTCTTCTCAAAATAAGCATGTCAAATTTAAAATGTGTTACTAAACCTTAAGTATAGTGCTATCTGGGGCCATTCTTGTCTCTGGGGATAATTTGAGTGTTTTTCTATGAAGAATTTGACTGTTTTTTAAATATGCTGTGAGTTTCGATTTCCTCACTGTCCCACTTGCTTGGTGATTTGACCCGAATAAGTGTTTTTTTCTTTTTTAGAAGAAACATCAAAGTTTGATTAATCTTAAAGAAAAAGCTTCTTTTCTATGAAGCTGTAGCACTACTGAAAATGGGGGATAAGGCTTGTGTGGTGTTACTATAAAAAATAATCTGATGCATGCAAAACTAGGCTGTGTGGTCTCACTTTTCACCGTCAGAGGTGCCGTAACTCTTTGTGCCACAGATTCAATAAGCTGCTGGAAACATTCCTCAGAGATTTGGGTTCATATTGACATGATAGCATCACACAGTTCCTGCAGATTTGTCAGCTGCACATCCGTGATGGTGATTGTGGAGTCTATTTGAAAACAGTGAGCTCATGGTTGTGTTCAAAAAGCCAGTTTGAGATGATCTGACCTTTGAGATGTGGCAAGATATGGTTATCCAGCTGGAAGCAGCCATCAGAAGATGAGAACATTGTGGCCATAAAAGGATAGTGCTTTGTTATTTGAAAGGTGCTGACCTCATCAAAAACTCAGACTCATCAGACCAGGCAACATTTTTCCAGTCTTCTATTGTCCAGTTTTAGTGAGCCCTTGTGAGCTGTAGTTTCTTGTTTTTAGCTGACAGCTTCTTCTACTGTAGCCCATCTGCTTCAACGTTCGATGTGTTGTGCTTTCAGAGATGCATTTCTGCAGACCTTGGTTGTAACAGGTGGTTGTTTGAGTTACTACTGGCTTTCTATCACCTCAAAGCATCCTAGCTATTTTCTGACTTCTGACACCAACATGGTATTTTTTTTTTCTGAAGAGCTGCTGCCCATTTTCTCTTTTTTGGATGACTCTCTGTAAACCATAGAGATGGCTGTGGGGGATAATCACAGCAGATCAGCAGTTTCTGAAATACCCAGATCAGTCTGTCAGGCACTAACAACCATGCTACATTAAAAGTCTCTTAAATCATCTTTCTTCCCCATTCTGGTGCTCAGTTTGAACTTCAGTAGTTCATCTTGACCATGTCTGCATGTTGAAATGCATTGAGTTGCTGCCTTGTGATTGTCTGCAATAGATATTTGTGTCTTTTGTTCCTAATGTTACCTGTAACATTTGTCCTGCTAAATTAATCCTGCGCAGGTTTATCAGTCCTTAGAAAAAGCATTGTTGCGTCTTATACAATCACCTCAGCACTTCACTCTGCTGCCTGATACCACTTTCCTGTCTTGATTTACTTTTCCCGCACTGCAATCAGTGAGCTAAAGGAAAGTCAATTCAGCGTTCTCTGCTCTCTGTTTAACTGAGAACCGGCACGTAATGCTTTCGACTGAAACTAGCTTAAACAAACAGGTAAAAGCAAACAGCAAGAGAAGATCAATGGAAAACACTGACACACAAGATGTGCTGTTTGACTTCATTAAAACTGGAAAAACAGGAAACACATATAAGCTTTGAAGTATTCTAATGTTGTTAAAATATCTATCTTTATCTGTCTGTCTATTTTCATCACTGGAATGCACAAAGACCTTACTGTTATGATGCAATCATCGGAGTTCTGTACCTGTATATTAAAACAAAAGATGATCACAATAGTTTTATATCTTTTATATTTATTCACATCTTCTTCTTCTTCTTTTTTTTTACATACAACATGGTATCAAAGACTGAAGGCAGTGTGTACTGTACATGGCACCACTCTCCATTTGACAAAAAAACGCAACATTACATTATGAATCATGAAGACACTGCAATTACAATGTATACATTATAAAAGTACTGTTTTTGTGCATGTCTAAAATATTACATTACATTATAAAAATAGCACTAATATTTAAGAAAGCAACAGTTTAAGTTACATGTATAGTAGCTCCTTAACAGTTTATTTACTGGCATCAGGGTACTTTGACTTTGGTCGTGCGTTTTTTTTTTTTCAGCACGCAGACCTAACACTTCATTCACGGACTCAGAAATGCAACCCTAGATTTTTTCTTTTTTTGCAACAGTGTTCACATTTATCGGTTTCATCCAGCTACTTTACATTATATTACAGAAAAGCCTTAAACTTTTTTAAACTCCACTGATACAAACACTTAGAGGAGCCTTGCTGTGGATCCCGATTTAGAGAACTCACCAATTATTGATTACAATAACTATGCAATACAATAATAGATAAAAATGTGCTTATACAAAAACTGTTGGTGGAAACGTCTTGAAAGGTGTAGAAAAAGCAGGTGTATTGGGAATGAATTTTTAATAATACAAATTTGTGTAAAATTACCTTTCGACTGAAAGGCAAAGGAATAAAAAGACAAACAAATAAAGCAGACGGAGTCCTGAGGCACTCTGTTGGTTAGAATTTTGAAAACATTTATAGAAAAGTTATAGAAAGATGAAATAGTTGGAGCAGAAAACAAAAAAACCTTTTCACATATTGACTATAGAGTCTTCATCAGAGTCTCTTAGACCCCAGTGAAGACTCTTTTGTCGATTTGTTTAACTTTTATTATTATTTTTTTTAATTTTAACCAACAGAGTGCCTCTGGACTCGTTCTGCTTTTAATGGCTTGTTGTAACTGACTCATGAGCAGCTTTTTATCTGACACATAATTACACATCAGGAGCATTGTTAATACCCAGGACACCTGATGGTAGTTGGCTAACTTCATGGAGATTTGACAGAAGGAAAAATTACTTTAACGATATGTGGCATTTCATTATAACAGACATCGCACTTTAATTTTCTCATATTTTTCTCAACAGTTTGCTAGCTGTTCTAATATATAATGCATGTAGCTGTGTGAGTTTTAATAGCATCGGTTCTAATGCTCTGTGCAGAAAATGAACATTGAGACAAAGTAAGCAAAGCCACAAGACAACCAGAAAAGATATGTAACATGATCATTCGAACCTCACCACCTTGTAACAAAGGATGTTTCGATTGCTGGAAGAGGAGGCTTAGGCTTTTGGGTAAGCAGAGGCTCGAAAGACATCGAGGCAGTTCACTGTGACGAGCACACCGGTCAGGTGCCTCCAATGTCTCGTGGCAGGGTTTTTCATTTTGTCCAGGGCCAGGTGCAGATCCTGGATTAGGTCCTTGTAGCTATCTCCATAGCGAAGACTCCAGGAGTACAGAAAGTCATAGGCAGGCTTCCACATTGACTGAAACAGAACACATTGTTATTCTTTTCTTAATTGTCAGATGTGAAACTTCGAATAACTCTGATAAAACAAAACATTTAACTGACCTGGGGACCGACTTCACCATTCTTCCCTCGATGTGGTGCTTCATACCTAGCTATTTGTGTGCTTGAGAACTTTCCCAATTTCTCAGCGAGCTCCCGCCATCGAATTCCCAGCTCCACGGCAGTGGACAGAATGACGGTGTTCTGTATGAGCTGGGCCACGAGACTCACTGAATCCATCCTCAGCAGGCCCTTGACAACCATATTAAAAAAACAAATTAGCTATAATGAAAGCAATTAAAGAATAGAGTGTGAAGCAAAGCAGAGGGGATTTTAAAGGGATAGTTCATCCCAAAGCCGTCAGCTAAAGGAAGCCTGCAGCGACCTAAATGTTGCTCAGGTGAGCGGAGGGGGATGTAGTTCCAGATCAGGTAGATCCATGCTTACTTTTTCACAGTGTGAAGACTGTAGTTTTTAGAAAAAAATAGTTCCAACATCAAATGAGGTTTGTGGATTTTTTTTTGTAATTAGGTCACATTTTTGTGGAAATGGGACTTAATGGCACATTTCTGGTGTATTTTTTTGCTGGCTACTTCATGAAGTTAAAGAGAAGGAAAGTCTTTATAGCTGGTAACTCAAAGATTAGTCAACATACAAAGGCAAAAAAAACCCAAAACATATATTGATAAACTATTATAGACCAGAGGAAAAACACAAACACTCTCAGCATTGATCTAAGACAAGGCATCATGAGTATTAGCCAGCCACTAATGTGACATCAGGATGAACCTAGCATGTTGCAAGCACAATGAAAATGGACTAAAAACAAGGCCACTATTTACTTCCTGTACTTACAACGATGAGTTCATGCAGAAACTTCCTGCCCCTCACAGTGTGGCAGTCTTCCTTCAGCTTTTCCAGAATGCACGCCACTTTATCAGGCTCAGTTTCAGCATGCCTCCGTATGAGTGCATCCTGAGGCAGCTTGCTATACCCTAAAGCATCTGCAAGACATCTCCAGCTGGTAATGTGCTCAGTGACCAGTGTCTGGATGGCAGAGTACATGTAAGTAAGTTTCTTAAAGGGCAGTGTCATGTTCTCCAGAAGGACTTCTGTGGTCACTTCAATGTCATAGAAGTCAATCACCTGGTCCCTAGTTATGAGTTTTATGTTTTTGCAGTGAATCAAACCAGTCTTCCCTCGGAGGAATCCGATATACCACTCTTTGACTTTTGAGTTTCCCACAGACTTAACTGGATCTCTGGAAAGGAGAGCCACCGTGTCACCCTTGAAGTACTCCAGGAGATATTCTACACGTGGCTGACGGAAGACAGACTTTAGGGCCACACCGTAGCACTGCATGTTCACGGGCCTGTCTGTGAATTCTGGTAAATTTGAATGACATTCCTCAGTGATGGGAATAGGTTTTATCATTTTGACCGGCCTTTCTATCTGTCTGGTCGCTCGCTTTTCTGATCTGATGGGTGCAGCAGGAGGGGAAGGCACCTGAAAATCTGCAATAGCTGAACTGTTTGATTCCTTCACTTGTAAATCTAGTTTAAAAGGGGTCATGTCTGTATTACTAGAACTAGATAATGCAACTGGCAGATGCAAAACTGTCCCTATTTTCAGCTGACTTTCTCTCACTTCTTTCACTTTGTCTTCAGCCTTGATTTTAAACATCGAGTCAGTAATGCCGACTTCAACATGAAGGTTGCTGAGCTTGTCTGGTTTAAAGCAATGTTTTCCCCAAAGTTGCAGCACAACCGGAGGCAGGTATTTGTTGCCTCTGCAGATATCAGAAAATGGGAGCTTTGGTGGAACGTCCTCATGGCAACAGACAACTATCACGATCTTAAATGATGGGTGGATGTATCTGGGACCATAAACTGCTACTGTGATTTTGCGGTCAAGGTAATCCCAGACTGATGTAGCCGGAGACTGCAGTACAGAGGCCTCTGCAACTGCAATCACAAAAAAGTGTGTCTTCAGATCCTGGAGCTTCAACTGCATCGTATTCTTCTGAACGTAACAGTCATTCAATCTGTTGTAAGGGCCTGTTCTTTTGTTGGACACCAGCCCGTATAAAGTGGTCATCACCTGACTTGAATCATCACTCTTCACCTCTCCTGACAGTTTCATCTCAAGGGACAAAGTTTCCTTTGTGTTAATGTTGCTGAGAACCACCTCAACGAGGGGACTCATGGTTGTCATGTAGTTGTTGTTGAGTCCAGGGGGAGGATTTAGCACTGCTTTGAGTGTAACTTCCTGGACTTCTCCAGGAGGAACATGTCCTTCTGGTATATGGATGGTAATACCAGACTCCGGAAGCTGTACTGAGCCGCCAGCATGGCCAATCTTGCAGATAACTTGAAAGTTAGTGGCCTGGGTCTGAGCCCATCCAGGGCTCTGGCTAATCACATTCAGGTCCAGGCATGAGCGTGTTAGCTGCCTATGGCTCAGCCAAGCCATTTTATAGGCCTCTCTGTCATTCTTTAGCCACTCAAAATCTGGACTCAGCACCGGCACGGCTGGTGCGAAGGCGTTCTCCTGTCTCGGCACCTTTCTTTCTATATCCTCCATGATGTGTGAAGTACTCCTCCATCTCCCAGACTTGTTGCTGATGTTCTGTCTGCTCTCCAGAAAGTTGCTCACGTTGCCTTCATCGGAAGAAGTGCTGATGGCATCGTCGTTACTTGCGTACTGATGCCCTTTATGGTCTTCTTGTAAATCTGATGAGTCAAAACTATGCTTGTCTGTGCCGATGTGTACAATATCTTCTAAGAAAGGGTTTGACGCAGATATCTTGTTCCAAAAAGGATTTTTAGTCTGAGATGAAAATGAAATGTTTGACTGCAAAAATGTCCAGTCAGAGTTTTGTGTCTGTCCTGACACGAGCCCACCTGTGAAAATCGAGATAGGGGTTAACATTAATAAACATGTTCAAATTCAAAGCACAGGTGACTTTAGCTTGAAACCGAGCATTTTACCATTCAAGTTATTGCTGGGTGGGGCGCTGTCAGTCAGATCAATCAGGGTGCCCTCGGATTTACTCCGCATGAGACTCCCAACACGACGGAAGGACCTGGTTCTTTCAGCTGCCATATTTTCATCTGTAAACATAAACATGGAGTCATTATTTTGGGACGTAATGCATTATTCCTCAAACAATATAATAGGAATCCCAGTGCAAATCAGCTGATCATCAGAAAATGAGCAGCAATCAGATGACAATTAAGCCACTATTAAAGCGAAATATTTATAAACATTTGAATATTTGCTCTTTTTTTCAAATAAAACAAGAAATAATCTGGAACTAAGGAAATAATAACCAAGCAATACAATTTAATTACAAAGATAATAAATATTTGGAATTAAAATTTTCTTGGCATTTGTTTCCATATTATTACATCTAGTTATTATCCCATTATACACATTACTGTCTAATATAATTCTGCTGAAAACCATGCTTGATCTCAAACTCTAACTTGGTAATTAAATGCTAATTAAATTGTATTATGTAGCTACTGTCTCTTTATTTCCACAATATTACCCCACCATTAAGATTTTATTAATGGGCTACCATTATTTTACTTCCAGTTTGGATTTAATATAAAAGCTAGTGGCAGCCCTACAAATATCTATAAATATAGATGAATTTGAAAGTGTTGTGACAGGTGGCAACAACCTTCACAATAAAAGTAAAGCTACAGCTTGGTTCTGTCTCACAGGTGTTTCATCAGGCAGAATGGGCCCCAGGGTTTCAGTAAAGCTTCAGTTTGTTACAGAAAGCTGCTCCAAACTGCCCGAACTCTTCAGTTTGTTACTTGTTTGCGTAAAATGACACTACCCATTCAACAGTTGTCACAGTGAGTCAGTCATTAATAATGTGGTTTCTTACACCAGTGCACAAAAACAGGTTGGTCTTGTCAAGCCTATGACACACTAGTCACTTCACAAAGAGCTTCTTCCTATGATCAAAGTCCGGTCCTATTGTACTATAGACCGTGTATTTTCCGAAGAAACATGCATTGCATTTCCTTTCCATAATTATTCGAGGCTGAGCAAACAGCTCCAATTAAATTCACGCGAACATTACCATTCCCCCCCTCTGATCAGATGAAAACACTATCAAGCAAATCTTTGATTCATTCACAATCCGATTAGAAACACTTTGACATGAAGTCCCTCAGCTCCAGCTTCTCTAACCACATCTACAACACCAAGACACGCGTCACTGCCAGTTTCGCACCTGAACAGGTGTAGACTTCACTGAGTAGCGACAAAGTCATAAAGCCGAATGCCTCGGCTGTTCGTCTGAGTGCTCCTAATATTAACACCAAGACGAAAAACTATTAGATACGAGACAAAGAAAGCAAAGTTTGATCTAACCGTCAGCACGAGATGTTTGTAGATTTCCTTCAGCTCGTTGGTTAGAAAAGAGGTCGATCCAGTATCATCAGCGCTGCTTTTTAGGGCGTGAAAACGAGAAGCCCGACCTCCTCACGTTACAGCTTCTTCTTATTCTATTTGCTTTTGGCCACTAAGCATTTTGGGACTGGAAGTTGAAATTATTACCGGAATCCCGGAGGAGGAGTGGCCTTAGGTAGACAGTGCCTACAATATCCACAATGCAACATAGTGTTTACGCACAGTACTACACATGAAACTGAGCGATACTCGTGGTTTCGATGTAAGTGTGACTTGACTGATAAGCGCTATAGGGGTTGCAAAAACATAATAGACAGGCTGGTGCACCGACATGAAATAAGGTTAATTTACACAGCCTGAAGAAGCATAACTGGTTTTATGTATTTATATATATTATATATTTATATTATTTTTACATGGTTGCAACGCGTGAAAGTCACGCAGTGTGTAGTTCAGCCAAAAACAACAGAAAACCTACCATTTCTCGTGCTTCTCATTTTAATGAATGTGTTTGCTGTTTTTCCACGGTCTTCGCTGTGACATTTTATCGCTGCATTTCGAGTAACAACATAAAAGGCGCTTAATCGTTAGCACAAACTTAAGGATAAGTTACAGTGTAACTTACACAGGCACCGGAATGAAAGCAAACAGATGATTTAGCACTCATAGAAATAAGATAAGGGCAGAGCTCGGTAGTAGACGTGTATGAAAAGTTACAACTTGAGGAATCTTCCGGCTGTTATTGTTGTTGTTACTGAATATCCTGCTAAAGCTGAAATGTTCCCTCAGAACTGTTCGACTGGCCTGTGGTCTCTGATGTAAGCCCTTTCATCCTCAAGCAACTCTCCAGGAATGCAATAAGCACTCTTGAGTAGATTATGACACTGGAAGTAAAAAAAAGAAACGGCCTTTGGTTGCTGTAGCTTGGATTTTGCTGTGGGTAATAATCATCTGCTGATACAGAGTGTATAGGTCTAAGTACCAAACATTTGCAAACCTGTTAGTGATATTCATGTTTCTATTTTACTGAAATGCAGTGCATTCTCCTTCATATATCCTGTTCTGTGTGGGTCTGATGGGGTTGCTTTTGCATTATGCTTTGGGCCATTATCCATTTGCACTGTAAAGCCCTGTCCAGTTGGTTTTTGCAGGATTTGGCAGACTGTAAGAAGAGAATATAGACCTATACCCTTCATCCTGCTGCTTTATCAGCACTCATATCATCAATAAACATTAGTGGCCTGGTTCCACATATAGACCTATACCCTTCATCCTGCTGCTTTATCAGCACTCATATCATCAATAAACATTAGTGGCCTGGTTCCACCAGCAGCCATACCTGCCCTTGCCATGCAATAACACTCTCCACCATGTTTCACAGACAATGTGGTATGCTTGTCATCATGAGAAGTTCCTTTTCTTCTACATATGAAGTTAATCTTGGAAGTTAATCTTTGCAAAGTTGTTTTTTTCTCCTGCTGGTATCTGTTCTTAGAATGGTTGTAGATGTTCCACCTAAATTAATATGAAAAACTGAAATGAATATGAAAAAATTCCTTTACTTAAAAAAACAAAACAAAAAAACTGTACATTGTACAATAGTGGGCAGCATGGTGGCGCAGCAGTTAGCAGCATTGCCTTAGAGCAAGAAGACTCCACCATCTATGTGGAGTTGGTATGTTCTCCCTTTGTTTGCGTGGGTCCCCTCTGGGTACATCAGTTTCCTCTCACAGTCCAAAGATTAATTGGTGACTCAAAACTGCCCATCGGTGTGAATGGTTGTCTGTCTACACAAAACAAAAAAACTCTGCACAGATTAACTTGGTGACCTGTCCAGAGTGTACCACACCTCTTGTCCTATGGTAGCTGGAATGGGCAACCCTGAATTGGACAAGTGGAAGAAAATGGATGGATGGCTTTTTTGTTCTTCAGTGTAACCAGTGCTTTGCACCATGTTGTTAACTCTTGGTATTTACATTAATAAAGGTATTCGTTGGTTAGAGACCTTGACAATGACACTCCTACCTTCTTGTTCTTGACTTGGATACTGGGAAGTTGTTTTAACTTTACCATTGTGCCATTTTGTTTTCTTCTTTGGTCTTTCAGGCCTTTTGATGTTGTTGAGTTGGCCAATGCATTCCTTTGTTGTAAGATTGTTGATTTGGCCCTCGTAAAGTTTCGGCTGCCAATCGGGTTGGTTTACTTTGCTTTTTGAATATAATCATTGTCTTTTTCACTATCACCAACATCTCTTTAGACATTATATTAAGAGCTCCAGTGAAAAGATACAAAATACAAGTTCAACAGGAATCAACTCCAGATCTTTTATCTGCTTAATCCAGTGGTTCCCAAACTTTTTTTTGCCAGGCCCCCCTTTTTTTTTTACAAACCCACACACACACACACACACACACAAACACATCCTCCAAACACACAGAGGCGTCACGGTGTAATTATTTTACGTGTAGTTGTTTTTTTTCCTGTGTAATAATATTCAACATTGCTATCAATACATTTTTCAAAAAATGCCTCTCTGTGCAAAATGGGTTTAAACACATAAACAGCTGTGGGATACTGTTTGTCCGTGATTTGAACCGGAGGAACAAATTACGGCATGATCAGCCTGATATTATTTGTATCCCACTGTAACTTTACTGCATAAAGAGCTAACATGTCCAAAATGTCAGGAGTAGTCATTACAAGAAGTGTTTGTGAACTAAAAATCAAGAATGTGGGATACTGTTTGTCCGTGATTTGAAGAGCCCAGCGCGTGCTCCCGACGCAGGGAAACTAATTTTGCGGGGGAGACCTACCTCGGCACTTGTGCAGGTGAAGCCAAAGGGAAGATATGCTTCACCATATTTTCTAGTCTTTGGCTTGGAAGGAAGTTGGTTTGGAAACATATTTGGCGATGCTTCATCTCCTGCTTCAGCTCCCGCCCCGCCCCCTCCCCCTCCCCTAGGGGGCGGGCCCCACACTTTGGGAACCTCTGGCTTAATCTGTGATAAAATCAGGAAACAGGTTTGAGCTGCATGCTTGTCAGACAATAGTCCAATTATTTTTGAGCCTGTTAAAATTGAGGACTGTGTATAGAAATAGCTGTGGTTCCTAAACTGCAATACTTGTGTAAAACCCCTTGAATTAAAACTGAGAAGTCTATCGTTCAATCGATCTGGGGGTTTTTTTGGCAAATTGCAAAAAAATGAATAATTGTCCAAAAACATATGGACCAAAAAGTCTGTACACTGCCTGCAAAGGTCTTCACTGGGCATTTTACAATCTCTAGTTTCTCAAGAGGCTTTTTTTATTTGGATGAAATGTATCGTAACTGAGCTACAGCAGGAATTAGATCCTTGAATTTTAAAGAAATTACTTTAGCCTGAGAGGAATATTTTGGCATAAACATGGCCAAGACACTTGAGTTTAGAAATCCGAATTAAAGTTGATGTCTAATGTTTACAAAATCGTGCCACCTGATGGAGCCATTTCTCTACCGTACAACTGGTGAGCCAGTGTGTGTTGTTTCAAACAATGAAGTTGGGTAAAGTTGTTTGTATGTTGATTTTTTAATGATCCAAAACTGCTCTAATGAGATTATATGAAAGACAAATCTGTGATTTTCAAGGTTTAGGTGAACAGTGGTTGTAAGAGAAAAATAAAGCTAATAAAATAATTTTCAAGCATGAAGTAGTGAAATACAGGGAGTAACAGATTTGAAAAGGTACATGAGTTCCAATCTGGCATTTTCTTTTTTAAAGACAGTAATTGCTGTCCAATGACAGCAAAGACGAAACTTTGGTTAAGTTTTCCAATGGAAGTTTAGCCATTTGATTACAAGAAAAAATGGAGGGTTGTGGCTCAGGTCTCACTTACGGCTCAAATGTTCATTAAATAAGAAAGAAAAATGTTAAATCAAGAACCTTGTCCGTACTAAAGGTGAAATTTCTATTTCTCTAAAGTTGTACTTATTTTGGTTCATGTATATCCACAGATTTACATACTTTTGTCTCTTTTTGAATTAATGTGTCATCTGGAAAACACGGAGATTAACCTTGCAGATAAAATATTATTTCTCACTCACTCACTCACTCACTCACTCTATCTATCTATCTATCTATCTATCTATCTATCTATCTATCTATCTATCTATCTATCTATCTATCTATCTATCTATCTATCTATCTATCCTCCTTAATTGATGCAAATTTTCAGCATCATTGGCATAATATTATTTCTTTCCTGTTTTCTAGGTGACCGGATCAACGATAAACTTGGCTGCCAACACACTGTGTGCTCTGACCATAGCTGTTATTGTGGCCTTCATCCACAGTTGGCAGGCCAATCCTCTTCATCCTGGCATGCGTGCACTTCCTGTGGCCAGCTTAATTCAAATGAGGCCAGCGGTGGGACGTTCCTCTGAGGACCAAGCGATGCAACAACAGTCTAGGAAGGTGCTAATGGTATGACAACACGGAGTGGTGCACTGAAACGTTTGGCTGAGATGAGTCCTCTCATATTAACTGATCACTTTTTGGCTGGTTAGATTATTTTGGAGGCGGCTTTTAAAACTACAAGCCTGTTGTGTTCTGACTGGAATGTTTAAAATTATTTTAGTAAAAATATGAAGATGCATCACTTTATAAACTTAACTTGCAGTAATATGGTAAGCCACAAATACAATGTTGAACTAATTTAATGCCAGGTTAATAAAAATAAATTTCTTTTTTTTTTTAAACTACCACGTCTTTAAAAATTAGTCCCTAAATGAGCCAGAATTTTTTTAAAAAGTGCTAAATATTATGCTTAAAGGGAAAATTGGCTGCATAAACATTTATTAAGCAGACCAGCTACGTATAAATCAGCTACAAAATCTTTGGTGTAAGCTGTGTATGTGCTGTAGTATTAAATGTCTCTATATTCAAATCCCACATGCCAAAGCACTTTGGGGATTCATGGACCCAGTAAAAGCAGGATATGTTTAGTCAATCATTTGTGAACTCCTCCGTTTCATTTTTCTGTCATCCTTGGACCACAGCAGAGCAACTTTATTCCTATGAAAATGTGCAAATGAGTGTGGAAGTATGTGAAAATAGTATTGAAAAGCAGATGAAACTGAGTGTGTTTGCTATTGTGAGTCTTTTTCAGATCATTTCAGCAAAACATCTGGAGACTGTGAGTTTGATGTACCCAGAAAATATCCAGTCACTCTGATGAGCTGTCCTCGTGTACTGCTAAGCGGAGCAGCTGTGAGTGTAAGGACTTTATTTTCTAAATGATCACTTTAACCTTGTTTACAAGTACAAAGTATGTTTAGGAGTCTTACTACTGTCTCAGGCAGAACTTTGTCTCCACTTGTCTGAAGATTCAGTAGCACTTCATGAGGACGAGGTGGGTAAACTTACAAAATGATTAGACGATTAGCTGAAATCAGAGGCTAAATCTTTAATCTACAAGTATGGCATCAACAATTATAAGTGTAACCATGCTTTAATATCAGATAGCTTGCTCAAGGCATCGCAATATGCTTTCTACGAAGTGAAAATAAATCAGAGCTTTAAATCTGATCAGGATGATCCAGGGCTGGTCTTTAAATACTGTCGGTTGAGCAGGATAGCGCTAGATGGCGCTACAGCGCTTTAAATTCAATGCCTCCTTGCAGAAGTTTAAAGGTTAAGCTGTTTCTCAGAGATCCGAAGGAAAAAAAACCTCTAAATAATTCCGTTTTTATTATATTATTTAACCTACGCGTCACTTTTTTAAAACAGTTTAGAAGATGGGAAATGTTACGTCAGTGCGCACACTGTATGTTACAATCGGCTCTTAAGATTTGACGCCTTAAACCCAGAAACCAGAAAGAGAAAAAAAGAAAAAGACAGACAGACGGTCTCTATTATCAGCTGTAATGACATGAAATACGATGTTCAACTAAATGAAATGAAAGTCTCTGTGTTAGGCAAGTAAAGTAAATGAGCACATCTGAATGGAAAAGTCCACAGATTTCTTGTGCTTTTGCTTCGAATCTTGATTTTAAGTAATTTTCTGACTTGAAATGAGGTCAAATTAAGTCCAGCCTGAAGGGAAACAAAACTTTCCGCAGACGAATTACGCGCGTTGTCCTAATTAGAAGATCTAAATGTTTACAGGCAAAAATAAATAACGTAGGCACTCAACCTGCTGTGCATTTATTAGTAACATTTACAAAAAAGGAAGAAAAACGAGTGTTTTAAAAATGACCAGTGAGAAGGGAAAACCTGAGGATGAAAATATTTTGGATATTTGAATGGAAATAAAGAAAGAAAAAAAGAAGAGCAGGAGTGATACAAAATAAAATACAAAATA
This sequence comes from Oreochromis niloticus, assembly GCF_001858045.2. NCBI lineage: Eukaryota > Metazoa > Chordata > Actinopteri > Cichliformes > Cichlidae > Oreochromis > Oreochromis niloticus. The sequence goes on along the minus strand of NC_031976.2, from coordinate 18,299,664 downwards.
AAAATGTGTTACAGTGTGTTTCTGCGGGTATTTACAATACGCCAATTAACTCATCATAAACGGTGGTTTAATGGTAAAGCCGCGTCCTCAGAAAAGTTAAGAGGTTGAATTTTTCTGCTTAACAGATTTTTTTTTTTTTACGATAATGAGTTATTTCAGGCTAAATCGATTTTATTTTTAAATAACACTGAATTTTCTCCCCGTTTCTAAATAATTGTTACATTTTATTATTGAAATTTAAATTAAGATGTGGGCAAGGCCCCGGTGTTGCTGGAGGCCGTTACGGAGATCATGAAACTCTACAGTTTTTCACATTAATGGCAAACACACGGACTTGTAATGTAACAAGAAGGCAAAGTGTAATTTATGAGTTTCTTTTAGGCGTTTACAATTTTTTTAAATGACTCAGCAATCCAACAAACTGAGTCGATCAGGTGCTTCTGATTTCATACTGACTTTATTGAGTGGCTCACATAAAAAGCCATTCTCGGAGAAAGAGAGAGAAGGAGAGAGAGAGAGAGAGAAAAAAATATCATTGTAAAATTAAAATCACTTTACAACATGCTTACTTAAATTAAACGAGTGGGTAAACAGTAAATGATTTCAAAACTTTACAAATAAATTCAAAGTGCGCCTAATGATAGATCCCTAAATACGAGAAAAAGTCGTGGTTAAATATAACTCCCCACAATACATTTCATATCATGTCAAAGAAAATCCAAGTACATTTCCGTATATTTTCAAATATTTACTAGAGTCCATATACAGCTAGAAATACCTATACAAAATCGTCTCCTGGACAAATACATTGCTCACCTTTACACTGGGCTGTAATTATTCTAACCTACATTTGTAATTATATACAACACATTTTGCAGCGAAGTCTAAGTAACCTCAACAGGCCTAGTGATAAAGTTGGCGCACATAGTGTAGGCTGCGAAGAGAATAGCAGTGTGATATATATATATATATGTATATGTATATATATATATATATATATGTATATGACCTGCTCTTCCTTTATCACTTTATTAAATGGGATCATCACGTCCCGTGTCTCACCGCCATACTCTACAGGTATTTGTTCCTTTCGAGCAGTCCATCCACAATGACAGCAACAGTTTCCCCTGCTCGATAATAAAGTGCCAGTGTTTGGTTTTCAACAATATGCATGACAGCAGTTGCTCAACTTTTTCAGGCCCTACAATTTTCACAGCAGTGTTTTCTGTCTTTCGCGTCTTATATCGGACAAATAAAACATCAGGCGTATTCAGGATAGGGCTGCAAAAGAAAAACAGTAAGAAAAATAAAAAGTTTTGCTCGTGCCCTCCCACAGTGTGTCACACAAGGACTTGACTACACTTTAACACCGCAGATGAGACGTTTCTGATGGCACGGCTATGAAATTATTCAATTGGACGTCTTAAGCACTTGGAAAGAGTCAAAGAAACACAGAGGCCGATTTTCTCATTAAATGACAATGATGATGCACCAAAGTATGTCCACTTTCATGTCCTCTCGGACAATTCCATCACGACACTTTGCTGTTTTACAGTTTTCACTTCACTGGGGGAGTTTTTTAGAGGCCGTTCATGCCTACTCCCTGGGCCGACTCAGGTGGGTGCAACAGGTCTGGGGAATGGCATGGAGGGCTTCCCGGTGCACTGTGCTCGCTGTCGGTATCACTCCCCCTCTTCCCTCCGCTGCCCCCGGAGCCAGAGCCGGCAGATCCCCCGGCGCTGTGAGTTTTTACGTGTTTACTCAGGTGATCGCTACGCATAAATCTCTTGTTGCACACCGGACAAGCGAATCGCTTCTCCCCTGTGTGTGTGCGTAAATGTCGCTGGAGCTCGTCGGAGCGAGTGAACCTTTTTCCGCAAAAGAGCCAGTTGCACACAAACGGCCTCTCGCCGGTGTGCCACCTCAAATGCGCCTTTAGGTGCGAGGTTTTTCCGTAAACCTTTCCACAGCCTGGAATGTGACAGCTGTGGAGACCTTTCCTCCGGAGGCTGGCGCCCGCTGGTCCCAGTCTCTCCGCCTCCTGGCAGTTTGGACAGTCGCAGGTGGCTCTGCCCGAGTACCGCCGGGCAGATGACCTCGGAGACCCCGCTAAAGACGCAGGTGGACCCCCGGAGAGCATAGTCCCTCCTGCCCCGGTTAATGGAGAGGGGCTTGTGTCGGGATAAGAGGATAACACCGGCTTGAAACCGTCCATCAGGTGTTGGCCGGTTGTCAACAGGTGTGGAGATGGACTTGTACTGAAAGCAGAGTGACTTAAACTCGAGTAATCAGAGTTATATCCGCCCAGGGGAGAGTGCAAGGAGGTCTGGAGTCCACCGGAATGTAAGGACGTCTGTATTGCTGCTCCATTAGGGTTCTGAACGTCAATCCATCCCGCTCCCACATCCCACCATGCAGAGGCTCCGGTGGTACCAACGTCTCCCGTGGGGATCCCGGGATGAGACGATTTGAACCAGGACTCGTAAGGATGTGCAACGCTCATTCTCGGATAGATGCCCTGCAAACTGTCCACTGAGGTGTGCACTTTTGAGATGAAGACCGGCTGGTGGCTGGACTCTTGAGAGCTGCTCGACACGGATGCTTGGAAAACCGAATAATCGTTTCCAAAGTGTGAACCAGACGAGGTACCGGACGTGAGGGAAAAGGCACTGGATCCGGTGGAGCTGTTGTTGCCAAAAGAGTCCGAGATGCCAGATCCATTACGCGACACCCCGAAACCGGACAGGCCGGATCCGAGACTGCAGCTACTCGCAGCGGCTCTTTTCCAGGGGTGGAAACCTTTTCCAAATGACGAGGAGTTATCCGAAATTGTCGACGGTGAAGGGCTCGGACTCCCTATTTTGTTACATGTTGCAGCTAACATGGCTAAAGGAGTCGATCCTAACCTCGGCTCCTCCTGAAAGGACAAGAAAATATGTAAGCGACTTACAAGTTAAACAGATTAATTACAGGCATTTTAAGGCATTCTTTTCGGATCGGAAAATAGCGTTCAAGTAGAGACAGTTTCCCTGTTTTTTAGCAGATGACTAATAAGCTGTATTTTTGTTTAAGTTTTGGTAATCAACAGAGAAAATTATCCTGATTTCCTACCTGGATGAACAGAAAGTAGACAAGTGAAATGCGTCAGAAGGCGCTTACAAATGCATGCCAAACGGAACAGCAGGGAAAACATGCGTGTTTTGAGCGCCGGTGACCGCCAAACTGAGCCTATATGCAGTTTACAGAGACTCGTCTTTATCATACAAACCGCTTGCTGGAAATATAACCAACGCACTGGCTTTGCTGCTACTTTGCGACCGCTGTAAGTTTAATCCCCCTCCGCAGGACAATGACAAGAACTAATTAAACCAGTAAGAAAGTCCTTTAGACTCACCCCTAGAAGTGAAGTTGCCATCACACAAAAACACAGCCCTCCTCAGAGGATCTTTTTATATTTATGAATCAGAGCACTGTTTTTTTAGAGGTGTGCAATACAATGATGTGTTCCGCCCATTCTTCCACAATTGTAGGCTCCTCTCCGGCTTTGAAGTGCCGCTGTGACACGGGCGACCAATCAGCGGCTTCGTCCCGCCGCACTGCCACATACTACCGTGAGGTCATCAATAGAGCGCCTCAGACAGCTCTCCACTCCCCACCGCCACCCTCCCACCTCCCCTCCCTCATCCACCCCACCGCCCCCTCCATAATAAAAGACAGCGGAAGGAAGGTAAAGTTAAATGAGAGTGAATTGGGAAGGAGGTATTAGGGGGCCACTTACTGAAATTTTTACAGAACATCACATTCCATAAATTTAAAGAAGGAGGAATGATGACCCGTGTCTGGCGATGTGGGATGCTGCGTAGTAAATAAAAAGCTTGGCAAATTATGCGCCATCGCCTCCGCCGCCTCCACCAAAAGGCAACCAACACCGCGATGTAGTAGACCAAGTGCGTTCAAACTCCTCTTTTCCATTTTCAGAAGCCTTTCGCGTTCTGAAGCGCAAGCTTTTAAAAAAAAAGTTTTCTGCGTTTTCTTTTCCCGAAAATGTACATGTGCGTAAAAGTTGACCGACTTCACTCTGTCCTCGGCCTATGTTTTACAGATTTCACTGCAGCTTTAAGTCCGTGTTTTACAAGGACCTCTCCACAGTTTTCTCCATCTTTCTCATATCAGACAATTACCGTGCACACTAGTGCAATTTTGCCCCCGCGGGATTCAACATGTTTTAACTTCTTAAGAGTTAATATACACAAACTATTACAGAAGATATAAAGGGTGCATTGTTCTGGCCTCGGACCTCTATTAGATCGTCTCCAACTTTCGCATTTACTGTAATTGTGTTCAATTATCTTGACAGTTTTGATTAAAACTGCACATCGTTCACGGGAGGGATGGTTCATTTTATCATGGCTGTGTTAGTTTAAAACAGCAAATAAAGACGTGTGGGGATCCTGCCTTCAGAAAATCTGCTGCCTTTATATTAACAAATATAACAGAATTGTAGATTTATTTTAGGAGATACTGAGAATTTGTGTATTGTAGTTCATTTAAATTATTTATTAAAGTAAGTGATGGAGCTCCGTGCGTAAAATAACGCAGGTTGCACTGAATAGGTTCATTACTTTACCCGCTGACATTTTGTAAAAATCTATACAGGAAGCTCATGTTACATAATAAGAACCTGTAGGGAAAATGTGTGTTGAACCCTGGACTCTCTGTTGGAGCTATTAGCATGCAGTGTGCGCGGGAAGCATAAATTTCATTTGAATTTCAAATTTAATAACGCAGGAGGTTTTTAATCATCCGCAGTTTTATTTGTTTGATATTAACATGCTTATTGACCGGGTCTGTTGACCAGCTTGGTCATTACAGGACAGGGAAAAGTTAATTAAAACGACCAGGGATTATTCATCAAATCATCTGCCTAACCCATGTCGCTTCCTTTATTACACAGTGTGATAGATGGACTCCCTGATTAATTCTTGTGTTTCTAGGATTGGACAACAGCTTTTTTTTTTTTGGATTTATTTTCAGGTGTTTTTTCTTCTTCTTTTTTTAAAAGAAGGATTTAAAATTGTTACAATTATTCATGATGTTGCTTCACCTCGTATAACCCATCAGCAATATGTACATATGTTGCATCTTAGTTAATAATCCCACAGAGTGTTATTTAGTTGCCAAGCTTGACCAACATTTAGAGGTAATTCGGCCAACTTATTACGCGTAACATCTATCCCAGGTTTTAAGTTGTGGTAATGCTTGTTCTCACACTGAAGGCGAAAAGCGTTAATTTAATATTCCTGGCGACATGTGTGGCGATACAAAACACTTAAAAATATTTATTCTAATCGTTAATTTATATGAAAGGGGCGATTAAAAAATATCAAATGCAGACATCTTAACTAATTGGACGTTGGAGGTAACGCATTAGCCGTATCAGGGGGGTTTGGTCATTCATTATTATTACTATTATTTTTTTATCTCCCTCAACCGAACCAATCACACCAGCTTTAGAGAAAAAAAAAATCATCCGAATATTGTGTGATCGTGTTCGAGGCGAATAAAATGTGACGAGGAGAAATAAAACCTACATACCGTGCTTCTCCGCTCTGCAGTGCATTGATTGACCCTCCACGTTTCGCTCTCAGCAGAGAAAACACAACATCCACCGCTGCCGGTGAGATTGTGGACCTTGCCAAATAAATGTTACACTGGCAATTCAATTAGGAATAACTTTGGGGGGAAAAAACAACCACTGCCCCCCCTACGCGTTTACCTCTCATGTACCCGAACGCATATTATATGTACGTGTAATTCACGTTTATATTTGTAAAACAGTTGAACCTCGTGAGTGAGATGATCGTTTTCCCCCTTTCTTATTCTCAAAATAATGCTCATGTATTATACTGGGCGATTTTTGCGCATTTGCACTGCAAAGTATGGACAGGGGACGTGTTGGCCTCTGGTGACAAATTACCCAGTGATCATACCAGCAAGACAGATGTCAGAGGTCAGTGTGATAACTCCCCGACTGAAGCATCTAGTTCCTGAAGCCACAGAGGCTGAAGAGATATTAAACCCAAACGATCTAATGTATTCTTAGGTCACTTCTTCTCCAAAAAAAGGAGGAAAAAAAAATCTTTTGTTGCCTGTTGCGTTCAGTAAGAATGAGAGGGTCGGTCCCGGTTCATATGGTGCGCACAGGTTGTTCCTATCGCACGGCTGTAACAGTAAGCCGCATTGAACAGATGTCCCCATTGAAGGCTTTCTTCTCCGACACACATGGGCTATATTACCATCATGAAATCAAACTCAAAACCTGTCCCTTTCGCCACCATAATGACCGAGTTATTCTGGGCCGCTGAGCATGAACAAAGTGTGTTCAATATTGCGTGCTCCAGAATCGCTCTGCTTAGAGAACCGGGAAAAGGGAGTCAGGCCATAGATGCAGAAGTGTACTTTAATGTGAAGGTTTACAAAGCAGCTCAATAATCTGACCGCAGTGCTATTAAGGATTTTTTCTGGAGAAAAGCATAATCACTTGTGGCTCACCAGCAATTAGGAGAGCAGTGTGGCTAAGACAGCGTATAGTCTTATTACTGTAGTTATTATTATTATTAAAAATAGATTCATTAATCAGGAAAACAAAAACAAAAATATATACAATATATGTATTTATTTTAAAAGATAGATTCACTGTGTAAATGGATGCTCAGCAAAGGTACAGAGAGCATAGAGCATAGAGTAAGACAGCAGGGTCTGTTGGTTGTTTTCTCTATTCACCGGGAGGTTGGAAAGAGCAGATGTCCGTCTGCACAGTGGCTGCCAAGTGGGTCCGGAGGAGCAGGGCAGCCACAGACACAAGAGCCCAAATGGTGTGACAAAAGATGTGCAGGAAGCCCCTCTCCGCCTGGGTGAGCCACAGAGAGGGTCTCCCCTCTCTGCCAGCCTGCAGGGGCACTCACAACACGAGCCAGAGTGGTGGCAGCAAAGCCATGTGTTACCGGCTGGAGTGCATGCTGCACCAACACTGTTATTCACACAAACATACACATGCATTTGCAGGAATGTGCACTAACAGTCCAATCCCGGACGATGCATTGCCATCGGTGCATGCTCACAGCTTCACAAACACATTTATCTACATTTATACAGAACATCCATCTATCTATCTATCTATCTATCTATCTATCTATCTATCTATCTATCTATCTATCTATCTATCTATCTATCTATCTATCTATCTATCTATCTATCTATCTTGTTTTTTCCTGTGCCCATTAGGTCAAGAGACCCTGAGACAGTTCCAAGCACAGGTGTGCATCATGGCCCATACTGAAGGGGTGCGCTGAACCATAAACAATGATATAAATGTCTGGCAAATAAAATGGCTAGTTAACAATCTTTTGACTGCTCTAACCTCTGAGCCTTTGTCGGGTATCGATCAGCCAGCTGTTCCTGGCTTTGTCTGGCAGGACGGTAGCCTCTGGTTCCTCTCGGGATGAATGGACAAAGCCACCAAAAACTTTCTGCTGCCTTTCAAGTTCGGTCTGGCTGAAACAAAAAATTCAAACGAGGAGCCATTCATCACTTCTTGCGGGTCAGATTTTATATATTTATCCCATTCAAATGAATTAAAATCATGACTCAGTCTGCCGCGCTATCCGGGCTGTTTAAAAGCTTTAATATAAAGTTGCTTTTTATATCTGACAACCCCTGGCAGTGGCTTCTTTGTTCGCAGTTGCCATGTTGATGGTTTACATGGAAACCATGTAAATGGTAATTTGGATGGGAATAATTTGTCTCCCTGTATTAAGATAATTGTATGTTAAATAACGAATATCCTCACAATTACAGTGGGTGTCGTGTGATGGGTCTTGTCACGCAACTATGTCAGGAAAGGGTGCTAATGATCTGTCTGAGCACCTGTCAGTCAAAGTGTTGGCTGACAGCAGCAGAAGCAGTGAAATGCTCTGAGTGAGGTTTTATAGTTCAGGTTATATAGTGGGTGTCAGTGCTGCCCTCCTTCCACTGTTAGAGTCCTTCTTCAGCCACCCAAAGACTGCCTATTTATGATCAAAATGAAATGAGTTTAGCAATTTATTTGGGAATTTGTTGCATAGCCTTATTAGATGTTATGATCAGTATGTCCCAGACCACTTGTTTGCTTGCTTGAGGTGATAGATTACAGTTTCACACAAACGCTGTTTATGATAAACACTGATAACAGTGTATTTTGCCACCATTTGGCTTGACTGCTGCTGCATATGTGGGCCATGAGGTCTTCTTATTGACTTTCACTGAGCCCAACATTGCACTTTGTCAGAGTGAGCGGCAGCCTGAGAGACAGGCGGGCGAGGCAGTCATACAAAGTGAAGTACTTAGGATTAGCCCTGGCTCTTCAAGTTTCAGTAATTATCCTCCTGGAGGCATTCTTGCCGTGTTGGATAATAATGGAAGTCCGGGTGTACGCCTGTCACCTCTCAAGTGTGGGTGGAGGAAGCCAACGAGAGGCGCAGGACAGAGAAATGTTTGCTTTTCTGTTATGTCATCCGAGGAGCACAAGAGTAAGGCAAACTTGTATTGTTCGCTGAGCGCACACGGAACTGAATAACAACACTGAGCCTGTAGTGCTTAGCGTGTAACACACAAATTGGAGTCTTCTCATTTGTACATGTGATAATGAGACATGTTCTTCAAAAGTGATAATTTGCTTGGGCATCGAGTGTAATTATGAAGTGTCAGGCATTTGTTTTTGATAAACAAGCCTCTTAAAACACACAGTTTCGTTATTTGTTAGCGAGTATCGTCTGATTGGCGCGTTGCTGCAGAAATACCCAACCTTTTTTCTTCCGTCCCTGTCTTGTCAGATATTGGCGCAGAAAGAAGAACTAAGTATCTCTTTATTTTTAAAGTTTCCATTAAGCGGCGTGTTTGGAATAACAGACAGGTGTTCCTATACAGCAGGAAAAACACAATGCTTTAATTAAGAGTCAGCCCGATTTCCCAGAGGGCAGATTGTCTTCTTCCATTAACTTAGTTTATCATATAATAAAGAGGTTGCCTTGTCCTTCCCTACCCAGACAATTGGTTTTAATCAGCCAGAAGCCCTTTCATGGCTGATAATTTATGCTAAATTGACAAGGGTGGAGGATATCACAGAAAATCATTATGACGGGGCTCAGGTCACTTGCCTGTCACCACCTTGTTTTATCCCATCCTGTGAGCTGCAGGACAGCAGAAAAGTTCAGAAAAGTCAGATAAATGAGCAACATTTGCATTGGAGCTCACTATAAACTTTTAAGTTAACAATTTGTAATTTAGTATTTATCTGACATGTAAAAGTAGCCACTATGGATTGACATAAAGGGAAATCAGTAAGTAACACTTGGAAGATATATTCATTTTAATGAATTCATAATTTTTAACGTACATGTTAAAATCATTTGTACGAAAAGTTAAACCACAACAAACTGCAATGAACTGTCAGTTTTGATCCTTTGATTTTTACCACAGACTGCAAGTGTGAAAGTATAAATTGTGATTTGAAGCAAAGGGGGTCGGTCGGGGAAGGAGCGTGAGGAGAGGGAGATGCACGATGAGCATGAGGAGGAAGCTGGGACACACTTCTTGCCTTGCAATTTAATCACTGTATACCCAGGGAAGTATTGACAGTTGTCCTGTGGAAGCTATTAAAGTTGCTGTCCAAGGTTAAATGAAATTGCAGTTTATCAAGGCAGCATTGAGAAAATAAGGGAATCTGTTCATGGCTGTTGATTAATGTGGAGCGTGATCAACACAAGGGGTTCATTAAGCTATACATCACCAGGGTAATTTAACATGTCATCAGGCCTGCTGTCGCTCCCCTTCACACATTTTGCGCACCGAGGATGTTTGGTGTGTACGTGTGAGTGTTTGTGTCTTGATATCGAGGGCACTAACCTCACGTTTTTTTTTTTTTTTAGATGTTTGTGCTAGCACACACTTTGTTAACTCTAAAGTAAACAGCACATCTCTGCAGAGTTCACCAGAGTCCAGATAATCAAATTAATTACGTATGTGTGAGGGCTTCAGCTTGGTAGGGGACTCTATGAATCTGCTTCCAACGTGGCTTGAAAAAACATTATGATTTTGATCCAAATCAGACCATAATAAGGCTCTATTTTTCCTGATCATCATCTCTTCTTCATCCTTTAACATGCTTTTCATCTGATCACATCCCTGCTTTGGTCACTTCTCATTGCTCAACAGCTGACGTGCATACATAGAGGTATGCTAATCAGGCCTGGGACCTGGAGCTGTGTGTGTGTGTGTGTGTTTTTTTTTTTTTTTGCCTGGTGTTTTGTTTACTGGTGGATAATTGATGGTGCTTGAGGGACAGGCGTGAGTCCGACATGAATCACAGGCAACATGGCTCCTGATAAGGAGCTGAAAGTCTCCTGTAATTAAGCCGGGCACTAGAGACCAATTGTTTGTAGAATGATTTGGTCGGGGCTAATTGACACTAATTGTTTAATCAGATTTTCTTCCTCTTCATACTGCAAGCAAGCGTACTAGTACTTCAACCAGTGATGCATTGACAGAAGCCCACGCTCTTGACACGAGAGGCATCTGGTGATGGTGAAAAAATCTAAAAGTCTCTCCGTGATATCCTCTCAGGTTCTGAAAAATATACAATAATGAGTTTTGAATAAAAAGACGGCAAAATTATACATAAACAAATTATTTGGTTGGTAGAACAGTTTATGGCTGCGTCTTCTCATCAGCAAAGACATATTAGAAGTTGAGGCTGCAGCACATGCGAAGAGCTGTTTCAGTTAAGATTAAATGATGAAGCGGAGCAGATAATTAGAGACGTGTCTTCCTTCTCTATCTGATTAAACCCAGCAAGTCTGCGTAACGAGCTGGTGATGGGTGGAGCTGAACACATGAACATGAGATCTAACATCGTTACATTTAACGGCAATTAAACCTGTAGATTTTTTAATTAACACAAACTATGATGGGAAATTAATGGTTATTACTCGGGGTGGGGGAGTGGGGCAGCGGAGGGGAATGTTGTAGACTTAATGTAAAACACACTCAGTACGTTGAAAAGCGTGGAGTGTCCTGAGAGGTTCACAGTCAGCTGGTCAAGCTGAAATGATGAGGTCACCAATAAATTGTTGTCTTTGTGGTATATTTGGTAACATAGATGTTTACGCCTTACACAAATACCTAAAAGGTGATGTAATACTTACCAAACACCGACACGCAGACAGTTTTGCTTTCATTTTGGTTCTATCTATCCAAGGAATGTGAATATGACTGTTTGGAAAACATGGTTGTTCGAGTTAGACAAAGTGCCCAGTGTAATACCAAATACCTCAAAGGACACACTGGCAATAAAATGAATAGGAAGAATTTTGTGGGTAAAGACTTTTACCAGTTAAATCAGTCCAAAAATCTTCTATATATGTCTGCAGACATTTGTGGATAACTCTTTGTCTTGTCTTTAAATTGTAAGAAATTACTTTTCCATGACTTTAGCCCCAAAAATGAAATTCTGTTCACATAATTTATGAGGCAAGACTCAAATATATATTTTACATACTTGTTTTGTTTATTTTTTGTACTAGAGCCCGACCAATATAGGATTTTTAAGACCAGTACCAATATTTGGTGATGTAAAATCTGATATCTTGGGTGATATTTTTTTTTCTTTCAGACATGCAAAACATAAACAGATTTCCCTCTTTGCTATATGTAGTTATGTATGATCCCTTACTAAGACAATATGGCAGTGCAGTTTAAAAATAATCTTGTTTTCTTTTCACACCAAGTCGTGGATTAATTGTTTACTCTCTACCGACTCTGCTCTGATGAGCTGGTTGTTGTGTTGTTGTGCCAACAGGGAAGTTTGGTGGACAAACTAAGCAGCATCAACAATCATAACATGGTTGAAGGGTGTTTCCTCCATCTCTTCTTTTATCTTTATAATTTTTAAAAATAAAAACATGTATTATTATATTATATATATTATGAAACATAGTAAATATATATTGTTATTATTTGTAGTTATTATATAAAACTTTTACACATTTTTTAAAGTAAAGCTAATTGTTTACACTTTACAGATTTTACACATAGTTTGAACTACTTCATTGAAACTAATGAAAAATTATTAGATATGAACATTATATAACATTGTATCGAGAGTTTGAACCTTTAACAACTGTTTTTATGGTAAACGTCTCGTCCACAGATTATCAAATTTCGTCCTCATATGCTAGAACATGGAAAGTGAAGCAGATATACATTTAAGTATAAGATATTAATGCAAATTTAAGCCTGAAGTTAATCCTAAAGTCTTATTATTCTGATTTTATGAAATATAACCCAAGTTGACTGATCTTAATCATATAGTTTAATATTGCACATTAGTCACATTCCAATTAGCATTTATCTTGTCTGCGTCGCTTTTCAATAAAGTTTTCTGATTTATTGTGGAAGCCTGCCTTTACTTTGTGCTAATAATTGGATGCTATTGAAAGGATGGGTTTCATTGATTTTGTGGATGACTGGGAGCATTACTGCCCCAGACCATAGATTGTCAGCAAGGTCTGTGTTGAGCTGGGATCGATGCCGGTGAATCTTCCCCTCTGGTTTTTATTTACTTCTGTCTCCATTGATTGAAACATGCAATAGTTCAGGGGCTATTATCACACTGACGCTAAGTTTCTCTGTCTCCCCATTGAAATAGCTCCCTCTGTTCCTTGGCAATATCTCACTCCAGCAAGTGCTCCCATCTTTCCCTTTCTAACTAATGAGTTAAGAGTATTGCTATGACCTGTAAACATCAATCACGGAGAAAGAGGGAGACAGTGACTAACTGCACCAGCGAGAGGGGGATGAAATGAAATGAAAGTATACAATAAAAGAAACATCCAGCTTGGTCCTTGGAGAAGCTGAAATATATACCACCAGAGAAGAATTTAGATAATCATCAAAAGACCACTAGACTGTGCGTTCATGGTTAATCACCTCTAGAAGAAGAATTCCTTGAATTGTGTTATGAATTTAATGGAGGGTGACTAATAATACTTTTGGACTTTAGCTGAATTTATTAAGAGACAAAGAAAGTGAAACTTTTTTGTTCATTCATTGTGAATTCAGCTTTGTGCTCTTAATCCAATTTAGTGCTCCGTGAGTCTGAAAAAAGCCATGAATTTCTATTCAGCTGTTAAAATTAAACTTCTTCCCAACAGACAACTTGCACCGTTTGCCGTGTAGTAGCTGCCTCGCTAGATTGTTTCCGCAATACAACATAAAGATGGTCCCATGCAAGTGGCCCAACCTATTTTTACGTATCTTATTTCCTGACGAGACAGCAGAAAGGTCAGCGTCCTATCCAACTGGGACTCTCATGATTGAATGTAATCAGTATGTACTTGTTATTCTGAGTGCCAGGCCTTTCTTTTATTTGCTGGCCCAGAAGTTAATTTCCCCCGTGACCTTTGTGTAATAAAACAGTATTATCTGTTTCTGGAGCCACAACAAGGAAACAAATTAGCTTCCTCAGCAGTGTTTTGTCACATAAGAGATCAGTTATAAGTTTATTTACTTTAATTAGATTAAGGTTGCAGTAAAGGCATGTGTCTGTGTGGGCATCATCCCTTGTCTCCTTGCATTATCTGATTGTCCCAGCCACTGAATTGGACAATGGTTATGCTTTTCAGTGATTACTCACTCTGATGCAGTCAATGTTTTTCTTCCCTCGTTGCAAAAAAATAAAAAAAACAAACAGAAAATAGCTATATAAATCTATGCACTTTGTAACTGTTTGTATTTTTAGTTCACCTTAGCTTTATCTCACACAAATTGCAAATACACAGACATTTGAAAGCAAAAAAAACAAGCTGTTGATTTCTCACACTTCTGCACGAACATAAGTCACCTGATACTGTGGAATTCCTCTAATCCTTCCCTCTACTTTTAGTGGGAGTGAAGCGTTTCCTTTTAAACTGGATTTGTTTTTTTTGAAAGTGCATAAGCTCAAATGAACATGGTAAATTTCCTCCTCAGTATATCGTGTGCAGCTTGTACCGGCAATCCTACGGCTGCTTTTATCATCGTGGTAGTTAAAAAGAATTGGCATCTTTAAATATTTGCTTTTTTAAAAAAAATTGTCCTTCATTTAAAAAGTTGATAAATTGCTGTAAATATTTTAAAACACACTTAAATATTGATTTCAAAAAATTAGATTAGTTTCCAGACAATACAAGAATACTTACACTTCCCAGATATCGCTATTTTAAATATATACTTTAGCTGTTGCAGTTTAGACTAAAGGTGAATGTGAGAGGAGAGGCTGTGAGCTGTGGAGGCCAAAGTGAATGCAATGCTTTACTGACCCGAGGAATCTCTTTTATTACGGGCTCTTTGTGCCTCTCCCTCCGCTGCTCTGTCAGCCCATTCAGACCCAGTGGCAGCCACCTACATTATATCCTGGATAGGCAGGACATTCATGCCTTTTTAACCCATTGTCCTTCCCTCTGGGGTGAGGGCCCAGAGCGGGATGTGAGAACCCCAGGCTGGGTATTGTGTCCCTCTGCGCTCTTCACACACCCGGCGGGGGACTTCCTTTCTGGTGTCACCGAAACCTGTGTGGTGTAATCCGCAGCTCCCTGCTGAGCAGGATGGGAAGGTTATTAAAAGTGCCTCTAATGTCTCGTTAATAAATCGCTTCCATTTTCCGCTTCATTTCTAAGTAATCGCGTTGGGAGTGTGGATAGGAAGGAATGTGTACCAGTTCCCGTGTTTTCAGTATCAAAGCAGCATAAAAATTAGCATTTCTTTTTATTGTCAGCTACACATATCACACACGCACCAGTACAGATCCATTAGAGATGTGACCCTAACATTAAAGATCAAGTATCTGGACTGCTGTGTGACCAGGTCAGCCTACAAGGTGTTGACGCTGCTGTGATTGCCGGAGGAGAGATTTTTAAACACACCGAGGTTTCGGGTTAATGGCGTCTTATACTCTGACCCGGTGGATGCTGCGTTTAGGTCTCTTCTGGGGGTAGCTCTATAAAGCGGCCGAGGTCACTCCAGTTAGAGGCGGCTGCTGTGTTAAGAGGTTAGAGAGCAGAGGTCCCCACAGCGTGGTATCACAAGCACTCTCTATGATGCGTTAAGGAGGCTGATGGCTGTGATTGCCACAGTGGGACCTGGAGGTGAGGTTAGAGATGGCTCAGGACTGCTGGGGTAATCCCATTAACTGTGGCTCTTATAGCCCTCTCTCCCGGTGTGTGTTTGTGCACATGCTCTTTCAAAGCGAGTGCGAAGGAGACCCCGTCTGTGTGTGAGTGGCTCGAGGGTGACCCGAAAGACATTAGCTTGCCCTGTAGGTCAAAGGACGGGCAAAATGAAAATACCTGTCAAAAGCTGCAAACCATCAAACTTCCAAGTTTGTCTGTAATAACTAATTTTCTTTCTCTTGAAATACTAACTTTTTTCATCTTACTTTTAATATGTTTCATCTCAGTGATCTTTCAACCCTAATTTTATTGCAAATAAGCACATAATTGCTCAACAGTTTCTTCAATATAGTATAACATATTTCTTTTATTAAGTGTTGGTAGCTCGACAGCTGGACATAAAAGTGGCTAGGTACGCAGGAAAGCAAAATATCCTTTCAACAAAGTGATGTTTGTCAGGTTCATGTGGCGGTGTGCAGCTCAGTCATTAGTTAAGGCACAACTAATCACAGAGAATAAATAGCAACGTTTCCAACACGGCTGCTGAGGATCATACTTGCCGTCGGTTAATTTTTATCAATTATCACTTGTGCCTCTCATTGTTATGTGCAACAATTAGCTTAAGTTCTGCCTTGACTCGCACAAAATATATATTGACATCCTTGACAGCTGCTCAGATGTCACCACTGAGCTGATTTTTACAGCATTGTTAAAGGTTAAAAGATGGTGGCTATTATGTGCTATACACTGCTGGGCTATCTGCATTGCATCCAGGCAGTCAGTCAATGCAGGACTACGTCTGTGGAAATATAAGTGGGGCAGTTATGGCAAACAAAAAGCTATCAGTGATTCTGAAAAGGGAAAAAAATCGTGAGGGGGTCAAACGTCAATGGCAGGGAGTAGGAGAGTGTTTGGTATTGTCAATAATGGATTCTCTGTTCGAGGGTGGGATATTCGCAGTGAAAAGCTTTTGGTGGGCGGGATGTGGTGGGCTAAAGTCATTCATGCAAGAGCACTATATCATGTACATACTGATAAAGCAGTGCAAACACATGATTAAGATCAAGAATGTAGCATCTTCCTTTTTTTCCCACCTTGAAATTAGGTGATGCTACTGTCCCCCCAATTTCTTATAAAAACAATTTCTTATAAAAACTAAAAATCAGTCAAAATGTACCTTTATTCTTCATATACATATATTTAGATATATATATATATATATATAAAAAAAATTAAAGATTAACCAGTGAAAACCTATATTTTTTAAACAGAAAATAGATTTTTCTTTTCAGTATGTACATTGGCATATGGGAACATCCATTCTTAAAAGGTTGCATTTAATTATTTGACTGTAACTAATGCAGTTAAGACAGATATTCACAGTTATTGGTATTTGGAACAATATGGTGAGTGTGTGTATTGATCAGACTGGGGCTCTGTCAATAACAGTGGATGAATCTAATTATGGTTCCTCTCTGTCTACTCAGTTAACTGCCAGCATGGGAACCCTTAGTCTGTAAGTCCAGTATGAGCTCACACACACACACACACACACACACACACACACACAGTCAGAGCCATAAAAGCATTAGGACACTTGGCTTCGAGTCCCACCTCCTTCCTTAACATCCCACCATAAAGCTTTAACCCAGGTGCAAAAGTAAAAGCAAGTATGATAGCACCTCCTAAAAGTGCTTATTAGTTTAAATAATCAAATGTCTTTTTTTAAAAACACTGTATACAAATTAAAGATTTTCTTTGGTGTTTACCCTTCACACTTTGTTTTTTTTTTCATATTGATTTTGTGTCATTTCCCCTCCATTTCCAACCAATTTTTTTATCCTTAATTTGAGACACTGTGGTTGAATAGGGTAAAATCTTTAACTGAAGGATACCACCATGAAACTTTCCCAGATGATTACTAGAATGCAGAGTTTAGTGAAGTTTTACGCATATATTTTTAAAAGACTTATAATGTCATTTTCCCAGAAACCTAGAAGACAATAGATAAAGTTCAGTAAAATAAATTAAAGTATATAATTAATTTCTTCTGGTCTAAAAGAAGAAAAGACGTGATAAATTAAAATAGACCAAAATTTGAAAATTAACTACCACCTGATAAAACATGCCTTAAAACACAGCAGCTTTATTTTGTCTGTGAAATGCTATTATCTCTGAGTCTTGATCTGAACATATCAGGAACAAAAAAAGTCACTTTGAATACATTTTGAGTACTCTCTTTCTTTTTTTTAAACAATATGAAGAAATCGTGCAGGGGTAAGCTCACATGCAATTAAAGGGTGACCTGCCACTAACGTGTCATATAAACACAAGCGCCTCATTTTCGCCAATTTATTCATCATGTAGAATTCACACTTTCTCACGTGAACACATTTAAAAAAAACCACAAAAAAAACCAAGCTGTGCACGTCATCGGCACACAGACTCACACACAAAACAAGCTTGTGTCTTTGTTTGCTCACTGTGTCACTCCACTCAGCCGTGTGTGGCCGTTGAGGGACTCCCCTATCTCCACGGGTTTTTGAGGGAAAGTCATTTGAGTTCGAAATCTTCTTCGGCAAGTGCAACACTTCATCAAGGGTGAAGACTCCCTGGCTATCAGAGATGTATCAGTTGGTCTGATAAAGCCCTTGCCCTGCTCCCCGCACACAGCAACATCCCATCATAAATAAAAGCAGCAGAAAAGAGGCCTTTGTCACTGTTTATCTGGACTGCTTTTCTTCCTCGCCCTTGATTTCCTCTTCAGAAAATTGATGCACCCTTAAATTGAAGCGGAGAGCTTGACAGGTAATGGTTAGTGTGATAACTGCTCAGATTTCATCAGCCAGGGCTTTTTTTTTTCTCTGTGTGCAATTGTTGGAACTTTCAGATAGATTACTAGATTACCTGTCATCCAGTGCATCAGATAAAAATGCAGAGTTGAGGAGATGTAGCCAACACTGGAACAGATAGGAAGAAAAAGATTTGGATAGAGAATGTTAGATGTGAAAGGAACGGTGAGGACACAGATTTACATTTATCTGATAGGGTGGCAAATAGAACATATTATTACCATCACAATAACAGGCGCTTTTCTCCTGGCATGGAGAATTGTGATTTATATTATGCGGTTTAAATGGTGTGCATGCTATATATGCATATAATTAGCGGTTTCCAGAAAAATAAATAAATGTCGCTTCTTTGCCTGAATTAGCCTGGTTCAAAGCCTGATATTTTGTTTTGTGCTGTATTTTAAAGATGTATGTGTGAGGTGTATTAGTGCAATAGTTCTAGAAATGCAAATAGGAGGGAAAACGTCTTATTCTGTTGTAGGAAAGTTTATTGATTATTTGTCAGAGATGGAGAGAAAAGCTATTACAGAAAATCAAGAAAAAGAAAGAAAGAATTCAAATCTGCATTTAGTCTTTGCTCCATCAATGTTATGGTAACCAATAGAGCTGAAATCTTTGGCAGATGTGTGGCAGCAATTTTTCTCAGCTATTATAGCATTATAAACACTCGGCTAGAGTTACATAAAACATGCATATTTTTGACTGGGAAATTTTCAGACGAGAGAAACAGCTGTGCTGGCCTTACAATGCATTAAGTATTTCATCCCTTTTAGATGGTTAAATTGTGCATGAAATGTTGCTGGCGCAGGGTTCTCCCGAGCTGGACTGATTAGGCAACATCTGTTACATTGGGAGAAATCCGTGTCGTTTCTAATTAGCTGTCAGGCTGCGGATACGTTGTGCCTGATGGTGCCGAGGATCTGCCACAGGTTCCTCTTCTCGTCCTGTCACCTGCTTGTGTGTTCCCTCCTCCCCACGTCCCCCACTCCAGTTCCCCTCTCCGTTCCTCACTCCCCCACTCACTCTCCCTCACACACGCACACATACACACACTCATCAGCTGTAATTAGAGAGCAGAGTCCATACAAAGGAGCGAGCCGGGAGCCAGGCTTGAGCCCATCTGTGCAGCCCCATCATCAGTAAGCTCACAAACTCCTCCAACACTGGGGGCCGCTCCCGGGCTCCCGAGCTCCCGAGCTGGACCCCTGCACGCCGATCATCTGAGCATGCAAACTTTCTTCCTCTGCCTGCCTCCCGCCCGTCTTTATCTTTCTTGTCCGCTTTGCTCTCTTTCATTCCATGCTGAAAGAAAATCTATCGGCTTGGGGCTGATTCATCTTGCTTTAATAAGGCCCAGATGCTGGTAAATATTAAATGCACTACAGTGAGGAACAGACAACACTGTGACCAGCTATTGACAAAACACGGCATTAGAGGGATGGAATGAGCTGAAATCCATATAGACAAATTAACAAACACAGGAAGGTGTCAAAGAGACACCCACAACTAATGCTGTTTTCATTCGCACACTTGCGCAGTTGTTTTACTCTCACATTTCTTTTTTTGCGTCCAATTTAATTTCCCTAAATCTGTTATCATTCATTTTTAGCTGAATGTAAAAAAAAAGACATAAAAAATACGCCTGACCTTCTAGATTATATGAGTTTCATTTCATTCATTACTGAACTTGTGCACAGTATGCTATTGCTACAGGTCATCTCCAGCAGCAGTCAACACAATATCTGTCTGGCAATTAATTTCAGCAACTAATCGATGATTGTTTGTGTGTTTCAGTGGAAAAAGACTTCCCTCCCCCTTTTCTTTTAGCGTTTTATGCATCGTCACATTTTAAATCTTTAAGACAAAGCACCCCAAAAACAACATTAAAAGATTATAAAAAATAATAAATAAATATAACTTTAATAACTTAAGATAACTATCATCTGCAGTAAGATGATATTGAGAGTATCAGCTGGAGATGTATAAGGAGGTAACTCAAAAACTAAGGAGCTGGGAACTTCCACAGACTTTTCAAGGCAAATGTAATAAATCGTGTAAAACATTTATTGCATTAAAAATTGTAATGTTGGTCTATTTTAAATCAAAATTTTGAATTTGTTTTATGTTGGAAAAAATAATCTTATGTTAACTTCCACCAACATAAGAACCAGGAATATATTTCTTGCTAATTAATACACACTTCAAATCTGTGACAGCATGGTTTTGGAAAATTTAGACATATTTAGAGGTTTTTTTTTCAGGCAAATACATGAAAAAGAAGAATCTCCATCATTTAGCCTCGCTATAAACGTGTGCGCCCTTCCTTGTTAAAGCAATAAAACAAGCTAATACTTCCTCTTTCCATCCTTGAACCTCTCAGTCTCCCTCTTGTTCAATCATGACATAGTCAGACAGCATACACATCTGTCCCCTTTGGCTATTCCTGACAAGTTCAACTGGAGAGCCTTTGAGACAAGGGGAGGGGCTGCAGGGAAAAGCCAAAAAGTTCTGCCTGAGTGGTGCCTTAAGGCAGCAGATGAGACACAAAGATAATGCTGGGTGGTTCTCAAAGACCACAACTGAGAGATCCCACCTTAAAATCAGGTGGTTAATTTGAACGTTGACAAGCAGGACTTGTCATGTACAGCGGAGTATTAGTAAGTCATGTTCATTCAGGTGTCTGAAACATCAGATGTGCCCTTAAAACAGGCACTCAAACACTCCACTGTCCATCAGTAAGGAGACAATGCGCTGACTGACTAAAACAATTTGGATCATCTTGTGTCTGTTGTGTTAATTTGTAGGTGCATAAGATTAAATATGCGATAGATGTGACACTTTCCTTGTATTTTAATATCTACAAAGAATATAAATGTGTTTTTATACATCAAAAGCATCAGTAATGCTCTCCCGTGTTTTAATTTATCTCAGATAATTTAAAAAAGGGTTAATAAAAAGTCTGCATGCGTCTTTTTTCTGAAAATATCTTGCAAAACATATTTGCGAATTCTACATAAGCACAACTAAAATTACTGTTTTTATTTATTTATATTTTGCTTTGAAAGAAAGCTCCTTCACTTCTTTAATGTAAATTCGCATCATCTTATGTGAGAAATCAGTCGACCTACGTGGAAAGAAAAACCAAGCCCTGACCCTGAGATGTGTAATTGTCTTCCACTGAGTATAAAATGATGATGAAGAAAAAAGTAAAAAAAAAAAATAGTCTTTGAAGTAGAAGCAAGGCTGTTGCAATTCTGCTGCAAGCAAATCAAAGCAGAGAGGAAAAAACAGTCTGTGACCAAGAATGACAGGCCTGAGAGAATGTCACAGCAATTGTGGGGCCATCACTGGCAAGAGATGATGGGTGATTGCTTTGCGTTCCACGGCAAGTCCATCCTGGAGGACATTGCGCACCCTTGCTCATCTGTGGCCCAACCTTTGGCGCTGACATTTAAAGTGTTGATTTTGGAGCACTTATGCTAATTGTTGTAATTTTCCTGATGAAGCGCCATTCTGATACCTTGATGTGGCCAAGATAGTTTTACATTTTCTATGTGGTCCTCTTTGCCATTTGCACTGTGTAGTGTCAGCGCAGAGTGCTACTGAAAGCAGACAAAATTGCAAGCAAATTGCATCAGATTGCCAACATTGTGAAAAGGTAAATTGCTTGCAAATCTATTTAAACCACTGGCCTATTTTCATCAGCTATGGTACTTGGTATTCATGATTGCTTAATTGGCGACCTTTTCTATTGTGTAGTGCTTTATGGTGCGATGGAAAACGATCTTTACCAAACCAATTACCCTTTTTTTTTCCTCTGCACTACTACATTAGAGCTGTGATTGCAACAGCTAGTCCTTTGTAAATGAACTTTCTGGTTTCAGAGAACAGGCTAAAGTGTCATTTGTTTGATATGATGTTGTTGAGCTTTTTTTTTTTTTTTTTTTTTAAATAAAAAGCAGCGCTAAAAAGATGGACTGTTTTAGTTATACCCTGTATACGTGTGACAGTAATAAGCCCATAATAACCTCGTCCATGTGAGAGACTTGTTAAATATAAAAATATTTTGTCACACTATCAATCATGTGCATTTACCTACCGCTTAGGCTTTATGAAGCTTCCGATATGGCCATTTGAACATTTCCTGCTGTTTTAGGCAAGACCTCAGTGGGCTGTTAAGTTACATTTGCTGGCAGTTGATATTTAATATGCTGGGATTTAAATCTGTCCTCTTTCTTATGTACAGCAGATTTTTTTTATTGTGTGGTGGTTTACAGAACTCTGCAAACCGATTCACTATCACAGAAAGCCAGTGCTGTTCTAACAACTTTAATATTATCCTAAATGCTGAGAAATTAATTTGAATCCCTCTCGTTTTGGTTAACTGATCGATACATTTTTCACCAGCCTGGCCGTCCACTACAAAGTTCCATTTTCATTCATTATTGTCTCAAAAGCATGATAATGAGAAAGTCCCCCCCTCTCTTTCCCAGACAGACTTTTTGCAGTATTGAATTTAGTGAAGTGCTGTCAGTCTGCTCACTTCTCCTCTGCCAGACAGGCCAATAGAATTAACCCTGGATTAACCCACCAGGCCCAAGTGCAAGGTAATGGCCTTGGCTAATGGCTGTGGCTGCCCGGTGCCAGGTACTATTGACTCTCGTTGGCACAATTTGTTCCATCTGAGGGGCAGCGTGACAGCATGGTCATCTCTGTACAGCTGGCGTCCATTGCCACTGCCAGGCGGAGATAATGTTCAACCACGCCATCGAGCCAGGATCATAAGGAGCAGTGTTCTCTGGCCTCATCTCCGTCTTGACAAACATGGGAAAGGATCCTTTAGGAGAACATGCTTTAGGAGAGCTTAATTTATGTATTTCTGAATCTTTGTATTTGGTCCAAGAGAAACAGTAATACTCTTCAAATGGCGATGCAGTATAAACCACCAAAACAGCTGGTCATTGATTTAGCAGCTTCCAAGCACTTAAAGGACTTTGAGATGTTATAGTCACTCATATAAAACTGGCAGGTTTGAGGCTACAGCAGGCTTTATTTCAGTCCACTCATTTTCTGGCAGCTTTCTGCATGTAGTCACTCCTGTGTATAAACAGCTCTCATCCTCAGTTTTTTTGTGCTCATGTCTTTGCCTGGGGTGTGGGAGTGTAATGCAGGCGGGGGGATGAGAAAGAGGGCTTAAATCTGTCTGAACAAGGAAGCAGTCTCCTCCTCTTCAGTAGATTAGCTTATTTTAACTTCGGTCAGGCTTTTACAGAGGCAGAGGACGGGGTTCAGTGTGTGTTTATGTGGATGTGAGCGAGGGGTGCTTATAACCCCTCCTGCCATTTTAGCAGACCTGAGCTCTGAATGGGAATGTGGAGGTGAGGGAGGGGGCTGTAAATTTTCTCTGAGTCAGGCCAAAGCTGATTGATCTCTGAGTGTAAAATCGATAAGTAGACACTGTCATTTTTGTAAAGGATGACTTGGAAAGAGAAAATAAATTAAGACTCCCCAGATCGGACTGGATGCGCACACACTGATGGTTTGGTCTAATTAATTCAGCGCACTCCGTATTTTGGTAACGTTGCGTTCGCAGCTTCAATCTCACAGGTGCCTAGCCATGGCAGGCAGTGCTGGCAGCAGCAGACCCTTTATTACACTATGTATATTTCATCGCAAACATGCAGAGAAATCAGACACTTGCCCTTGCACTCCCTCCATGTCTTGATTCCTGATTAATCTCTGTTGTTATTTTCAGACGTACATCACGTCAGGGGTTGATTAAATCAGGAATTGAAAGCCATTGTCTTTCTTGCATGTCCCTTATCAGAACTAATGTACCTGCTGTGGTCATTTGTCTTGAGTTGTTATAAGAAATAAAGACTGGTGCACTTTTCTCGTCCACAAGATATTGCACGAAGATTAATTTACTACTTCTCATCTCTTTGCTCCTCAGTTTACTGTCTGCAGTGTCTCCTGTAATATTTTTCATGCTTAGATATGCTGTTTTCACTTATTCATTCCTGTTTCACCTTGATCCTCTCATCTATTATATTACGTTTCTTCCGAGCACCGGGAGAATATAGTCCTCATGCCTTATTGGATTGATGGTTACAGAAACCATTGCATAATATCAACTTTCAGTGGGCCATTTTTCACTGCGTTTCCCCCGATGTTTCATTTGATCAGCACTCGCCATTTGCTCTGTGTTCACATCTCCAGCTAGTGTCTTTGTTTATACCCTTGTGCTCTGTGTCATGTAGGACATCCTTGCCTGAAGTGGTGTATGCAAGAGCAGCGTGTGTGCGTGCGCGTGTGTGTGTCTACCCAGTGGCTTTTATCACTTGGTCTCTAATGTGTCAGATGTTACTGAGGATCCACTCATCATGCTGCTGTCTCCACTGTTCAGCGGGACCATTAAGGACACATCAGGCTATCAGGAGGCAGCTCTTGGGGACTGGCAGGCATTAAATACTCCCTTTGGCCTCACTCTGAATGATCTACAGGTCAGAAGGGCTTTGCACATGGCTTGGGGCTTTAGAACAATCACTGTGGGATAGAAACCTGACAGATTTGCGCATTATACATGTGGGTCAACCTTGCAAGTTTATAGTCTTTTGAGATATTTGAAGGGTCTGCCGTATGGAGCGGCTAATGCTGAAGGCTCATATCTCTCTTGACTACGCTCGAGAGAGAGCCAAGACTAACTAGACCAGATTTATCTTGGTGTGTAAAACAAAGGGGTTCTGAGACATGTGTCTCGCGAAGTAAAAGAGTAATTCTTTAAACCATAGACGTGAAAGAAGATAATTTGTATGTGAAATACTCATTTAATTCGCATTCACTAAGCAGGTTATCAAATTAAATCAGGGCTCTGTTAGGCCTGCCACTTGGGCTTTTGGGCCCGGCTTCATGTGTAAAATTGGCCAACAAGAGATTTGGGAGAGCGCTTTGCACACTCCTGTCACGTCATCTCTTGGCTCCCCTCAGGAGGCCGATCCCGGGGTCAGTGCTTGTGGAGAGATGCCTCTATGGACTGCCACAGGGCGACAGGGCCACAACACCATCTCCAGCTGGGCAACTTATTACAGCCCCGGTCTTTCTCAGCCCCTCCTCACCTGCCCCAGCCATTCACAACATCATCAAGCCATCACATATTCATGAAGCTGGGGGCTGGTGGAGTGTGTGTGTCTGTGAGCAATTGGTGTGTGTGCGTGGGGTGGGGGGGTACCAGTGCGGTGACACTGTGCAGCGGTTGCGGCAATGGTGCAGTGTTTGGGAGAGTGCAGTTGGAGCTGTAGGGGGGTGAATCTGCAGGTGGCTGTCACATCCGTAATTGCCTCATACTTCCCTCTGCAGCGTAAAATTGTTTTCATTATGTGTCATGCACACAGTGCCAGGCAAGGGCCCCTTGAGAGCATTCCCAAGAGCCAGAGGGAGGAGGCACTCCACTTAAACAGCCGCTTAGCTTCAAATAAGAAAGGAGAAAAGGAGCAGAGAGAGGAGGTGGAGGAGGAGGAGGACAGGAGAGAGGGAAGGGGTGTGGAAAAAACAGAGGAAGCTCATCATTAACTGTGTTCGAACAACAGCAGACAAGTGTGAGCTCATGCACAAAAACCAGGCAGAGCTTATCCTAAACATCTCAGTTACCAGGGGGGAGTTGTGTGGCTTCGACCATACTGTGAGCTCCTGGAGGGCTTCCGTGGTCAGAGGGGGGAGAAAAACAAGGAGCGGGAAAAGAAAAGGAGAAAAAGTTTCCACCTGACTGGAGTTCCCATGGTTTACCATGCAGGAGGGTAAGCAGGTTTCAGCAATAAACTCAGGCATTGTCAGGCAATAATGCTCAGTCAGGTCCCTCCATTGGGATTCAAGGGTGTCTTTTTCTCTGCTCCCTGCGCTGCACTAATCACAGGCCTACTTTGTTTAATTGCAGCAAAAGGGAGAAAATGTGTTCAAGAAGTCATCCTAATCCCTCCCCTTTACCCCCTGCTCCCTCACAGCAACCCCCAGCCAGATTTGGCTTCTCCATGCTCCGTCCCTCTCTTCTGCTCCACAACGCCTTTTTTTTCCCGTTTTTTTAATGAATTGTGGGACTTTAAAGAGACAACAAACAGCAGAACTGTGATAAATAAAGGATAGAGCAGAGGGGGATTGTGATAGGTAGGGGCCTGAGGTCTTGGCTGCTTATGTATGAAAAATCACTTCCGCTGGATTTAAATGCTTGCAACAAGTGCCATTACAGTAGGCTTTTTCCCCACTCCCTCTCTCTGTCTCTCTCTTTTTTTTTTTGTTGATGTTGCTGATGCACAGGTGGTGGCGGGGTAGAAGGATCAGATGAAAAAGTCCCGCATGCAGCCAGCTGCTGTTAGCTCCCCGGGCCACGCAGCCTCGAAATAATCACTGCTGCAAAAAGCACGTCAAAGCTCCCTCATTTGACACAAATTCACTTCTTCTATTTTTCAATCACAGATTTAGAAACTTAAGGTGGTGTGCATTGTACTTGATGACTCTGGGGTCACAGGCCCCCAGGGGGGCAAAAGAGGGGATTTATCAATCAGGACTCCTCGTCTTTCTAAAGCTGAATAAAAAGCGACCCATGAAGAGACAAACCAGTCCCCTTTTAACTAAAGGCTTTTCTTATTCATTAGATCCGGATTCTGGCTTCTCCCTTTACCTCCTTTTCTAGAGAACGAGGCATCTCAAGCATAGAAAACCACTGAGTGGAAGGAGACAAATTTCAAAAAGATCCTTAAACTAAGGTTTTGGATAACATCATAGACACTGTGCCTCCTATGACTGACTAACAGAAAATTGTTATTGTGTTTTGTGTTGTTTTTTTTAAAATCACTAACAATAATTTGCAAATGTGCAGCCATCATTTAAAGGTAGCTGGTACTCAAGGATTCACAGAAAAGAAAAATTTTGATTAAATTCAATTTTCGAAAACAATCATCAGCTGCTCCGTGTCAATCATTTTGCTTTGTCTGACATAACAAACAGTAATTTCCATTTTTCTAACAAAGAGAAAAACTATAAATATGGTAACATTTGAAAAAACCCCACTACTTATTCCACCAAAATGCCAACGACTGTAATCACGATTCTCCATCATCACAATCTCTGCCAGAATAAAGATTACTTTAATTTGCTTTAAATAAGCTCACAATCTGTATTTTTTTTTTCCAAAATGAAATCTTCTAGTGTTTTGTTATTATTTCAACAGTCTGTTACCGGTGTTTATGCCTTTTTTAGGCAAATCAAAAGTTTTCCCAAACTGATGTGAACTGATGCACAAGAAAAAAACCCCAAAACACTCTTGATAATTACACAAAAGATCCAGTTTTGTAAGCACGTCAAAACATCGCGAGTCTCTAGCAGACTCTCCACACTTGCGTCGAGAATGGCGACAATAAGAAGAGGACACAGTTAAAAAGAAATAACTTCATAAAAAAAAAGCCCACACTGAGTATGTACTTGTAGAAACCCTTCTGGTCTAAGTGGCTGAGGGTTTAGATGAGAAAATCCACCCTAAGTAAACGACTTCCCATGTGACCTGGGGCAAGTCACTTAACCTCTGTCTTCATGCCCACCGCCCAAGTTTAAACAAGAGGATTGCTCAGTTCCATCCCCATACACTCCTCGAGTCCCCTCTGACCGAATCATTTTGCTCAGGATGAAAAGCCTGGTGAAAAGCAGAGCTGTCAAAACAAACAAATATACATTTTTTTTATTACAATGCCAACCACAGGCAACACTTAGAAAGGCTGCTAAACATAAACATCTCCCATTCCAATCAATTTGCTCAAAAACGCAGTAAAACAAATCAATTTCTTATTAATATCCAGCCTGTGACGCCACATGGAAGTGATACTAACAAAAAATACCAGCTCAGAACTGGCAGTTGCATAATGACTGTTGTTACCATCTAACCGCTTGCGCAAAAACTGCCCATTTGAATCACTCGGCCATCTTTGTGGCTAAATTTGAATCTTTTCTAAACTTGTTGTCATTTTATGATATCCACATTGTCTCACAGTTTTATGATTCTTTTCCTGCTTTTTCGCTTAACTTTAGTGAGTCTAACTAGAGACTGTTGCAAGCCAGTGCGGGCTACTGGTGCCTGTGAATGTAGCATTATATGGCCCAATCTCTTTCTCACTCCCTGAAAGACTGTTTAAATGGTTTGGTTTATTATTGCCCAAGGAAGGCTAAAGGCTTCTGTCAGCATTTGGGAGAGGGAATCACTGCCTCTTTACTGGACAGCTGTTCCGGCCTTACCCCACTTTTCATATGGATATGTATGTTAATGACAGGCAATGGACTGGAGATGAAGAGGCCTGAGCGCTAGGCCCTCTCTTCAGCGCACTTCTAAAGCTTCCACAAAAGGAGCAGTAAAAGAGGCTGCAATGGTGAAGCTCCCACTTTTGTGCCCTGAATTAGTTCTGCAAGCAATGAAAGTGATCTTTTCTGGACGACAGGGGAAGTCTGCCGATGGCTGGACCAACTCATTAGCACAAAAGTCTGTTGGGACATATAATTGACTGACGCAGATCCCCCGCCTGTCACAACACAGCACAGACTGTGGGATAGCACACATACTAGAAAAATACCTATCCTCTTCAAAACTCACCTCACAGTTTACATTAGACCTGCCCTCCCCCTGTCTTTAGGTGCTATTGTGTTTACTTCCTTCTTGCAAATATCACATCCTACAGCCTGCTGACGGCTGTGAAGCGCTGCTTCCTGTTGATGTCATTAAGAAATATCGCACCTTTTGACATTTGTTGACTTTGACTTCACTGGAAGACAAAAGTAAATGTTGTTTGGGTGTGTTTACTGTTTTAGTTTCAATATTGTACATTTAGGAAACCTTTTGAAGATTGACCGAAAAAGAATTAGAGTAGATGAAAAGACTATTAATCTTCCATTTGTCACTACAAAGTTTGTAACAAATTGCCTTAAGCATTTGAGTTTTTGTGGGTGTTTACTTTACACCATTTTTAAAAATAATAAATGAACTAATATGTGTGCTGACTGGAATATCAAAATCGCTTTCTGGATATGCAGCAGGAATCTTTTTCTCTCTCTTTCTCTTTTTTTTATAGACTGGAGTAGCAAACATGCTCTGCACACCAGAAGCCCCTAATGGCTGCATCATGGTTAAATTGACTGGAAAATGCTGTTTTAATTTCCATGTTAATTGAAATGGACTAATTGTTAATATATTCTGAGAGCAAAGTACTAAAATGGAATAATTTTCCCAAAATTTAATCTCTGCAGAAATGGCTTTGGAAGCGATCGCCGTTTTTGAACGCTTCTCTGACCACGCATTAAAAATGAATCACAGATATCCAAATAATTCAAATCTTATAAAGTTATTTTAACTTTTTGCACACCAGACAGGAATATCATTTTTTCCCCTTTCTTCTTAAATCCAGATAGTGTAAAGGAGTCCACTTGAAAACAATTGCCATTGTTTTTCCATTTTTAGGCAGAAGAATTTTGTCAAGCAGCTAAATAGGGTATTCTTCATGGTCTCCCTTCTTCACAGGCAACTATAGAAATTAGCCCTACGTTTCTCGGCTCTCACACATGGATACACACGCTTGCATGGACACAAGAAAAATTTCTTTTCTTCTGTCAGCATTCCTGGCCAACAATGGCTAGATTAGTGGACGTGAGGGCCCCCTCGGGGGCACGTATTGTGGCACAGAATACCCTCGGCAGGAACAGCTGGTAGGGGTTAATGGCTACTGAACCTCTCAGCCGGAGCCCTTTCTCTATTGTGTGTTCCGCTCATGGGAAGGAAGGAGGCCACTGACAGCTTCTGGGGTGTGAGGAACCCTCAGAACAGCACCCGGGTCACCCCAAATGGGGAGCAGGGCAGAGGGTGGGGGACGAAGTAAGGGGGAGGGGGATGTTGATGCTAAGGGTGGTAGGATGGTGGTAAAAGGGAAGTCTCTGTGGACCAGCGACCAAAAGCTGCACAGCTACACAGCCAGCAGTAGAATTAGCATCAGTGTATATTCAGCAGAAAACAAAAAAAAGGCTGGACAATGGGAGTGGCAAACTGTACACAAGGAGGGACGGGACTGAAGATGACAGCGGGGAGGAGGGGGCGACTCAGCGGAGGCTGAGTGACATCAGCTTATCATGTGACTTGATGTTTACATGAAATAAAAGCACAACCAGTATTGTAAGATTAATTAGTGGCCAGAGTCTCTGTAGCATCTTAATGATCCCGTTGCCTTGTTTCATTGAGGCAGCAGGATCAGCTTGTTGTGAGCTGAGGGCTGGGGTCGCTCTGCTGGGGCTTCTATCCTCTGCAATAGCCCCACGCATTAGTATTCAAAGCTGAGAATACACAGGAGTAAGCAGTCCTCAGATGCTGCCCCACGGTTGTCTGTGTGCTTGAGCCGTGAGAGAAGCTCTCCCATCCAGTCCTCCTGAAGTGTGCGTGTTTGTGTGTGGCCTGTGTCGCCTTGTCTTGTCAGCATCACAGGGCTCTAGCCCCGCCACCCTGAGGAGCCCCTCTGTCAGAGCCGGAGGGACCGCATCCCCGATTTAATCCCCCAGTTACTCACCCCCCGCTGGGCAGCGTGGAGAAGCCGTTCTCCCTGATCCATCCAAGCCTCTCACACCAGCGGCCACACTCATTAGAGGGCTGATTATGATAGTGTGCGGGTGCAATGTTTAATCGAGTCTGACACCTGATTTGCCATGTTACAAATCCTGTCATGCAAATTGAGCCATTTGTGTTGTTTGATATGGAGAGATAGGCTATGAAATGAAAGATTAGCCCTGAAATGAGGCACAGGGGATGTGTGCCCTCTGCTCCTGCCGCTGTGATTACATAGATGAGAACAAGCATCTTTTTTTGGCGCCGGTGTATCGCATCGGGACAGGACGCATTAAATTAACATGGTGTTTTTCCTCCCCGCAGGAATCAGAAGAGGAGCCTATCAGTGAGAAAATGTCTCATCTCGTCCCCGACAAACAAGGGCAGGGTAATGGGCCTCTGGGAGCATGCTCTTTGAAATCACACCAGCCTGTGACAACTGATGTAAATAATTCAAATGTCCTGAGCCTCTCAGGTTTGGAGTCTGCATAATAAAGGCAGTGCAGCATCTTATGTGGCTGCAGCCAAATCAATGCATGGACGAAATCGTTCTATAGCAAAGCAAATGTAATTTCAGCCGTTTAGTAGTCTGGGAAAAGAATCATTGACATGCTGTCGGAAAGTATTTCAATTTCACTGTAAAGACAAAACAAATCGCTGATATTGGTGCAGCATTGAGTTGAAATTGCTGGGGGTGTCTTGACATACAGATGGCTTAAATTAAATGGGGGGAGCACACCAATTGGCATTTTTCACATCTCCTGACACCTGTTTTAAGAACGACCACTCCTCATCTGTAGCAACACACAGGGCAGTCCAAACAAGTGCTCTCGAATGTCTTATGTGGCCTCTCTTATCAGTCCTCTTACTGTAAACATTTCATTTCCTCACCCTGTCAGAAATGTCTTTGTTGCTCGGGCTTTAATCTGAAAGACAAAGTCATCCACATGGCTTCCCCCCGCTTGCTATTTGTCTTTTGCTTCCTCCTCTCTCATCTCTTGTGACAACCTTGTCTTTAGAGGGCTTTAAGTTCATGTTCCAGTTTTTCTTGGCCTTTATTGCGAGCGCAGAGGTCCTTTAAAGTATGCTCTTCTGAGTGGCTGACTGTTTGTTTCTTTGTCAGTCTGAGGTTACAGTGCTGATGTTTATCTCCCGATCAGCCGAGGATGACATTACCGCAAACGCTGTCAGATGCCATCAGTTGCTCGGGGACTTTTTTATTTTTTATATTTCACCCCTGTGAGGTTATTTGTGCAAATTAAACACCGCTATGATTTCAGTGTCTCTGGGCAGACGGCCAGGACCTAGTTGTGAGTTATTGCAGCAGCAGAAGCCTTTTATGTGAGTCAATTCACGTCTCAGAGGAAATCTACCTGTTTTTACAAGTCATCTCCTCCGAGAAACACCTGTACTGAGAAACAGACTCATTGTTTTTCTCTAAGCTACATCGTAAAAGATTGAAAGAGCGGAGAGACAACACCAGGCAGGTTTGCTGAATCACTCATCCTTTCTGGCGCCACTCGGCTGACTGAAGAGTTCCTGTCAGATGAG
Source organism: Oreochromis niloticus (assembly GCF_001858045.2). NCBI lineage: Eukaryota > Metazoa > Chordata > Actinopteri > Cichliformes > Cichlidae > Oreochromis > Oreochromis niloticus. The sequence continues at coordinate 18,267,403 of NC_031976.2, read as the reverse complement.
TGAGTGATGTCGGATTAGAGATCCTGTAACTTGTTACTACGATTATATTGGGCTGTTTTGCTTTACAGGAAAAATAGGCTCATCTTTGGAAGCCATTACAATATAAGACACATTGATTAATGATCACTAAATGACCCTGTTTTCATATTTGAATTGGATTTCTGGCAAAAAAAAAGCTCAAATGACTAACCGATTGATTTTTGATTAATGTGAATTTAACAGGTTTTGTGGACATTCGAATGCAAACAGAAATAAAGAATAGATAGTATCTGTCATTAGTTTCAAGGCAGCTTTAATCAGCTGTTGTGAAGGACAGCGATTTCTCTCCAGCTAGCAGTGCAAACACAGCCTGACTTATTTTCAGCTCAAGTTACAGTCTTATCCATAGATCGCCCCATATAGAACTAGTGACTTGCTCTTTCCTGTTAAATATAAATGTTACTGTTTTCCCAAACTGCCCAGAATATTGTAAAGTTATTGATTAGTCGTCATGTTTGGCCGCTCTTATTGATGGCACAAGAATGTGAAAGTAGCTAGCAACCCTGATGTAAAGAACAGGATTTATTGCCCAGAATCTCTTGAACAATTTTATCAAAAGCCTATTCCACCGTGACATTTTTTTTTCTCCCATAAATCAGTGAGGGGAAATCTATCAGTGGACAGTAGTGAGAGATAGATGAGCAGAGGGATGAGAGGGTCAGCAGAGATTTTTCACTGGTCCTCCCCATCACAGCCGCAGCCTCACTTTTTCACCTTTATGAATTGGTCTTTTACTGACTGGCCGGGCTTTTAATTTGTTCCACACACTTGGAAAAAAAAAACTCTCAACATTTCGACTTTGCACATAAGATAATGTATTGATTGTTAAAGCACTGGTGCATTGGGTTCCTCGCTCATATTTATATAGCAGAAACTTTTAGATGAATGGTTCTCGGGAGCTGGATCAACCCCCATAATATTAATATCCTGGATATATTCAATTTTGGCAGTAAAGATATTAAGAATCGGGGGCCTCGACACATTTCACTTTAAAACCATCTAACTGCAAATTCAGACAGGTTGTATTAAAGAGGAATAAGAAAAGCAGTGAGTATTTTGCAATAATAACAAGCTTGTAAAGCATGCCATTGTTGGTCATGGATGCATCCTGGTCCTCAAGCGTGCATTCATTTGCAGCAATTTGTTTAATTAAGGATCACAAGTGTTGAGCTTGTATTGTTTTACTTCACTGTGAGTCTATATTAGGACGTGTTATTCACCAGCCTCACTGCAGAAATGCTCAGGCATATAAAACGGGAACAACTGAGAATAAAAGCATGCTTCCACCCGATTTGTTTCATCAGAATTAGTCAAAAAGAGTATTATTGGTGTGACCCTGATTTTTTTTCATGTCCTCTTTTTTTCTTCATTTGATGGATTTATGCCTTTGTCATTACTCTCGCTGTAGGGTGTTGGTGTACCTATAGTCCATCCACCAATCTGAGTTGATTGAAGGCCTTCATTTGCTATGCGGCCATGTAAAGTAGAAGCCTGGAAATATCACGCTGACCTTGATGCTTCTTTCTGATTCATTTTCCCTGACACCCTGTCCTCCGATGGGATTTCTCAGGAGTTAGACATCCAGCTGATATTTGTAAAGTGACTCTTCCCTTAATTTCCTTCAACGATGAAATATTGCCGTGTTTGTTCGAATAAATATTGGGAAATTTATAATGTGAATGCTAAATGTGGGGTTTCAATTACACTTATTGTATTTATCATGGATAAATGCAAGTATGTGTATAGAATCACCTTAGTTTGGGAAAAAAGTGAACTTTTAATGTGATTTTAAAGCATTGAGACCTACTTAGAACTTTGTCAGCTTAATGTAATTTTACAGGATATAATCAATATTTTACAAAGGACACAAATTGTCTCTTACTGCCCCCCCCCCAATTTTTTTTTCAGTCTTTTGAAAATGAATGCTTGACAGACTTTGGTGAGATTCGTTGATGTGAGAGCTGATAGTAAAACATTTTTAAGGATGCTTTGTTTGTTTGTTTAATTAGGATCCCCATTAGCATCAGCAACAGCATTCACAACACATCAAACAAGCAGCTTCTTCTTATACACATAGTGCTGAATTTCTTTTTATTAAAACAACCTTGTACCAGGAAACTAAAAGACAGTCAAAACAAATCATAACCAACATTTGCAGTTAGACATTCATATAATATATAATAATTCTAATAACATTTAATTATTAAATATATTAAATATTCTTGCTGTTTTGTGGCAGAAATCGACTGAACATATGCAAAAAGAATGATTTTCAAGATGTGACCGTCGTATTTGCAGTCGCACATATCTTCACAGGCGGCTCTGCGAAATGTTTTTTTCTGCAAAGTGGCTCCATAATGTTGTCAGGTGACATTGTTGGCATACTTGTTTCCTTTGCCTCGGAGCGAGGACGAGGAAGCGGTGAAGACAAGTGACAGGTGTTGTCTACCTGTCTGATTTACTGTCCTGCTGTGTTTGAAGTAGGACAGGCGGAATTTGCCTTCACTCTTCTTCTTTGTGATCAGTTGTCCCAGATTATAGCCCAGGTGAGGCCTCTCGCTGTCGAGCACAGGATATAGGAAGTACCTGTCTCTCATAGCCTCTGGACATTGTCCCACAACTAGTTTTCCACATTGCATGTGCGACCCTACACCGATATTTTAGTCTGCTTCACCTTCAGCTTTTACATTATGACTTGCGTGCACTGACTAACTTGACTAACAGAGATTACAACACAATAATTTCACAATCGCGAGGTTAAAATATGCATGTAGCATGAGAATAGCCTGGAGCTGTGGCACTGAGGTGTTTTAACCGGTTGTGGACCCAGACGGCACAGCTTGAGCTTGGCGTCAGCAGTGTTTTCTTTGCCAGACCTGTTCAGCAAATGGAAATACAAGCCAATACATGTGATGTGTTTGACTCTAGCTCTTTTTGACAACAAGCATTTCAACAACATCAACAGGCGCTGCTGCTGGTGCCAAAATCTTCTTTGTTTAAATATTATAGCGTACTGTTTACTTTAAAAAGCTGCCTGCTGGCGAGGGAATGGTTCTTTCGCTAAGGGACTCTTCAGACTATGTGTATGTTTTTATCATCATCAAGGCATGATAAATATTTATGTATTCCTCAAATTTTCAGTCTTCCCACCTAATCAGTCACCAGAATGTGCTTCAAGACAGAGTGATGCTGGCACAGTGTGGCTGATTAGAGTCAATCAGCAGGGGGTGAAACCAATGTTTCCCTCAAAACAACCACACAGACAGAGGACTGGAATTTCTCCTCTCAGCACATCAGCTAATGGCGCAGCCAGATTTTCATAGACCGAATGGCAGCTTGATTGTGAGCCGCATGTTCGTGCGGACACTGATTTGGTGCTGTTAGGGCATCCAGAGGGGGAAAAGGCAGAATATAATCAGCACCTTCAAAAGTTAAACAGAGCACAGGCGTCAAGTAAATTGATTGGAGGAGACCTTGTAAGGGAGCTGATCTATCCCAAGAACAAAAGCAGCCTTAAATGGAATATTTCAAAGTGCAGGAGTCCAATCAGACAGTGGAATCAACAGCATCTGCAATCGTCATCGTATAAACATGAAGCATCGGTGCAAGTTGAGATGCTGAGTGTTACTTAATGCTGTCAGCGCCAAGGATAACGGAAAATATCAGCATAAGGTCAAAAGAAACTGTCAAACTTTGTGTTTTTATTTTTATTATTTTATTTTTTAGAAAAAAACATGTTTTTTAATAGCAACACAAAGTTTGTCCAAAATATTTTACTATGACTATTTTGAGAGTGCTGAGGTCAGAGGTTAAAGTTCATAAGGGAAACTTAAAAAAGGCTCGTATTTGACAGCAAAGGGGATGACTGCTGTGAAATAAACATTATTATAGTGACTTGCATTACTGTGTGTCAGATAAGAGACTTTCAAGTGTCTTTAGAGAACTAAATTACTGCCACTGATATTTTAGCATTTCAATGGCAACCTTAACTCTCAAGGCTGTCTTTGTTTTTATTTAAGGCCTTTGCTGTTGCTATCAGTTAAGTTTCCCATTGAGGAGGAAATCACAAGAAACCAACATTCAAATGATGGATAAAAGGCCTCTGTGTGTTTTTGTTTTTCATCATTGTATGGCCATTTCAATGTATTACCTCAAGGGAAAACAAAGTAACAGTGATCGCCTTCACACTGTGTAACTGATGAATATTGCATTTTCATAAAAAAGGATTGAGCCATTTCAGCACAGCACAGCTGCTATCTGTCTCTTGTTGGTTGACAGCAAAATATGAAATTTGCCATTTTTTTTTAACATTTGAGGAATTTTAATACAATAAACATTACCGGACTTGATTAAATGTTTGACTGTGAAGCACCTTTGTATGACCTTTGAAAATAAAATTGTACCTTGTATGAGCATGTCCCGCTTCACTCCATCTTTGTTTCGGAATTTTGATTTGAAAAAATAATAAAAATAGAGCGGTTCAGACACTTTGGGAGGAAAGAAAATCATTTACAAGAGGTAAAGCATTTACTTTTTATCAGTAGTGAGTTAAATAGTCATTTGCTATTTGTGCTAACAGGATTGTTTTATGTCATTTGTTTCACGAGCCAGTATTACGAAAATGTTTTTTTGAAAATCAAGACACAACACCATGACACCGTCTGTTTTGTCCGCATCGAGCATTTCACCTGCGTGTGTGAACTCCGAGTGGCTTAGAAAATCTCTGTGTGGGGTTCTGGAGGCAGCAGTGGGTCCCAAATTGAATTACATGCACATTTCTCAGCCACAAAGGGGAGCTATCGCTAATTAAAACCATGTGATTGATGACACTGACGCTCCATGTCAAGGGAGGATAATTCACTCACAGTCACTCTGCTGCATTGGTTCCTGTCTCCACGCCATAAGCTACTGTAACTCCAACACTTCTTTTGCTGAGGGGAATAAACACCTGAAAGAACCATTTTTTTAATGTTTGAAGACTGTGGCTTGTTTGCCACATATGTGAAATCATTTAAGTGAAGCAAAGTCACTTGTTAAGGGCAGCATCAGCTTATGAATCTGTGTAATGTATATACATTTACCCTTGTATGCGCATACAGTACATGCTCCTAATTATCTTAAGCCGAGTGAAACTTTGACCTGCTAAAAGGAAAGCTGTCAACCTATCCATCCAAGAAGCACTTTGTGAGTAATCACTGTGTAATGGGTTTCATACTTGTTCACTGTATTATACACAAACCCTATATGCAGCTACTCACACACAAACACACATAAAGACTCTGGTACAATCCAGCTTGTTGCTTTATTTACTGGTAAGAGTGTGGTTTCTTGTTAGGAAATAGAAAGCAAGCTTAGCATGGGTTCAGCTGGGAGAACTGAGAGTAGGCACCATACATGACCACACATACATATTACCACCTAAAGACAACACAGATAAACAGAAAAAACATAAACAGGAAGGTGAAGTGAGGATTCGAATGTACTGATGTTGGATTTTTAAAGTAGAAGATAAAACCAAAGGAATAATGAAACTAAGGATTAAGAGGAATGTATTTATTCATGAAACACAGAAAGCTGCTGATTGTAGCAGGCTCTGTGGTTATTGCCACCGCACACAGTGCACTCAGTCAATAGATAGCGTAGTACTTTGTTTGTGTTCTTTGTTATTTTACAATTTTTTGCTCTGACATGCTTTCCTAGGGAGTGACTTTTAAGTTTGACTTGAGTAAAAAGGTCATTTTAAATGTTAGAAAAGAAAAGTAAAACAGAAAGCAGATGAGCAGAAGAGAAATGGATGTATATAAAAGTAAAACCCAATGACAATCAAACTTTCTGGTGTACCTGAAATTTAAAATCACTGTGAGTCAGTGTGTGCAATTTTAACAACACCTTCAAACTAGGAAAAAAAAAAAAGTCTCCCCCTCCTTTTATATAGCAAATCCTACTAAACATTATAACATGTTGCCACCTAAGCAGAACAAGTCCATGTTAATGCTCTCTCTATAGGCCGACTATTACAGTGGTTCAGAGCTGTCGTCGGCCAGGAACAATTTTGCACTCTTAAGCTTCATACAAGTCAGATCCTGTCAGTGGGTTAGTTTTGTTCAAAGGACCAATTAGTGGGTCCTACCTTAGCCTGCAGCTAAAAGGCCTAATGGGGGCATCCACCTGAGAGGTGCAGAGCTCTCCCCACTGGGCTTTAATTTGAGAGAGGAGTGGGTGGCAGCTTCTGAGGCTTTTACCATTACACAAGACTTCATTGTGGCTGCTGACCGTTTGATCTTAAAATAATTTACTTAATGATCTCACCACGGGAGCAATTGGTGCTGCTCGATTAGTCTGCAAGGTCTAATGGACATGGGAAAGAAAGAGGAGGAGGAAGGGAAGGAGGGTGAGGGAGAAACGGGGGTGCCACAGTAAGGATTAAATGAATCTGCTATGCAACCTTGGGGAGGTACATTTTTAGGCATAGGTAAATTCAGAGGTGAAATTCTCTCAGTTTTACAGAAATTCAGAGTGTGTAACAGTGTGAGGAGCTGCAGCAGTTAAACAAGCCATTAGCCATTTCTTTAAAATGTTTTATCATATAAAGGATTCCTAAAGACTTTGCCACATGCCGATTTTGGGGGGAGTTTTTTTCTTAGAGTAATTTGGGATAAAGAAGAAAATATTCTTGAACCTTTGAAGTGATTTATATGTTAAATGAGGCGACCTAAAATTGAGGATAACTGATATATCCAGCCTCTAAAACATGGGCAGTCATTACCACAATTTTCATTAACATTTTAAATTGTGTGATATTTAGAGAAACACTTATTCCAGTTGAATTAATAAATCAATTTGCAAGCAATTTCAAAGCATCAGCGTCTTGTGAAAAACCATGTAAGGGATCACCAAAACCAGCGGTTTTTCATGAAAAACAACCATGTTTGCAACTTTTTGGAAAAGTATATCGTTTCGTTTAAATAATTGTTTCAAAATGAGTTTATTTGCTTAAAAGGGGTTGTGTAACTAACAGAGGAATATCAAATGATTTTTGAAAACTAAAAACAATCAAAAGGCGAAATTCAGTATTTTAGACACGTTTAAGATGAATCCTTTTTATACTATTACTTATTTTAAACCCTTTTATGTTAAAAAAAAATGCAATTAAAAATATTTAGGGTTTCTTAAAAGGACCCAAATGCTGTGTTAAGGTAACAAGTGGCAAAGTTACTGTTGAGCCACTGATGCTGCAGCATACTGTGATAACGTCACGAGGCTCGTGCCTGTGTGTGAATGTGAAAGCAAGTGATTGGTAATGCTTCACCATATGCTGTGACAATAAAAGACTCTCAGCTGTGTACATTTGTTGTACATCATACCCTTCAGGCAGTGGCGGGCACTGGTTTTTAGCTTGATATTATCAGATAGTCCAAATACTGCAGTGCTAGCTTAGCTTCCTAATCCAGCTTCCTTCAGTTTACACCACACATGGCCAAAGAAGCAACTACTGTTCATGTGTGTCATGACAGGACAACCAGTTAAAAATTCTTGTCTTGTTGGGGATCGGGCCGACAATTCTGGGTGGCAGACGGGCCTGGGGGCGAGGGGGTAAAGGCAGAAAACTCTAAAAAATAAACCCTTGCCTGCCAGCTCCCAATGTTAGCCATCGTTGTGTTGCTTGTTTCATTTTCCACTGCTTATTATTCAACATGATGCCAAGTCAGATTTATAGAATGTATTAACAGAAAGAAAGAAAGAAAGAAAGAAAGAAAGAAAGAAAGAAAGAAAGAAAGAAAGAGCTAGTTTCTCATCCTCATGTTAAACTGCTTTCCTATCCTCACATCAAGCGTATTGGCCGGGGTTAGCTGGTTAGTATGCCAGTACATGGACGTCTTTGACCTAAGGTCGTAGATGTTAAAGCTTTACATGCTCTTGGTAATTGATAAACTGATAAATACTTTATTGTCATTGCATCCAAGAAAAACACATTCAAAGACATTTACTAAGCCGTCGTTGCAGTGAAACGTGCCATAAAACCCATAAAACAACAATAATAAACACCATCAAAAAACAAAAATAACAAACAAACAAATAACAATAAATTGTATACACAGTCCAATCATAAAAGAAAAACAATACAAAAGCAGTATACAAGACCATTCAGTAAATTATTAATGTTAGTAATGTTTCTCTGTTTGTTGGTTTGTTTTGTTCGTAAACTAACAATCTGGCTAATTGTACCATTAAAGAGTATAAAAATTGTTAAAAATAAACATTGTTTGCATACATTTAAGTTTGTGAGAGGTACTTAATTCAACTTTATTTATACATAACACCTTTCATGAAAAACATTAACTTCAAATGCTTGAGCTGGCTTGAAAAGCAACAATTTTTGAAATTGGATAAATTAGTCAATAAAATGAAATAGTAAAAGTATTTGATATGATAAAAACCAGGATTCTCACAGCACATAAAAAAGCAACAATAAAAAATGAGTTGTGAAGATAAATAAAACTCAGTAGAATACAATTAATATCAGGGATAGAAGGTATATAAAAACTATGACCGTTGTGTTATATTACAGTGTTAGATATCATCGTCTGTGACTTAAAGAACATAGAAATGTATGAAAACTAGTGACAGTGAAAAACAGTCCCAACCAAAACAGCTTCAGGGATTCACAGGAGAGTTGAAAAGGTCACTGTACTTCTAGGACACACTCCGGTACATGACTGAAAGGCTCTCCTGGCCTCTGCGCATTGAAAACAAGCCAAAGAAAGCTGGGGGTTGGGGGTCTGAGGCAGCCATTAGCAGATAAGGCAGTTGACTTCAGGTAAGTTGGTGCAGTTTATTTTCCCCGCGGCAAAGTATGAAAAGCGGAAAAAGGGAGGTGGGTGATTAACACAGATCACTATTATTAAATCATGCAGGAAGGTTGTTAGTGCACATGAAGTTGTCTGTAACATGTCATGACAAACTCTGGATCACTGGCAGGAAGAACCCAAATAAATCTCTGAATGGAATTTTTGATGGGAAGGTACGCCATAATTAGTATCTTCACTTTTAATGATGAACTGCATCTGTTTCTCTTGTCAGCATTATAACCTTATTCAGAAAAATGCAAATATGTAACAAAAATGCAATAGTCAAAAAAAGTGCTGGCCGTAACATTAAAATAAGCAATTTAAATTTGTTTGTAAGATTGTGATTTAAGCTATAACTGTTCCTATCAGGTAAAGCTACTTTTCTTGTTTCTCTAAAGTGATTTTTGGGCTGTCTTTTCTAAGGAAAAAAAAAGTCATCCTTATGAAGCTACAGAAATTGCATGTGGTCATATAAATTGATGAATGTTGATTTTTTTACTAGAAATTAAGTGACTTGCTGTGTTTCTCAGGTAATGCTGCTGAATAACATAAAAGCTATGCAAGAAATAGTGAAACAGTTAACTTTTTACAGGGTTAATGTCAGTAATCTGTTCTTTAAAAAAAGTAATGAAAAAATGGCTACAACACTGCAAATAGCTCCCTGAGCTTATGGAGATTGGCATTGATTCTAAGTTTATTTTCATAACACATGCCAAAACTCTCAAAGACAAATTTGAATGAAATGTAGCATAACTGGACCACTGCGGTGCAAATTGTCACATATTCATTCATTAATCTGACAGCAACACCGGTGGGGAGTAAACCACTTTTTTAACTCTTTATTTCCCCAGCACAGAATTCTAACTTAAAATAAAGTCATGATTTCCCTCTGAATTATTATGTTTGTTAAACTAAGTATAATAGCATGGTACCTGCAGAGAGGACAAACACTGGAGCATTCAGTGGTTGCCATTCAGTTTGTGCTCTTGATTTTATGCCGACACGTTTACTGTGGCATGTGCAGAGGTCAGCCTCTTCACTTTAAAGTGGGCAGTAACTGCATCATCAACAGTGCAGTAATTAACAACCAATATTGTTCATGCCCAATGCTTTTTATGTTCTGTATGTGGGTTGATGGGACAAAGTAGGATGTAAGGGATAGGGCAAGATGGAAGCAGATGATCCACTGTAGGGATCCTAAAGGGACCTACCAAAAGAAGAGGAAGAAGATATAAGTATTCTAAAAATGTGCTATTCGTCCCTAATTTGTTATATATGATCATATTTGATATATTTAACTTGTTGTCTTTTAGTCAGACTGACCATACTGAAATAAACCAGGCACTGTGTCCTGATAATGATCTAGTGCATACATGGTCGTGTGTCTGAAACGGCCATCAGACTGTAAGGTCGTGGATGAATTTTAAACATTTATTGACCCACCCCCCCCACTGAATGGCAGTAATCCTTGTGCCAGGCCCAGCCAGAGACCACGAGGTGTGCATATTAAAAGTTTTTACTGAGGCTCCACAACACCTGTGAGCCCCTCACCACTGAGCCTTGCACCACAAGAACATAAATCACAGCTTGTGAGTGGAATATCTCATAGAGAGCCAGCATTCCACAGCTCGTGCTGGGATTAGGAAATCAAAAGGGCACACGCTCTGCAAATGCTGCACAAGGCCCCAAGGAAGCCAGGGTGTTGAGAAACAGCCAAAGAGGCTCACTCAGCTCTGTCATTTATAATGGTGCCGGACTGACAGAAGCCCCTGGGATATTACTGCTACAAACCCCAAACCACTGACTGTATGTGCCATCCAAGCAAGTACAAATTATGGTCTAAACGAAGCGGAAGAGCTAGTGCAAATTGCAGGAAGCGTTCTCCTGTGTCTTCATTATCTTGTTAGTTTTTTCGATAAATATATTTTCCACAGCATGTGGCTGAGATTACCAGAGTAAAATGAGCTTTCTTCATACAGTGACATCCTGAATTGGCCATTTTACTAAATATATGCAAAATAAAATGCGGATGTTTTGCCTGTCAAATGCTATATTCTCACTGCAACAGGTGTATGCATGATTAAAACTACACAGAGGACATCCATGATTTGCCCTTCTTTATAGCCCATTATGCAGTCCCGAGGAAAAGGAAACTGTACTGTGAGAAATGCAAGCATTTGATATGCAAAAATGCTCTTCATGTATCCTTGCCCTGTGTTAGTCAAAACATTGATGAGATTAATTTGCATTTATGGAGTGAATGATTACACAAGTACACTATATGAGGAATAAAGGGCCCAGCTCAGGTTAAGGCTGATTGACAGCAGTATTGTCTGGTGGGGCTTCACTTCATTTTGAGAAGCCCAAAGTGACCCCATGCATTATGGCTATGGGGGCAGTGCCAGTCTCTCAGGATGCTGATTAAGTGGGATAAGCCAGCCCCTCAGACACAAGTGGCCTGACCATGCTGGGGGAGTCCTACCTAACTGCTTACACCCAGCTCCACCCCATACTGCCTTGCACATACAACTGACACAAGCATAGGCATACACACATCAAAAAGTGACATTTATTGCTAAACCAATTTATGAAGCAGCTGGACCAGCTAGATCAACTAAACCTGGGGTCTTAGTTTGCATTTATCAACTTTGGATATTTAGTTTATTTCATCCATGTAAGCTACTTAAACCACTTGGTTTTAAACCCAAGCCTAAGCATATGCTCTAATAGGTATGTGTGTGAACCTAACTGAACAATGGTGATTCTACAACTATTGTAAGGTAATGGCTGCCCTTAAAGCTTTTGTTTCCCAGCTGAGGGACACTTAAAACGAGCCTTTCAAGATAAACGGCTGTTGTAGGCCACCGGCTTCCCCAGTTCCCCCCGGGACAACGTATCCATCACCAGATGCCCTCGGGTGTGGGCTAACAAATTTGTTCATTCCGGGGGCTTACATAACACACGAAGAGTTTATTTTGCAGGATTTAGCGTGAACTGCCAGCAGAGATCCCACTTACAGGTTGCGCGCACGGCAGTCCCGGTTTTTAACATGCATTAGGCGTTAATTCACTAAAGGGCAAAATCCCCCACATGTAGGCTATTACTTGCCACCAACACATCGAAACTGGTTTGTCATGTCTGTAGGTAGACAGGTGGAGCAATAACTTATGACGGGGTGACTGACGAGATATTATTATTTAGTCAATACGATCAATTATTATGTGGACGGGAGGTCACCACGTGCCTGTGTTTTTAAATATGGGTTGCAAAACGGATTTTTGCCAACCAGCTGGTCCACTTGCTACTTTTTTTGTCCTTTAGGTCAAAAATTTAAAAAAAAAAAAAAAAAAAGGGAGAAAAAGAAGAAAAAGGGAAAAAAAGAAAATTGCATTCGGCTCGTTCTGTAAAGATAATCTATCTATCTATCTATCTATCTATCTATCTATCTATCTATCTATCTATCTATAATAAACGTTTAAGCTGACAAACTGTCTGAAACAGTTTTTTGCTGCACTGTGTGCGTGGGTCTCTTGGGTCTGCACTAAGATTCGTCAAAAGAGAAAAGCCAGTGCCCTCTACAGGACGCCACTGACGGTGCCAGAGCGCACACTGACAAACACATCTCCCACTTTGTAAAACTACTGTTTTACAAGCATCCTTGTCACACTTGTGTTAACAGCTACATACTTTCTGACTTATCTCGCACAATCAGTGCAATTCATTTTTATATTTCAGAAGCAGGAGTAAAATATGAGAGGAGAAAATATTTCGTGCTTTGTGTGTCAGCTCATGAAAAGGTCAGACCGTCCGTGTGATGTTCACATATGATGCCCTTTTAAATCTATGATATAATACTTTTTTTTAAAGAGGACTCCAGCTGTAGTGCTGCTGTAAGTAGTCATACACTGTGATGGCATAGCTCACGATTAACCCGGCCCTGTAGAGGGCGATCTTGTTGTGTGGACGATCAAAATTGGGGTCAGCATGTATCTACTACTATATAGAATTCCAGTTTCTTACAGCATAATTTATCTTACAGCATAATTTAAGCACATCAGTATGTTAAATAAAACTGTGAACTCATATAAACATCTGCAATTACATGAAAGGAAAGCAATACTTTGAATCTTAAAAACACTTTCTGAATATTTTTATGGCAGCCAAAGCGTTTATTTACCAATTGCATCTCCTTTGAAAAGAAAAATGCACTTTTGGAAACTAAATTTACTGCACTTTGAACTCATTAAGAAATGTGTAAAATTTTTGTGACACATACAAATGTACTTTTCATCCAGATTCTTGTCTTCCTTTCTGTGATTTACTGGCAAATTAATTTATATAATAACTAATGGAAGGATGAATGAAATTAAAATACATATGATTAATAAAAACAATAAAGTTTATCCACTGATACACATTCCTACAATAATATAGCTATTGCCAGTTGTAGTGATATGGTATGGAAACCTAACTGATTGCCAGAAAAGACATAACTAGTAATTTTCTTAACAAAGACATAATCTTCTCTCTATCATAATAAGAAACAACATGTGTGGTTGTAGCGTGAACCTTTGCAAGGATAACTCAGCCTGTAATGCACTGTTATTTACACTTGGAAGAAACTGTGAACCCTGGAATTACCAGGATTGCCAAGTTCATTGCTTATAAAACATGGTTTTATCATCATCTAAGAAACAAACACAGTCTGACTAAATTAGTGAAACACAGTTGTATTTTTTGTGTCTTCGTGGGACATATTGAGAAATAACTCACAGTTCACACTGGAAATAATAAGTGAATCATTGCTACCTGTATTTTTCTTACTCCCAATGTTCATTTGGAGTTAAATATTCAAATTGAGAAAACAAAACTGTAGCCGTACCATCCATCAATTTATGAATAAAGTTCTGTGCAAGAGTCTCGAGCCACCACTCATTTTAAAATATTTTGCTTCCAAGGAGCCAGACTGTAATTTTTCATGTAGTCTTAATTGAAAAGTTCTCCAGGCTTTCTCAAGGTCTTTCAAAGTTTCTCTTTGGTGCTTTTTCAATCATTTTCAGCCCAGTCTTTGTATCTGACCTATGAATCATTCAAGGGGAAAAAGGAATCTAGCTCAAAGGCTGAACCATTGCTGTTTCTATACATAGACAATTAGGAGGAAAATTTAAACGCCCCCAAAGATATTAAATTGTATCTTTGGGCATTTTTTACTGTCACTCTGTTCTAAAAACACATCACCTACTTTAAACAAATCAAGGCAAAATGTCAAAGATAACACAGTTTGACTGGTGTAAAATAGTATTTTTGACCAACAAGGTGATTCTCAAAGTTCCATTAGTCAAAAAACTTGGCATATCTCAGCACTGTGTGTCTTTAAGAAGAAGAAGAAATTATAGGCATAAAAAGCTATCTGCAACAATATCTAAAAGTCATATCCGTAAAAAATAGGAAAATCAAGCCAAGACTGGACACAGGACCTGAGAGATGGATGTGGAAAACCATTCAAGTCATTATCAATAAAGAGTAAAAGCATACCAGAGCCCAGACATCAACATTAAAGCAGTGTGGGATCATTTCGAGAGAAAACAGAACAAAAGGCAGCCAACAGCCAAAGAAGAGCTTTGAATGTCCTTCAAGAAGCCTGGAAAACTATTCCTGAAGACTACTTAAAGCAGGGGTGTCCAGACTTTTTTACAAGAGTGCCATATTTGTCAATGGAAAATCACCAAGGGGCCAAAAAAAGTAATAATACATTTTTAAGGTAGGAGTGAGAGGCCATATAAAGCCCCCGGACTAGACTTTGGACAAGCCTGATTTAAGAAATTACAAGAAAGCTTTCCTAATTCAATGTTCTGTAGACAGACAAGACAAAACTGAGCATTCTGGCAAAAATACACAATGCTATAATTAGAGGAGAAAAGATGCAACACCTAAACCCAACCTCAGCTATGAAGCATGGCGGTGGAGGAGACATAATATGGTGTAGAAAACCTGAATGCCTTGCAATAACTAAATTAATTCAAAATTGCTCTACTGGGGAATGTCAAGGCACAAGTCTGTGATTAGTCCAGCACAGATAAGGAGAGGCAGGGTTACGCAATGAGCCAATGGCATGTACAACAAACAGCAACAAGATAACATTTTTATAGAGATGAATGATGTGTTTTTAGAATCAGTATAGGCTTTAATTCTGTTGCGACTGTGACTCAACAGAAGAAAATGGATGGATGGATGTAAAAAAGTTGTATATAATGGAAGTTGTGTTTCAGTACAGAGACAGCTATTAAAACTGATTTTAGACTCAGACATAACATTTGCTTTGTCACTAGTGCTTCCCAGATTGACCAGACTGTTTTGATGAAGGGCTGTTTTGTGATTTATCTTAGGAATCAATCCAGCGTCGTCAACAAAACTCTCGACACCGTCAATCATTGATAAGATGCTTCACATTACAAATAGTCCTTGTCCTATTTTAGAGTACAGATGAGAAAATGCACATGTAGATTATAGAAAATTATAGATACTTAGTTTTAACATTCACGATTTAAATAATTAAAAATAGTAGAGTTATTATAGTTTTGCGTTTTCTAATTATTTTTTATAATTTTAATTCATTTTGATTTTTTGTTTTGAATTCACTTTAGTTTTCATTGTATGAATTTAGTTTCAGTGTTAGTTTTTTTGTCTTTTTAATTATTATTTTAATATTATATTTTATTTTTGCATGGAGAGCATTCGTCAGTATAAAATCAGTGTAGATATTACAATAAAAACACAGAACTTCTTGAAAGCAGTTGACTCACACTGTGGCAGACGTCTCTGTAAACACGTCCATCAATGCCTCATCACGCAAATAATTTTTTTTAACCAAACTAACAAATACTAAAACTAAAAGTTTTTAGTCTCTATTTTTTATTTTGTTTTAGCTTTTCAACTTCACAAAATTGTTTTAGTTTTGTTTGTTTGGTTTTTTTTAATCTAGTTTTTATTTAACATTTTAACTGAAAGGTTTCGTCACATTAAATTTTTGTTTCTATATTAGCTTAGTTAACTATAATAAGGTTGATGAATAGTTGCATAAACAGTCGGTTTGCACCTTTGTGGTGGCAGACTCAACAACAGACACTCCATAGAGATTTTAGAAAGGCTAGCCCAGCAGTGTAACAAGCCTTGGCAAGAAAATTATTGAGGTGGCAGGTACAGTGCCAGGTTTGAACATGACTGTTTTTTATAAGAAATCATTTTTGGTTTTTTAGAGGGTAAAAGTGACGCAGTCTGTCCTGAGCATCTCCTGGATCAGAAACCGTTAACAGAACGTAAAATTAAAAAATTCTTATCTGTTTTTATATTGACAACGAAGCTATGTTGTTGGAGTTGAAGGAATCATTTATACAGTGCTGTAATTGTACTTGGAAAGGGTTCCAAGATGTTTGCCTTTCTCTCCCTCTAGCTGTGATGATTGTGATGAAGGTTTTATGATCCTGCTCCACTTTAGGCTAATAGGGTTTCTGATTCCTTGGCAAAGTGAATGACTCATGTTGTCAACCACGTTAACATCTGTGCTGGATTTCAGAGTAAAATGAGTGTGTGGATTACATCAGAAGCCATCTCCATCTTAACTGCTTGAATGCATTGCTTTCAAACTTGTTATTATCACCATAGCAACAGGCAATCCCCTTCCCGCAGGTGGTCTTGTCATTGTTAGTGATGAGGTCCAAAATGGTAGTGCCACCTGCATATCTGAGGAGTTTGTCTCACTCTCCTCTTCCTTTTCCCAAGGAACTTTCTCTTATAGTGAGAAAAATAAGAAAACAATGACACTCACAGAAAGAAGGCATATACACATACACACATACATATATATATATACCACTCAGTTAATTTAATTTCCCATGCACCCCAGACATTACAATTTGCATGTTATTTTTTTAGTTATATCAAAGCAATCAGGCTGCTCTGAAATAAGGTGTTGTAAAGTCACTTGTGAGTGTCTGTATCAGTATGTGGGTGAAATACATGTACTCACTGGTTGCTTTTTTTAGGCACACCTTGCTAGTGCCGGGTGTGTTGAATCCCTTTTTTGTCTTCAGAACTGCTTCTCTTCATGGCATAGATTCAACAAGGTGCTGGAAACATTTTCATAGATTTTGGTCCATATTCATGTAATACATCATCACACATGATAGTTGCTGCAGATTGGTTGCCTGCACCTTCATGATGTGAATCTTCTACATCCCAAAGCTGCTCTGTTGGACTGAGATCTGGTTGTGAAAACAGTTTGAGATGATTTAAGCTTTGCAACATGTGTGTGTGTGTTATCCTTCTGGAAGCAGCAATACCCCGGTCAGCTGTGTATTAAACGATGCTCAGTTGGTACTAACGGGCCCAAAGTGAGCCAAGAAAATGTGCAGACTGAATGGTTGATAATAGGCAGGATGGATCCATGCTTTCATGTTGTTAATGTTTATTTTTTGATTGTATCGTCCAAATGTTGCTGCAGTTATTAGATAAGATTTACCAGAGCAGGCAACATTTTTTTTTCAATCTTCTATTGTGGAATTTTGGTGAGTCCATGCAAACTGTAGCCTCAGTTTCCTTTTCTTAGCTGGCAGAAGTGGTGAAAGTACAACAGAACTGGTGTGGTTTTCTGCTGCCATAGCTCAGCTGCTTCAAGGTTTAACATGTTGTATGTTCTGAGATGCTCTTCTGCATACCTTGGTAATTTGATTTACTGCTCCTATCAGTCCAAAGCTTTCTGGCAACTCTCCTCTGAACTCTGACACCAGCAAGGCAGAGAACTGTGAGTCACTGGATATTTCTCTTTTTTGGACTGTTCTCTGTATACCCCAGAGATGGTTGCGAGGGAAAATCCCAGTAGAATCACTGTTTTAATGAACCATTAGATCATCTTTCTTCTCCAATCTGATGCTTGAACTTCAGCAGGTCATCTTGATCATGTCAACATGCATGCACTGAGCTGCTGCCATAGACTGATTAGATATTTGGTTGGGTTAATGAGCAGTTGAACTGGTGTACCTAAAACAGTGGCCTGTGTTAGCCTACTCTGTAAAGTAATGAGTGCACATTATCTTTCCGGGCCCATCAGATTTTAATGTTCATTTAAGCCAAGAATCTTTGAAATGCTGCACATTATATAGTGTAATTATGAGTAAAGTGAGTATTAATAGACCACGGCTGACATAAATGCAATAATATTTAGGCAAACTTCTCATTTAAGGCTAAACCCAGAGGGTAGGAAGTGTGTTGAGCTCAACTAATTGGAACAAAATTCAAAAATAAAAAATTAGAGTTTAAATAAATAATTGCCCGCACTATGTTTACTGGCCTAATGGCTGCAATAATAGTCCAGTAGTTATAGTAAAATGGCTCGGACTCTTTGCTGACTACAAATAGTGATAGAAGAGCAAACGAGACAGCTGAAAATGGTTTAGATCACATTTGAACATGGGAGGTATCTTTGATGAAGGGGGGAAACAGGTAATTAACATTCACTCCTGGAAGGATGTCAGGCTCACAGTATAAAAACAATAAAAACACCAAAACCAGATCAGGGTAGAAACTGTTCAAGCCACCATGGATTGGTGTGGAATACAAATTACAGTATAGTCTGGAATTATATCGGCATTATAGGGCCTTTTCAGTAATCATTACACCTCCAGTCATTTTAAACAAGCTAAAATAGGATCCTGGCGTTACTGAAGCTAGCCGGCTGACACTTACATATGCGGCAGTGATTGAAGGTCGTTGCTAAGCAACGGAACGCTGAACCGCCCTATTATGCACCGCTCTTAGAAAAGCACATAAAGCGAAGTTAACACTATCCCTGCGCAGATTTAATGGATAATGTATAACTGCTGCAAGTAAGTTTATTTTTTCGAACGTAGTGCGGAGCTAAAGCATGCCATCTTGGCAGAGTAGTCATGGACGAGGAAAAAAATATTCCGTCTTTTCTTGAGGACGACAGAGTTAAGTTTGTCGAGGAAAAAGTTTGCGGGCTACTGCGGGTGCACAGCCAGACATGGCAAAGAAATGCTGTTAGTGAAGAGTTTCAAGCCCCTCTGAAGAACTTCTTTGAAAAGCAGTCGCTTGTATTTTTCTCTTCCTCTAAAAAGGGCTGTCTGGTTGCTTCTAATGAGGTATGTCTGTTACAGATGTTGCAGAGTCTGCTGCGTGTGTTCTTACAGCAGACATTTTGACATGTCATAGCAGGAAACTCGCAGGTATAATGATGGCAATTTTCACTTAGGGGAGATTCTTCTTTTTATGTATGTTGGTTCGCTGTTACTGGGGCACTTCATCATTAAAATGATTGATTTCACCTGCAATTTTCCTACTACACAGGTAAAATGTCTGCTTTGAAAATGTAGTGCCAAAGCCGTTTCAATATAATACTGGCTTAGAATATTTATTATGGACTTAATAAACTAGCAAAGATCTTTTAAAATGAAACGAATAAATCGTTTTATCATGACATATTTAAAAGTCTTGCAAAATCTCACATTATTTCAAACACAGGTTCCACCAGATGCTAAAAATGAACAAATCTATCTTCTCAAGAAGAGAGTTGTTCCAGTCACCTCTGAAAACTGCAGGGAACTGCTGCTCTTTGGCCTTTTGACTCCACCAGCACTCCTGCAGCTGTCATGTGCAGTTAAGCAGGTGACTATGCCACCCATTTTCATACACATAAGCCATAAAAAAGCATTTCTTTCTATTTCTAACCTGCCTGTATGGGTTCTGGGTGAATTCGTTATGTTTTTATCTTCGCAAGATATGTGTTCCACTGCTGTCCGACAACAAAAACCATCAGACTTGGCCACTTCTGATATCTGAAGACATCCTTCGACATGTGGAAATCATGTGCAGTCAGACCTCAGTTGTGCAGGGACGGGTTATGGGGAAAACTGTCCTTCCTATTCCAGTAGCAGCTGACTGGATGGAAAAGTCACACAGCATCTTTGAAAAGTAAGAAAACAACCATGCATACAGTGTAAGCTTTGGTACTGTATGTTTTAAGTAAAGCTCTCATCTTCTGTTTTCTCCTTCAGGCATGAAAACTATGACAGGGCAGTAGCCCATGCCATAGAGACCCAGGTCATCAACTGGACAAATCTGATCCAGAAAATTTTAAAGGAGGATTCATCAGATATACTAATAACAGGCTGTAATCCAGGGCCCAGTGCAGAACTGAAGTTTTGGGCATCCAGGAAGAACACCATAGAGAGCATTTATCATCAGGTATACTTCCTAACCACATTGGTATTCACCGAAACATGTTTTAATATCTTTTCATGTCCTTCTACGTCACTGTTTGCTAAAGTTGTAGCTTGCTGTAGCTTCAGAGTCCAGTTATTCAAATGATGATGAAGATGTTAGAGACGATGGATAGCAGCTATCATCCAACAATCAAGATGCAAATTGGAAAAGTGTGTGATGGTAAGATTACCTTGTCACTTTTTTAAAGACAATGGGTAGTGCCTGCCTGTATGCCTCCATCTCTGTTATACAGTTAGAGGTTAACATATGATTATGATATATATTTTTCTTCCTCAAAAAATAAAGCTCTTCGAGAAGCCGAGGACATTGACCTCCATCTACAGCCACTACATGCACAGCTGTCTCATTTGGAAATCGGAGAGCTTCCACTCATGGAAACATACATGCCGGCACTTTTTCACACGCTTTACCTCATTTGGACCAACTGCCGGTCTTACCAAAGACCAGCACGCATCGTGGTACTACTGCAGGAACTCTGCAATCTGCTCATTGAACAGGTATAAGTTCTCATTTGAAACACCTGTATTTATAGATGTACATAGGGGGGCCCAGAGAAAGAGCAAGCTACTACTGACAGCTGACGTTACTCTGACTATTAGCTGCTAGCATTAACAAATTCACAGATATAAAAACTTATTCCCTGTAGGCTTCTACATACCTCTCTGCAGATCTGCTTCTCAGAGAGGATCCAGAGGAAAGTCTACAAATGGTAAAGAGAGTCATAAAAGTTTGTAGGTGTTTCAAAGACAGTTACCAGACCCAGAGGGAAAGACTCGCCAGCCAAGTGAAACATGCACCCTGGGATTTTCCATCTGCTATGATTTTCTCACGTTTCAACCAGTTCTTTAATCGTGTGCAACAGCTTGAGGTGAGATAATATTTTTGCTTTATTGGTTGTCACAGTAATGTTGTGTGTGATTTTGTTTCCTGATCATTTTTTTTCCTGACAGGAATTTTTTGAAATCATGCTACACTATAAGAGAATAGAAAAGTTGGAATTTGGTGGAACTAAAGGGAAACTCTACAGTGAGCATGCTGCTAAGATGCACAAAGAGTTCAGTGACCTCTGCCAAGCACTGATCCACAGTAAAAACTGCCCACTTGACTTGAACTCTCAGGTGATACTATTAATTAATTAAAGATTTTTTGGCATTTATAATAATAATCATTAGCATTCTTTTAATAATAATATAATACACATGTCTGCACTAGTGTTCACAATTAAATACTGTTGAACTGTTGTTTCTCTCCTTAGGGTTTTGAAAGTGAGTATAAAAATTTCAGGGTTAAGATTGCGGACATTGAATGCCGCCTTGCTCGCTTTCTGTGTTTGGTTTTCAAGGATTGTTCAGGCCTCGAATCAGCAATGAAAGTAAGTAAGACTGCATGCTAGTGTGGTAATGCATTATTTACCAAGTGAATGGTGAACAACAAAGACTCAAAGTGTTTCGGCCCGTAGATGCTAACTATTGCTGGGCCCTTCCTGGAGAAAAGACAGATTAGACAGATATTCGGTCCCAACTTCCTTCTGCTACAGCAACATTTCAGAGAAGAGCTGGAGACGTGTAAACATCTATTGAAATTACAGCTCAATCAGGTACTCCAAGCTAAAACTGGATACTAGCAGTATGCATTCACTGCACAATAGATACTGTTCATTTGATTTTTTTCTATAATCTCACTTTGTTTACAGATGGAAACTAGTCTGATGAAGAACATGGCACATGCATCTGGAGCTTTCAAGTGGGCAAAAATGCTCAGAGAACGCATTCAAAGACCGTGGGAAAAATTCAGAATGCTTTTTGGCAAGTGAGTAAAAACTAAAATTAGAATATGTTCTAAGCATAAGTTACACTTCTTGTCTTTATTGATTATATTATTGAACAGAAAGAGATTTATTTTTCATATTTCTAGGCCTGTAGAAGGAGCAGACATGGTTACCGAGTACAGCATGTACACGGAGATTTTGAATCTACTAGACCAGTTTGAGAAGAACATTTACTCTGACTGGTGCCGTGGCTTAGAACAGACGTGCCTGATTAACCTGAACCAGTCACTTATCTCCAGAAATCCCTCTTCTGGCCTGATTTCAGTCAACTTTAATCCAAAGGTAACCAATACCATGGAAATATGAAAGTGTACACCTTTCAATGCTCAACTTACTCTTTGACTGAGAGCATGCAGTGGCCCACTGCTAAGGCACCCTCAAGATCCTTAAAAACTTCTCAAAGAATAAAATTCAAATGATCCAAGAATCATTATTCCTTACCTCAAGCTTTTAATTGTACTGCTGACACAGTTTGCAAAGTATAAAAATAGTAGCAGCGTTGCAGTGGAAGGAGCACATTTCCATATTTAGTTATTTTATTCTTTAATTTTTTTCTGTAAGTTGATACAAAGTTTTCCCTGATAGGTGCCAGCACCTACACAACAAACCACACCGTTGCCCTGGCAACCTGGTCTTGATAGTACTATTAATTCTGCACCAGTACCCATTACCTACTCACAGTCATCAATGTTTATGCTTTTGCATACCTGCTTTATCAGTAGCAGAGTATTACTTATACATCATCAAGATCAAGGAATATAGATTTTTTTTTTTTGTTTAAGTTAGACATGACCAGGCTTTTTGTAGATATAGAAGCCTCACTCTTCTGGACGTGGAGGTGGGTGTGCTATTAGACAGCCCACTCACCACTTTAATCACACTCTAGATCTTGTTCTAACATATGGCATAGAAACTGAACAGTTAAGTAAGCACAAGTGTTTCCTGAAAGCCCTCTCTTGTCTGATCATTTTCCAATAACATGTACATTTACAATAATTGATTACACAGCAGTGAGGAATAGATTTCATCACAGTAGATGTGTTTCTGAAAGTGCTGTAACTAGGTTTAATTATATAATGCACCCACTTTTACTCCTGAATGTTACTCCAACAGAGGTCTTGTTAATAATTTTACTTCTTCAATATGTATGACTCTGTATACTGTAGCTCCTGTGAAAAAGGAATATAATTCTCAAATGCATTAATGGACCTTGTAAGCTAGAGAGGAAATGGTGTATCACAAATTTAGAAGATCATTATTTAGCCTAAAAAATAGTTTGCTGCTTTGTAAAAAAAAAAAAAAAAAGCCCTCTGTAGAGCTGGAACATCTTACTATTCATCATTGAAGAAAATAAAGAACAACCCTAGATTTCTCCTCAGCACTGTAGCCTTGCTGACAAAAAGACAGAGCTCTGTTAACATTAACTAGTAATGATTCCTTGAATTTCTTCACAAATAAAATTTTAAAACTTACTCATAATCATCTCACAGATGTAACATTATCTACAGCTACTTTCAGCACGATTGAAATTTATTTAGTATCTTTTTCTCCAAATGATCTTTCTGAGTTAACTTCAGTTAACTTCCTCCAAACCATCAACGTGTCTTTTAGACCTCATTCCTACAACACTGCTCAAAGAATTCTTACCATGATGTAATGCTTCAATCTTAAATATGATCAACCTATTTCTAATAATTGGCTATGTTCCACAGGCCTTCAAGCTGGCAGTAGTTAAACCGTTACTTAAAAAGCCATCTCTTGACCCACCTGTCTTAGTTAATTAGAATCATATCTATCTAATACACTCCAGTTTGTTCATGTAAATGGAGTGTCCTCTTCACTAAGGTTATTTATGGAGTTCTGTAGGCTTACATGTTGTTCCTGGAGTATTTAAAAGTAAAATGGGAGGGAAAGCCTTCAGTTTTCAGGCATCTCTTCTATGGAATCAGCTTCTAGGTTTGGATTCGGCAGGCAGACACTCTCTCTACTTTTAAGATTAGACTTAAAACTCTTCTTTTTGCTAAAGCATATAGTTAGGGCTGGATCAGGTGACCCTGAATCCTCCCTTAGTTGCTGCTGCAGTAGTTTTAGGTTGCTGGGGAATTCCCATGATGCACTGAGTATTTCTTCTTCAGGCACCTTCCTGTGTTTATACACCTCTCTGCATTGAATCATTATTAATCTCTGGGTCTCTTCCACAGCAAGTATTTTGTCCTGTCTTCCTCCCTCACCCCAACCAGATGGCTGCCCCTCCCTGAGCCTGATTCTGTTGGAGGTTTCTTCCTGTTAAAAGGGAGCTTTTCCTTCCCACTGTCACCAGAGCACTTGCTCATAGGGGGTCATATGACTGTTGGGTTTCTCTCTGTTGTATTATTGTTGGGTCTGCCTTACAATATAAAACTTCTTGAGACGACTCTTGTTGCTATTTGGCGCTGTGTAAATAAAATTGATTTGAACTGAACTGACAAGGCTTTTAGTGCTGCTGGCCCTCTGCAGTACCTTATTTCTGGATGTTTTCAGCTAAAATGCCACTTACTGATGCCTTTGACTTTTGTGTGTAAAATAAATGAATCCAAATATTTATTATTATTACAAGCTATTGCTAGTTATTACCTGCATTACTGGCAGTTTCTGCCAGGCCTGGGGTGCATTTTTAAATAATACTTTATGTATTTAGTGGTCAAACATAATTTTGTTGTGAATATCAATTTTGATGACCCTTAAGTTACGTACGGGTGACATACTTTGAATGTAATAGGTGACACAAACGCAAATGAAGAACATAGAAAAATACCAAAAACATAAAAAAACAATATAATATTAAAATATTATGTTATTATATAGGATCATAGTAAATCATAAAAAACATATATATGTTAGTTCTCATATGTTAATAATTACTGTATGTGTGATGATGTTCATGCAAAGTTTTCTTCAGATTGGTCCACTCATTAAGGAGTAGATACATAAAGGCATATATACATAAAAATGCTACAGTCATTATAGTCATTATAGTATTAAATTTAAATTAATTAAATTAAATTAATCAGTATTTTCTTTTACTTCTCAGCTGACTGAGGCCTTAAAGGATGTGAAGTATTTTCAGACTCTCAGTGAGATCAACATACCTCCAGATGCACTGGCTGTTTTTGAGAAGCGTGAAATGTTCACAAAGGTTTGAGAAAACATTTTAGAACTGGGCCACACAAGGTCACCCATCTAAGTTAAACAGCAGGGTTTTTTTTGTTGTTGTTTTTTTTAATTATTTATGTGCCCTAAGTGCATCATTTCCTCACATTTGTATTTTTCAGTATGTGAACAGTTTGCAGCTGTTAGTACAGTGGTACAACAAGCTTAAGCAGACAGTGTTAGAGGTGGAACTTCCTCTCATCAGAGCTGAGCTGGAGTCAGTAGACCTGCAGCTGTCGAGAGCAGAGACCAGCTTGACGTGGCAGGACGAGGACTGCTGGAGCTTCATCAGCAACACCAAACACCTTGTACAAGACCTTTTCTTTCGAGTTAACAGAGTGAGGGAGAACTGTGATGCCATTCAGTCTGTGATGAAGAGATGGAGCAAACAGGCCATGTTTTGCAGAAAGGACAACAAAAAAGGTTCACTCATACAGCTGGACGAGAGAGGAGACTCTCTCAGGAAGAAGTACAGCTCCATGAAGAATGATGGAGACTATATACATGGGCTGGTGCAGGTGTGTGTGGCTGGATCTGTGAAGAGTAACTGATCCATTATAGATTTTCTGTGAATACCCAAGTAAGCACTGAAACATGTATGTTTCTGTTGGTATGGTTGAAAAACAGCATTCACCTTGATTAGATTATTGACAGTTTAAAACCTTGTTTAGTTACTTTTTGTTCATTTTATTTAAACCTTGAATTTATGTGTAGCTTAATTAAATATAACAGTTTCATTATGAAGATGACTTGCATATGGTAGCATAGATCCAAATCTAAGTTCTTTGGTATATGTCCTGTATTGTTTAACATTAATTTTTATGCAACATAGATTTCTTAATGTTCTTAGCTTAAAAACTTTTAGTTATAAACACAATAATCTTTTTCCCCTGACATCCTGGAAGTATTTTTCTTGATATGTAGCATTAACATATTTAAGCACTTAAGAAGCTATTAAAATAAAATTACTCTAGTTGTTGTGGAATAGATAAAGCCCCCAAATAGAGCTTCAAAAATCATATGAAATAGAAATTATTACAAGCAGAAGCTAAATATTATTCTAATATTCTACTTCTACTCAGGAGAACATGGTTCTATTCCATGCTGATCCGGATTCAGAAGAGTGGCACTGCTACCTGGAATATTTGGATGACATGGTGGTTGAGGGGCTCTTCAGCTACATTAGTCGCTCTCTTCATTTCTTTGTGGAAAATATGGAGGCAGGCCTGAACCAGACTCCACTGTTTGAGGCGAAGCTAATCCTCAATGGCTCAAAGATGACGTTCTGTCCCTCAATGGAGAACGATGCAGGAGATAGCCTCTATGAACTGATAGAGGGGCTGGTTGCAGATGTATTCAAGACTTCAGTGAATATCAGGAGAGTGGCTGCTCATCTTAGCATGGAGAGCTATCAGGTACGCTTCTTTTATGTTTGAATTAGCACAGGTTTCTTATACACTGACAAAAACTAAGAGATGTCTTCTTTGCTTTTACTGCAAAACTCACACTTTTAGAATTGCACAATTTGAATGACCTGCCAGTTATTATTTGTCATTGTACTTTTATATGTGCTAAAATGTTCCCAGATTATATCTGAAATATGTTCTTACTAGAGCAAAGAGTACAGCCTCCCTGTCAATGGAAGAATAGTGGTAGACTGTGTTGCTGTGTTATAAGTGAAATACTGTTACATCCAGGGTGTTATCAGTCCCAGTCTAATTTCAGAATGTCATATTTGCACATTGCTAAATTTAAAATATGTGAAAAATGGAAACATGTATTTTCTTGGTGTACTAAACTTGCCAAACTCATTATTGTGTTTTCTTCTACAAATGGTAGCTACTCCTGATGTTTTGTTTGATGTAATATAACTCTTACAGGATGTAATGGATGACATGCTAGACTTGCTGGACCTGAGACAGGAAATAATGGATCGAGTGGAGAACGTCCAGAAGAAAGCAATAAATTACCAGACAAAGTTTGATTGTTATACTCGTCTGTGGCAAGATGACAGGGCAGAGTTTCTCAGGCAGTTTCTCCTGTATGGACGTGCACTCACATCAGAGGAGATGGAAGCCTGTAGAGCAGATGCACTCCCTGACAATCCTCCTACAATCAATAACTTCAAAGAACAAGTAAAAAATTTTTAAACTCTGGGCTAAATTCTTGGAATTCACGGGAGTTTTGTTTTTGTTTTTTATTTTTAATTTCAATGCCTGTTGTGGTTTTAATTTTATAGATCGATTATTATGAGGATCTGCATGATGAAATTTCCCACTTTGAAGACTTCAGAGTTTTTGATGGATGGTTTCGGGTGGACATCAAGCACTTTAAAGTCAGCCTTCTTAACACACTAAAAAGGTGGAGCTGGCTCTTCAAAGAGCATCTCTTGACCAATGTCACCCACAGGTAAAATTAATTTGCATAGATTTTAAGTTCTGACAAATTTGTAGGATCAGTTGTTCTTACTCTAACTTTTCCCACTCAGTCTTGATGAGCTGCAGAAGTTTATTCAAGCTACTGTTGAAGGGCTAAACCAACCTATAGCCAAAGAGGACAACCATGGCTTTGTGGAAGTGATGAGTCACCTGTTAGCTGTAAAGGACAGACAGAACGCCACAGACAAGATGTTTGAGCCTCTTAGAGAAACAGTGATCCTCCTGGAACAATATGGTGTGACCATACCAGACCAGATCTACTGGCAAATGGAGGTAGGAAAAGAGTGGGTCAACTACAGCAATGTAATCATAAACAGTAATTTATCCACAAAGAATCAGAATACTGTATTCATTATGGGTACTTTCATGCTCCGAGTGATAACTGTAGTTTTGTCTACAGGAACTTCCAGAGAAATGGAGTGGGGCTAAAAAACTGGCCCTAAGAGTGAGGCACGAGGTGGCACCCATGAAGAACGCAGAAGTGATGGTTTTACGAAGACGGTGCATGGATTTTGAGGTGATCATATGAGAAAACTAAAATTGTACAGTGTAGAAACTATTGTAACGTACGTTAAGCAACATGAACATATTTTTCAGGTGAAACAAACCCAGTTCAGAGAGATGTTCAGAGCAATGGCACCCTTCAGTTACAAGGCAGTAAATCCTTACAGTAGTCTGGAGAAAGTAGGTTTTTTATCATTGGTTGACTATCGGATTAAAACAGCAATTTATTTTACCTTTTTGGATGACAACTGCCATTTGTTTTCTAGGCAGAAAAAGCAATCCGGGATATGGAGAGAGAAGTAGCAGAGCTGCAAGAGTCTGCCAGCCTACTTGATGTTTCCATTTCTGACTACAGAGACATCAAGCTCTGCAGACGAGAGATTACGATTCTCAAAGAACTGTGGGACATTGTTGTATATGTGCAAGTAGGTTGATTTATCAGTGATTTTTAAATGTCATTTTTTTCATGGGGAAATTGAAAAAACAAAAACAAAAAAAACAACTCTAGGTCTCATCACTCTACCACAATACCCCAATACATAAATGACTTGACCTGGCTGTCCTCTTTGAGACTTTGAATACCCTGTAGCCTCTAAATGTCCCTATTAAATAGCCTTAGCCCACTGACCCCTCTCCATGTGTCTTTATCTATACAGAGCAGTGTGGAAAACTGGACAATGACCAAATGGAGGCAGATAAACGTGGACCAGATGGATGCAGAATTGAGGAGGCTTGCCAAGGTAAGGTCACCAACAGTGCTACATCACACCAGCTCATCTCTCCTGCTGTCTTGCTGTCACGCACCATTGCTGTTTGTAACAGATGCCCCTAATAACTAATTATGTTTACCTACCTTCTGTTTGTGTAGGACATACAAAAGCTTGACAAAGAAGCTCGCTCGTGGGATGTGTATTCTGGATTAGACCTTTATGTAAAGAACTTGTTGACGTCACTGCAGGCTGTGACTCAACTGCAGAACCCGGCAATACGAGAGCGTCACTGGGTTCAGCTAATTAGAACAACACAGGTGCATAAATTCATAAAGCAAAGGCCTTGTTGTAGGAGATCTCGCTGTATATTTTGCTTTGCTTAATAAACATGTTACACTTTTTTACTATTTTTTTTAAATAGATGGATTTCACTGTGACAGATAGTACCACTTTGGAGAACCTGTTGGCTTTGCAGCTCCATTTGTTTGAAGAAGAAGTCCGCAACATAGTGGAAAAGGCGGTCAAAGAGATGGCAATAGAGAAGGTTTTTCTTCAGCTATGAACACAAACATGTTGACATTGTCTGCTAAAATATTTTTTAATGACTAGCTAGCAAAACTTATCCTAACTATGCAACTTCATAGATGAATTGTCTTTCATTTGGAAGTTATTATAGACAGAATTTCACATTGAAGAGATGTGCTAAACAAATAAATAAGACTGCCCACAAGACTGCCTGCAAGACTTGCAGCTGTACTAATAGCACTTTTCTGTGAAGTTAGTTCATTGGTAAACTTCTATTTGCTATCAGACTATTCACTGTTATTATTTCAGGTTGTAACAGAAATAAGTCAGACGTGGATGTCAATGGAGCTTTCATATGAAGACCATTACCAGACCTCTGTGCCACTGCTTAAATGTGATGAACAACTCATTGAAACTCTTGAGGATCATCAGGTAGATGTCTTAAGTTACTGTAAGTTATTTTACAAAAGAACAAGAGCTTGTTCTCAAGATCAGCTGTCTGTGAGAATCTCTGATAGTTAAGTGCTGAATAGAGAGATCACAGACGTGCCTTCCCATTTGAGTGTCTAATAGCACGGCTGAGAGCAGAAAGGTCCCTATTGAGTCCCAAGATTTATAGCTTCTGGACAACACAGGGCATTGTTGCACCGTGGTGCTCTTTGAACATGTACACCAGATGCGTTGAGGGGGTTACAGCCAGCAATTAGAATTCCTGCCACTTTAGTGCCTCCATCTTTGTTTAAATAGTTTCCCTGCCCCCCGTTTGACTTGGCTTGGCATGCTGATGAGGTAGAAGGTGTTTACAAATGCAGCTGATACGTGTAACGGTGTCCAATTATGAAAATATGTTTTTTCTTTAGGATAGGTTTGATTCTATCTGCTGCACTGTAATTTTACATTAGAGCACATCCTTTATGCTTATTCTTCTTTTCCCTTATTCTCAAGGTTCAGCTCCAGAGTGTCTTTCAGAATAAGCACATAGATCACTTCCTGCACCAGGTAGTGGAACTACAAAAACAGTTGACGGTGGCCGACTCTGTGTTGATGGTCTGGATGGAGGTCCAAAGGACATGGGCCTACCTTGAAAGCATCTTCAAAGGCTGTGATGACATTTGCCAGCAACTGCCTGGAGATACACACAGATTCAAAGCAATAGATGCAGAATTTCAGGTCTGCATGTATACACAGTTTATGTAGAGCTACAAGTTATGTTGTTGTCACCATTTGTAACAATGGGAATTTTTGTTTATTCAGGAGCTAATGTTGGGCAGTGCCATGATTAAAAATGTAATTGAGGCCACTAACAAACCTCTACTACTGGAGAAGTTAGAGGATCTCCAAAAGAGGTTCATGCTGTTTTCATCAAACTTGTGTTATACTCTTTAAGGTTTCCTGCCTACTGATCCTATTCAATCTTTCCAACAGGCTGGCATTATGTGAAAAAGCTCTTGCTGAATACCTGGAAACAAAAAGACTTGCATTTCCACGATTCTACTTTATTTCATCCGCTGACTTGTTGGACATCCTCTCTAAAGGAAGTCGTCCCAGAGAAGTAAATTCAATAAACTTTCCCTTCATTGTGGGGCAGCTGTGGCTCAAGATGTAGAGCAGGTCATTCAATTATCAGAAGGCAGCGTTGGTGTTATGGACAGGTCCCCTGGGGTGTAGGCCTGTCCAATAGGGACTTGCAAAACGCTTGAGCGCACTGTGTATTTATAGTACTTATGCATGCATATGCATTTGGTCTAAGATAGGTTGTTTATGTTTGAATTTGTTGTGCAGGGATTGTTTTAACAAAATTAGTTGGCTGCTCATCAAGTCAGAAGGTCTGTGCTTTGGTGTCCAGATCCTCACATGTTCAGGTTTCTGTGGGGAGGATACTGTACCCCAAATTGCTCCTGATGCATCCACCAGAGTGTGTGCATGACAGAAAAAAAACTTGAAGGGTGAATGTGTACCTAAATGGGCAAATGTAGCTTATAGTAAAAAGTGCTTGAGCACCCATTTAGAGTTGAAACATGCAAATCCTTTTATTTTATTTTATTTTAGTGTCTAGCCTGCGTAACAATTGCTGTGCTTAATGTGTTTATCATGCGCAAATATGACTGACTGTCTTTTGTAGGTGACCGGCCATCTCTCAAAAATTTTTGACAACTTGTCCGATCTTGAGTTCAGCAAAAATGAGCAGCTGAGTAATCCTAAAGTTGCTGTGGGCATGTATAGCAAAGAGAGGGAATTTGTCCCATTCCAGACTGAATGTTTGTGTCGTGGGCCGGTAAGATCATATTCATCATCAGCGAATGTAAATTATCGATCACACATCACAAAGTAGCTGAATCGTTTGTTAAAAAAATACTTCCCATTAGGTTGAGGCATGGCTCAGTCGTCTCGAAGAGTCTATGAAG
Source organism: Oreochromis niloticus (assembly GCF_001858045.2). Classification (NCBI taxonomy): domain Eukaryota; kingdom Metazoa; phylum Chordata; class Actinopteri; order Cichliformes; family Cichlidae; genus Oreochromis; species Oreochromis niloticus. Next base: position 18,235,618 of record NC_031976.2, on the reverse strand, counting down.
GAATGTGTCAAGGGTCACCTGTCCGAGGCTGTGTCCGTGTACGAGGACAGACCCAGAGAGCAGTGGATTCTCGATTTCCCTGCCCAAGTCGCTCTCGCTGGATCACAGATCTGGTGGACTAATGATATGGAACTTGTGTTCAAAAGACTGGAAGAAGGATTTGAGTCAGCGCTAAAAGACTACAATAAAAAACAGGTATGGTAGCTTAACTGACATTTTAGGCTTTTAGTTTTAAATAGTGGCAAAATAGTTTTGCCATTAAAAGCTGTTTGTCATATATTAATGTTTTTTAAGGTTAATGTGATATTTTCAAAGAAAAGAAAGTTTTGAGTTGATTTCATGCTCTCGACATGCTGTGTTCAATGATCTGTATTATACATAGTGTCTGCATATACTGTGCATATGATCTGACCTGACTTGGGCTTCTGGAGTCTCACCGTCGACTCTGATCAGAGTTGTTTTATCACTCTTGTCAGTTTCATCGGTACCATTAAAGGTTAACATGTCCTTGGCTGCTGTTTGAATAATCTCCCACTCCCCCATCAACCCACGGCATTGCATTGATTGGATCTGCTGTCATACAGGAACAGGAACAAATGATTTCCAATTATCTTTTAGTAAAAACAAAAACACTAGACTGCTTTTGATCATATGTAAAGTAGACATTCATGTAATGATGGTAAATGAACTGCAAGGTTTTATGATTTTGAATGATCAGTAGGACAAGTGACAGGAAAAAAGGAAGTGTTAATATCGGTTTGAGGGAAATGATCTCCTGCATGAATTTGTGTTACACTGTTGTCTTCTTTGCTTTGAAGTTGTTGTTTCCCCCCTATAGGTTTCTCAACTCAACATGCTGATTGGCATGCTACTTGGAGAGCTGAGCTCAGGAGACAGGCAAAAGATCATGACTGTATGCACCATTGATGTCCATGCCAGAGACATTGTTGCCAGCCTCATTGCTAAAAAGGTTAAAACAAATGAGTAACTTCTTGCCTGACATCTCATTTTAGTCTGATTGAGCTAACTTTGGCATTATGGCATGCTTTACTCTTACTGTATGCGTGCAGAACAAATTACTTTTTTTATTAATTTAAAACAGCTTGAGTTGGAATTTGAGTAACTGATATCATAACGTGGCACACTCCAAGGTATAATTCCTTTAAAGTAAATAGTCATAGCATCTTAATATTTGTGTGGCATTTTTCACTGATGAAGTTTGATATGAGCCATGTGTGTTTACAGGTCACCACCTCACAGGCCTTCCCATGGCTTTCCCAGCTTCGACATTACTGGAATGAGCAGCTTCGCCACTGCTACATCAACATCTGCGATGCTCAGTTCATTTACTCTTATGAGTATCTTGGAAATACACCACGTCTGGTCATCACTCCTCTGACAGACCGGTAACTCTTCTTGTTTTTCCTTCGGCTGCTCTCTTAAGTGAGATTATCTGCCTCCATCTCACCCTCTTCTGTCACTTAGACCATCTGCATGTCCTCCCTCTCTGACTCTTCTCTGTGGTCTCTACTTATGCTTATCAGCTTTTACTCTTTGCAGACAATACACAACATTAATTGTGTAAAAAAATTATGTTCCCCTTTCACACTGTAGGTGTTACATCACCTTGACTCAGTCACTCCACCTGAACATGAGTGGGGCCCCATCAGGCCCTGCTGGAACAGGGAAGACTGAGACCACAAAGGATCTTGGCAGAGCCGTGGGTGTCATGGTATACGTCTTCAATTGTTCTGAACAGATGGACTACAAGGTGTGAAATTCAGCACATCAGAGTTATTGCCATTGGTCAGTTTATGTTTTCATTTAGAGGTTTCAGTAAAGAAATATATTTTAATGCAAAATTTCTGTGATGTTTATGTTTATGTTTAGTCCATTGGAAATATTTACAAGGGTCTGGCACAGACTGGAGCATGGGGCTGCTTTGATGAATTCAATCGTATCCCTGTGGATGTTCTGTCGGTTGTAGCGGTGCAGGTTAAAACCATTCAGGACGCCATTCGATCTAAAAAGGAAAGGTGAGTAACTGAAGAAGAATACATGAAGTTTACATCATGTTAATGTTACTTAAAAAACAAGTTAACAGTGTGTGCCACCTCACAGGTTTCTGTTCCTCGACAAGGACATCGCCTTAAAACACTCGGTTGGGATTTTTGTCACTATGAATCCAGGCTATGCAGGGAGGACGGAGCTACCTGAGAACCTCAAGTCTCTTTTCAGGTGGGAATGATGCACCCACCTTTTTTTAAATATAAATAAGATGTCATTTTTCAGCAGAGAGTTCACTGTGTGCTTTGTCTGTCCTCCTGTAGGCCCTGTGCCATGGTGGTGCCAGACACTGAACTCATTTGTGAGATCATGCTGGTGGCAGAAGGCTTCCGTGATGCTAAACTTTTAGCCAAGAAGTTCATCACTCTCTACACTCTCTGCAAGGAACTGCTCTCCAAGCAGGTATGAGTAAGACACTTAGTAGCTCTGTAACATTTCACATTGTTGAATTAGAACAGAGGGCACCAGTAATAAATCTTTCTAGATTTACCTCAGGAGCACAGCAAAGCATTAGGACTTTGTAGGATTTATGGTTAGTGTAAACGTGGGAATGCACATTTTCACTTTCTTTTGTCATTTTTGTTTATTAGGACCACTACGATTGGGGATTGCGTGCTGTCAAGTCTGTTCTGGTTCTGGCAGGGGCATTGAGAAGAAGAGACAAGACAAGAGCAGAGGATCAGGTGAACTGATATGTACATTTTATCTCATATTTTATCTAATGTCTCACACTGATATTTGATCTCATACTCATTTTAATACCTAGGTGCTGATGCGTGCACTGCGGGACTTCAACATGTCTAAAATTGTGACAGAGGATGTGCCTGTCTTCATGGGACTGCTGGGAGACCTGTTCCCAGACATGGAAGTAGAACGAGAAAGAGACCTAGAATTTGAAAAGGCCATTCGAAAGACTACACTTGATCTTCGGCTGCAGCCAGAGGAGACATTTATCCTCAAGGTTTGATATGAATCTGTTCATACCTACTCTAAAAAAAGGATTAAAGAACCCTCTTTTAAGCACCTTTACTTTTGTTAGGTGGTGCAGCTGGAGGAGCTCATGGCTGTACGTCACTCTGTCTTTGTTGTTGGAAATGCAGGGACTGGAAAAAGTCAGGTTAGATTTTTTTTTTCTGTGTCACTTTCTGTGTAAATAAATGTTCAGCTGAATTTGTACCATAAATATAAATAGTAAGGTGCTGGTATTTTTATTAACAGATATTGAGAGTTCTCCACAAAACTTATGTAAACCTGAAAAGGAAGCCTGTATGGAATGACCTCAATCCAAAAGCAATAGACAGAGATGAGCTGTTCGGCTTCATCCATCCTGCAACTCGAGAGTGGAAAGATGGTAAAAAAAACAAGTGCATTAAAAACAAGGTAGCAAAACTTAAACCAAAAGACCAAATCTCACTCTTGTTCTATGCTCCCCAAATTCCTGTTTGCTAGGTTTGCTTTCATCACTGATGCGAGAGCAGGCAAACATCTCCCACAGTGGGCCTAAGTGGATTGTGTTGGATGGAGACATTGATCCGATGTGGATTGAATCACTCAACACAGTGATGGATGATAACAAGGTACCTCCCTCCTGTTCACTCATACACTATTGTAGACACATAGCAACCAAGGTGGTATAGATAGAAAAAGATGTTTCTCTCCCCTTCCTTCAGCAATCAGCTCCTGACGTGTGAGTACTTGGAGGTTCTTTTTCACAGCAATGAATCGTGTCAAACTTGATGAGATATGGGGGTGTTTTCTTATCGTTTGGGTAGAGTCTTGTCCATAGTATTGGCCATTCAGATGTCATAGTATTAATGTTTCACAATGTCTCTCAGGTACTGACTCTAGCCAGTAATGAACGTGTGGCGCTTACTTCATCTATGAGACTGATTTTTGAAATCAGTCACCTAAGAATGGCGACTCCTGCCACTGTGTCCAGAGCAGGTATCCTCTATGTTAACCAGCAGGACCTGGGCTGGAACCCGTGAGTTACACAGACTTGAAATTAATCACATAGTATCCAATATTGGATACCTTTTCTGTCGTAATTTTGTGTAATCTTCTGGATTTGGGTTGCTGCTCAGGTACGTTGCCAGCTGGATTGACCAAAGAGAACGGCAGACTGAAAGAGCCCACCTCACCATACTGTTTGAGAAATACGTTCCACGTTGTCTAGAACAGATGAAAAACACTTTCAAGACAATCACTCCCATTCCAGAGATCTCTATGGTGCAGGTGCATATGACACAGAAACAATGCACAATGCATTTATTTCTTCCCTTGTATACCTCTACTGGCAGAAAACTGAAATATAATAATACATTTCTTTTCATTCAGACACTCTGCACTTTGCTCGACTGCCTTCTAACACCAGAAAATGTTCCCTCTGAATCCCCTCGTGAAATCTATGAGACCTATTTCACCTTTGCCTGCATCTGGGCTTTCGGAGGGGCCTTGTATCAAGATCAGGTAATTCATATAATTTAATTTAGGTGAATTTGACATCATGCTGTGTACATTATAGCAGCTGTAGAGATAAGCTTTGACATGACAGTGACGTACTCTTTAGAAGTCTCTCCTTCTGTGATATTTCAAACAGAGAAAATATCTATCTAAACATCAAGCACAGTTAGACAGTACTATTGGTTGGTTTACTTAGTTATAGGATTATTTTTATTTGCTCTTTCTAGCACTATAACTGTAAAATTAATTAATTCAATAAAAATGTCAGGTAAACAGGACAGTTTTCTCAAGAACAAGCCTAACAAATTTTGACTGATTGTAGATGTCTAAATGACATGATGTGAATTAATCCATAACATTGTATGCTTCATCGCTTCATAAGCTCTGTGATTATCGAGCGGAGTTCAGTCAGTGGTGGACCAAAGAGATGAAGACTGTAAAACTGCCAGCACAGGGAACAGTGTTCGACTATTACCTTGACCATCAAACCAGGCGGTTTTTGCCCTGGAGTGATACCGTGCCACCCTTTGAAATGGACACTTGTACACCATTACAGGTAAGAGCATACATATATGCTGCTAGAACTCAGAGTAGATCCCTCAAGAGAGAAAGGGAAACTTTTCAAAGTGGTTCATAAATAATTACCTTTACAATCAAAAGAAGCAACCTCCTTACAGCAAAATAACCAAAAATGAACAATGCAGTCATATTAAAAATGTATGTATGCCTCAGTGAACATAATAAGAGAGGGTAAAGTCACATCCTGAGGTTATGGCAGGGGTGCTAGAATGGATGATAGGCTTGCCACTGTGTCTGATTACCATCCAGTACTCCCTATACCAGACTGTGTGGGGGTGAAGGCATGAGCAACAAGGCTTGAGCTATCACCCACGCTCTTTTGTCTTTCTTTATGCTCCTGTGTACAGCTGTGAATGCTCCAAAGGCTCTTGCTGAGCCATAATTAGTGGGGTTTTGTTCTGAGCAAATGATGCTATTATGACAGAATAGTTGTGGCGTTCTGGGGAAATACAAGAAATTATAAATCACGCACAATTCACTGAACACATGTCTGTCAATAAATCACACTCAAAGAAAGCCATAATAAGCATGTATGTTTCTGTTCTGTGTCTTCCTGCTGTTTCTATGATTGCAGGCTGTTCTTGTACACACAGCAGAGACCGTGCGTCTTCGCTACTTCATGGACTTGTTGCTGGAGAGGAGACAGCCAGTGATGCTTGTGGGGAATGCCGGAGTGGGAAAGACTGCACTCGTCAGGAACAAGTTAGACTGTCTGCCAGAAAGTTACATGACCACAAAAGTACCTTTGAACTACTACACCTCCTCCCTCATGTTGCAGGGTGAGTGGTGTTTTTGATTGTCATGTGGAACAGAGTAGCACATGCAATGAACTGTAGCACCACCTACTGGCAATGACTGTTAATGTCCGTGCACGACTCACACACTGCTTTATTTATTTATTTTATTTATATCTCGCAAATCTGCACTGTTGTACGTAGGTGTGACTTTATAATTTTCCCTAGAATGTCCTCTCTCTTTCTTAACTCTAAATTCTTCTTTACACCAAGTTGAGAGAGAGGCAGTATTTCGATTCTCCTGTGTGTCCAATACACGTAGTGAATTGCCAATAAAAATCTTTGATCTTTAAAAATCTTAGTTGAATGTGGTTCAGTCGATATTTTTATTGCTGTTCATTTGTTTATTTCTGTTGCAGCGATCTTAGAGCGACCATTAGAGAAAAGAGCAGGCAGAAGCTACTCCCCTGTAGGCAACAGAAGGCTGATCTACTTTATAGATGACATGAACATGCCTGCTATGGACAATTATGGCACAGTGCAGCCTCACACACTTATACGCCAACATCTGGATTATGGCCACTGGTAAGACGACTCTGCACACAACAAGCCAAAACAAGTCAAGTCAGAGATTCTGTATAGTTTCTCTAAGGAGCACAGACAGACATAGCATAACAGCATAGGCAAAGCTAGGCAAGGATAAAAAAAAAAAACATGCAAACAATATGAACAAACAGTACCCGTTTTTCAGCTGTAATTTTGAGTCTCGTGACAGTTTGTTTTGGTTAACTGTTGAAACCTTCTTCGATTTCCTTCTCTCTGCAGTTATGACAGACAGAAACTGACCCTGAAAGAAATACATAATACCCAATATGTTGCCTGTATGAATCCAACTGCTGGGACTTTCATTATCAACCCCAGATTACAGGTATGGTTGCAGGTAAAACAGTTGTATATACCAACATAATCTATTTTTCAAAAAATATAGTTTTGCAGAGCTGTGCTGATGGTTTGAATTGTAGTTTAAATCCATCTAAATTAAAGTGGATGTGCAATAATGAACAAATCCTGCATTATCATGCTTTTTTCGTTGCTTTTCTAATCTGCAGAAACTGTTTTGAACCTAATCTTAAATGTTGATAAATGTAATCTCCTGAGACTCTACATGCTCATATGGGGACATTACATCTGCAGCTTTTACTTTATTCTGACCTACAGTGTTTTATACTTGTTACTTACTTTTATACTTTGTTAAGCAATGGCAATTTTATGTCTTATTCTGTAAAATTAGCCCATTGTCACCACATTACAAACTTAAAAAAAAAGTATGTAACAAAGTTCGTTTGTATACTCAAATAAGAGCTCGATTTTGAACAGTGCTTTATACTGTGAAGACATTATAGGGTTGTATTTTATTGGCGTGGGACTTGATACTACTACTTAATAAATACTACTGCTACTACAAAGAAAACACACTAAAAATGTGTCAAGAATGACTGCTACTTCTACATTTATACATTTGTCACAGTGTTTGGTGTTTAACAGAGCCCATTTCTAAGCAAGATGGTATCTATACACATATATACTAAACATATTTTGCAATTTTTGTGTGCCTTTGCTCTCTACAGAGGCATTTCTCTGTGTTTGCAGTGAACTTTCCTTCATGTGACGCTCAGAGGTCGATCTTCAGTCAGATCCTGTGTAGTCATCTGAAGCAGCAGCTCTTCAGTCCCCTTGTTCAGAGTAGTGCTGCAGCTGCCATTCAGGCAGCCATAACTCTTCACCACAAGATGGTTCATAACTTTCTGCCCACAGCCATCAAGTTTCACTACACGTTTAATCTTCGAGATCTATCAAATGTCTTTCAGGTAGTGCCCATAGTAAACACTTATACAACTTGACTTGTGTATTAAAAGTAAAATATTAATATGACTCTCTGTGAAATTAAGGGCATCCTCTTCTCTGGACCTGAGAATGTGAAAGACAGTGCTGACCTGGTACAGTTGTGGCTCCACGAGTCCTGCAGAGTATACTCAGACAGACTGGTGGATCTAAAGGACCTGCAGCTTTTTCAGAAGCTCCAGTTGGAGACTATGCAAGAATGTTTTGAGGTGCAAAGCAGCTTTTAAAACACAGAATAAACTGCTGCTTTTCATCATCACATAAAAACTTTACCCATTATTATTACTATGCCTGTTTCCTGTTTTCTTCTAGGGACTGGAGGATATAAAGGTGAAAAAGCAGCCCCTCCTTTATTGCCACTTTGCCCAGATGGGTGAGAAACCCTCCTATGCTCCTGTCACAGACTGGTCTGCACTCAGCACCATCCTCACAGATGCCCTGGAAAGCTACAATGAGATTCATCCAGCCATGAACCTAGTGTTGTTTGAAGATGCCATGCAACATGTGTAAGCGGAGCTGGTTTCCATATAAATATTGTAATAAAACTATGTCATACTGGAAAAATAATATGATGTAAATATAATTAGAACTATAATGAAGAGATTTTGTTATTGCCAGCTGCCGCATCAGTCGTATCTTGGAAACTCCAAGAGGTCATGGCTTACTGGTCGGGGTCGGGGGCAGTGGGAAGCAAAGCCTGACTCGTCTGGCTGCCTACATATCCTCTGTGGAAGTCTTCCAAATTATTCTGAGTAAGGGTTACACAGTCCAGGACTTCAAGGTAAACACTAATGTTGGTGACAGATTAGAGCCAAGAACATGAACCACTGTTTGACTTTCATAGATTATGAAAATGTAGAGGAAAAAAAGTTATTTAAATCAAGGTGCCTTTAAAGAATCCCCAGATGAGCTTTCCTTCTCGCCGCATGCAGCATATTGATATAATTCAGTTTTGCTCAGATCCTCCAGCGATGCATAAAATAATTGTCAGATACTATTAAAAGACACTGGGCAATATTTTAATACATTATTGATGAGGCAAGCCTATCAATTTATCATTTAAAAGCCTCTTAAAAAATCAAAGTGTTAATCATGGGATTTTAGATATCCAATTGATGAATATATTGAACAGTTTGATCTTCATGGCACTCGATATGAATATGTGTCCATTCATGGCCTGTGTGGTTTTTGTGTAGATGGATTTGGCAGGTTTGTTCCTGAAGGCTGGAGTGCAGAACAAGCGTGTGGCTTTGCTCCTGACTGATGCACAAATACCCGATGACCGGTTTCTGGTCATTATTAATGACTTTCTGGCATCAGGTCAGACCCAAACTCCAAATTAATTTACACTGTGTCGTTTCACCTGTTCACCTGACTCATACCTGTTCGGTATATGTAGCATTTTTTCTTTATGATTGTGAATTACTAAACATCAAATGCATTCAGCCTCTAAGATTATTCTGTGTGAATATCCATCATTAGCTTTTGCTAGTCTGTAATAATGACTGTGTTTTGCTGTACAGGGGAAGTTCCTGAGGTTTTCAGTGAGGAAGAGATTGAAAGTATTGTGTCTGGGGTGAGAGCTGAAGTGCGAGGCCTTGGTCTTCTGGACAGCAGGGAAAACTGTTGGAAATTTTTCACAGATCGAGTGGGACTACAGCTCAAGGTTTAGTGTTTCTGATTCCATAGCCTTTTTAAAAAAAAAAAATCCACCAATGCATTTAAATTTAACATGTTCTGTTGGAGTTTTATTTTGGTAATCTGTCTTCTACAACAACTACCCCCGATCCTTTAAAAAGTTCTAGTTATACACTGAAGGCTGACATTAAAAAGTGAGATTATTAGCTCTGGATAAATTCAGGGTTAAAATACACTGCATGGATCCAGAAGAACATCTGGAATAAGCGCTCTCTTTTCTCATTTCAATTTTATAAGAAGCTGTTAAAAAGTAAGATTTGAAATGAAATGAAAATGAAATTTTTGCCCTGTCTTCCTTCCAAAAATACCCGGCTCCCAATCTGGATCAGGATTGACTCCAAAAGTTAATCACCTCCAGGCTGGGTCAAATCCTACCACTGGTAAATTTATCATTTATCATTTTAGAAAAATCCTGCTACCAAACAAACTAAAATAAAGACAAATTCTTACACATACATTAGATTTGAGCTGGGGAAATTAAAAGCACAGCTGCTGTTTAATATTACTAAATATGTTTAACAAGCTGAATTAACCAAGCCTGACAAAGTGGGGGGGTTAAAAGGAAGGAAATTCTTTTCTCAGTCACTACACATGTATGCCATCCAGCTAGTGTTTGCGCCAGGGCCTCTGGTAGCGTCACCGTCTGCTCTAGCCAACTGGGAATGTAGCTCCTGTCTATGTGCCAAGGTGTTGAAAGTGGGGGCCCAGGCTGCTGCCAATTATGACTTTCCCTTTGGAGATGCATCGCTTTCATGTCTGTGACCTGCGTTGATTTTCCTATGTGTACTCTTTGATGACGTGTGTTTCTACCAATCTTTTAGTGCGCATGGTAGACTCTTTCTCTCTTTGCTTTCTTCTTTGCAGGTAGTCCTGTGTTTCTCTCCTGTGGGCAATGCTCTGCAGGTTAGGGCTCGTCACTTTCCAGCCCTCATCAACTCCACAATCATCGACTGGTTTTATTCTTGGACCCCTGAAGCTCTGCAGTCAGTCAGCTACAGGTTCATCCAAGAAGTTGAAGGCATTGAGGTCAGGCTTTCGAACCCAAGAACAATATCTCATAATCTCTTATAACTTAACAGTCATATTCTTTACAACACAACATGTGCCAAATTACTAAAAAAACAATATCAGCTGTCAGATATGTATGTAGGTGGTACTGTATCTTGCCTAGGTTTGTCATGTACCCTGATATTCGGGACTCAGTTGGACTTTAATGAACACCTTGTAATTATTGCTGTGCAGCTGGATTAACTTTTCCATGGATCCTTCATCATTAGTTCTCTGCTGAGGTTCTGACAAATTGCCGAACACATGCCTGGAGACTCTCAGTGAGTGCAGCATATCATTGTTTTCCATCATGGCAGTGGAACAATCACAACCCAGACTCATTTATGTTAATGAGAGAAGAGTGATTAAGCACATAATGACCCTCTAAGGTGGCACAGCTGTCACAACCAGGAAGCGTCATCACATATGTGAACATGTGCCAGACCATTACTTTCCACTCTTGAGTGTTGTGCATGTTCATGTGCAGGCGTGTCTTGTTGTAATAGTAGCTGCAGTGCTTAGAAGTTGTGTGATGATGATGACGATGATGATGATGATTAGGGGATGTAACATCAGGTGGAGTATAGTAATGGTTGCAGCTGTAGTAGATTAGTGCACAAGGGTGGAGGTAGGACTAAAGTTCTCCTGTAACCAAAATATATGTATGAGAGCTTAAATAGTATAATCTAATCAAATGAAAAGTATATCCTTATACGTGCGGAGGAGAAGAAACCAAAAACAATGTGAAACTCTACATGTAAAGTAATTTATTAAACCATCGTTAATGATTGTTTATCTTCTTAAAGAGGCAGGACTGCAAGAAATGAAATGATCATTCATTTAAAGTTAGAAATGCACAACCTGCTAATAGTTGTTACACAAGGCCAATCAGAGAGTTTCTGTCGCATCTCAACAGAGCACAGCACGCTTTGTCAAGTGCATTGTGTCAGATCTTAATTAATAATGATTTTTTCCCTGTGGCTCTGTGATCATTAACAATGGCTTTTTGTGAGTTATGGTCAGGTTTGATCCTTGTATTCTCTGATCATTTGTTTTTGCTTTAATTGATCACTAACTGTGTGATTAATGCAGGCTGTGTGTCATTGTATGCCGTATGATGAATACCAAGTCAGGATGTAGTATTACAGTCACAGTAGATGGTGTTTATAAAGTTGGAGGCCACCAGATATAATGTAAGCAGTGTGCATGTTTTACAAGCTTGCACGTCAGTGGTCTAAACACATTATTTTCACAGAGGTTTCAAAGCATAATCATTTCTGCTAGCTGCACCTAAATTTCAGATTGAGTAAGTCAGGGCCGGCCAAGTAAGATGGCAAAACTTGTAGATGAATTCAAAATTTATGAAGATAATATTTCAGTTCCCATCAGGCCTGGGATGTTAAACTCTACTCAATCCAGCTCACCCTGTTCGCCCCTCTCCCCCCTTGTCTGCTTATTTTTACAGCCTGCCGTCCAGGAATCCATCAGTCTTTTCATGGCCTATGTTCACACTAGTGTCAACCAGGCAAGTGAAAAATACCAGCGCAATGAGAAGAGGTACAATTACACCACCCCCAAGAGCTTTCTCCAGCAAATCACCCTGTACAGAAACCTTCTGGAGAAAAGCGGGGCTCAGCTTCAGCACAAGATGAACCGACTCGACAGCGGCCTTCAGAAACTCCAAACCACTGCTGCTCAGGTAAATCTTTAATCTGCGCTGTAGGCGACTGATTTCTGGGCAAGAGATGTTAGGCTAAGGTAAACAACAGACATTAGTACTTCATTTTTTATGCTTTTCTATGACATTAAGTATTTCACATATTGAAGTATTGTGAGTATGTTTCTTTTTTATATATACAGGTTGAAGATCTAAAAGCCAAACTTGCATCCCAAGAAGCTGAGCTGACCCTTAAAAATGAGAACATCGAAGCTCTGATTGCTAAGATTGGACAGCAAACTGAGAGGGTGACCAGCAAGAGAGAGGCTGCAGATGTTGAAGCACAAAAGGTGACTAGTCCTGTCACATATTGTATAACACACATTTTTTGGCATTGCACTCTACATACCACATCATTACATAGACGTGTGGAATCCAATTTGTTATGGTTGCTTTTGTGCAGGTTGCTGTGATCCAGGCAGAAATTGTTGTCAAACAGAAGGAGTGTGAAAACGACCTAGCCAAGGCAGAGCCGTTACTGGCAGCCGCCACTGCAGCACTAAACACCCTCAACAAGGTACTAGATTTTATCAGACTAGACAGAATTACGTAAAATTTGCAGTCTTTCTCAATATATGATGTTATATAATACTCTTTCAGGTGAATCTTACTGAGCTGAAGGCCTTTCCAAACCCCCCGGCAGCAGTAATCAACGTAGCAGCAGCTGTGATGGTCCTGCTGGCCCCCCACGGTCGAGTGCCTAAGGATCGGAGCTGGAAGGCAGCACGGGCCTTCATGGGCAAGGTTAAGCCATCATCATGTCACTTGCATCTGCCTGATTAATGTCAATCTAATTTGTGAGTGGTCCTTGACCCTGGCCCTGCCCAACTCCAGTGCTCACATTACAGCTGGATGGCTCTATGAATATGCTCACTCACTGGTGGAGCAAGTGTGCAAACCTCCCTCCTCTGCTTCTTGCTTCTGTTAATGCAAGTGTGACTGAAAAACGTTTGATTTTAATTGCATTTGATTATTTATTTTAGATGCCAGCTTCGGGTATCACTTCTAAAATATTCCTCCACAGGACTTAATCCTGATAATTATTAATGAGAGGACTCAAATATAACCCTTGTTTTGTGGGACTCTCTCTTTTGTAAGCAGAGAATAAAGTTGTTTGAAGTGGTTATGATTCGCAACATGCTCTATATGTGTTTCATTTTCAGCCTTCATCAAATGCTGTCTCATTTGTTTTGGTTTTTGTGAGTCAGGTGGATGATTTCCTGCAGGCCCTGATGTCGTATGATAAGGAGCACATCCCAGAGTCATGCCTGACTGTGGTGAAACAAGAATATCTGAGAAACCCAGACTTTCACCCTGATCTAGTTTGGACCAAATCTACAGCTGCAGCTGGCCTTTGTGCCTGGACCATTAATATTGTGAGATACTACGAGGTCAGCCATTGTATTCAAATAAACTCTAAGACAGTGTTTCCTATGAGAAATCTTATTCTTCATTTTAAAGTTTTTTTTTCAGACATGCTGTATTTATTTTTTATTTATTTTTGCAGATCTATTGTGAGGTGATTCCAAAAAGGCATGCATTGTCACAAGCTAATGCAGAGCTAGAAACAGCAACAGCCAAACTGTTGGCACTTCAAAAGAAGTTGGCAGTGAGTGCAATGTTATTCTTATCTAAGTCACTCAGTCTAAATCCTGCATTTTCTTTATAGCTTTTAATTTGCATGCCTTCCTTTTGTTTCTATAGGATCTTGATGCCAGCCTCCAGAGCATAACAGCTCAGTATGAAATGGCTACAGCTGAGAAAATCAGTTGTCAGGAGGAGGTGACGCGTACCACCCAGACCATAGAGCTGGCCAACCGACTAGTCAAGGGCTTAATGGTAAACAAGGGGAGATAGAGGAGTTTGGTCGTGTCATTGGGGCTGACCTGGCATACAGTTAACTGTCAATTTGCTGGAGATATGCATGGAGAGGTGCTGGTAATAGAATTGCATCAGTAATCTGGACTAGAAGTTGTTATGTCCTGGCAGGATGGCCTGACAGTTGTGTGAGCAGATCAGGCAAAGGGAGATTTTACAGCCCAGCCCAGCAGCATACCGGGGACTTGTGAGACAGGTAGAGAGGGCTGGACCACTGAAAACGCATGGCTGAACTGGGCAACTGGCTGGCTGAGCAGTTTCCAAATTGAGGAAGGAAGAGAAATGGCAAGAGGTCTACACTAACACTACCCTGTGTCTGTGTGGTAGATGAGCATTTCTGAGCTCGTTCAAGGAGTAAAAAATGATTTCTTCAGAAGTTTTTTTTAATTATTTGAAAAAGTGCAGACGGGAAATTATGGAATGTGGATATGTGGAGAATATAAATGTCGATTGCTGCATATTTATGTATCTGGTTTAATATAATATTCAACTTTGCTGCATTCCTTTGCATGTCTTTTTTAGTCAGCCAAATCTTTATCTTTATGGATGCTAATATGAAATAAAATATGGCCATTTCAGTGGCCATTTTGCAAGTTCGACTTCCTTATTCCAGAAAATAAATGCGGTTTGCATGGAACAGCTTGGCTTTTAAGCATATCAAGATAAATGTTTTGTCTTTATGGCATTGACCTGGAAGCAATAGTGTACAGACTAATAAATCAGGCCGTCTATATTTAATCATTAACTTACCTCAAAGCCTCAACAGCTGTTGGAAATTAACAATGTCTCACCCCAGACTGAGTGATATTACAGGCAATCCATAATACATTAGAGTAAAATTATAGTGATTTTTAACTGTCTGAGAATTTATTATGTGACATATTCTAGATCCACAGCCCCTTGTAAGAAAATGCCATGCGTGATTTATTGTTGTAGGCTGTCACAGTCACAGTATTGAAGGTTTAAATGAATGCTAAATTGATGCCGAGTGAATCTACAGCCAAACACCCAGAGTTATTGTAAGGGAATTGCAGTTGTATGCTTTACTGCTTACATCTTCTTAGTTTGCATGATAAATGTGAGCAGTGGGAAGCTGCCCAGGGTGCACATAATTCAGAAGCACAGATTGTTTACTTCTTGATGTAAATGGTCATGAGATGGACTGCTCTCTTTGGTATTTTGTGTGTATTTTTTAAAGATGATATTGAAGCGTGCTCTTTGTGTCTTATAGTCAGAGAAGGAGCGCTGGTCCCTGAAAATTGTCCAGTTTGAAAAGCAAAAGAAAACCCTGTGTGGTGATGTGCTCCTCACGTCAGCATTTGTCTCCTACATGGGTTACTTTACCAGCCAGTATCGTGTGGAGCTTTTTAACAACAAATGGATTCCTTTCCTTAGATCTCTGAAGGTAAGCAACATACTTTCAGTACCATCCTTCTTTCTCTGAGTCTGAAGTGGAGTGCACAGCCACCAGTGCTTGAACCAAAATGACATCATTCCTGCGTTTCTGTTCCAGGTCTCTGTACCCCTGACAGACGGCCTGGATCCAGTCCTCATGCTTACAGATGATGCCACTGTGGCTGCTTGGCATAACCAGGGTTTGCCAAATGATAGGATGTCTATTGAGAACGCGGCCATCCTGACCACCAGTGAGCGTTGGCCACTCATCATCGACCCACAGCAGCAGGGCATCAAGTGGATCAGAAATCAGCTAGCGTCAGACCTGAGGGTGGTGCAGCTTGGACAGAAAGGGTGAGAAGCAGTAAATTATTGTCAGTTTTGCTGTCACAGTGTGATTGTATTACTCGTGCCAGTGAGTGCTTGTGAAACTTAAAAATTTGCAGCTCCAGTCATGTTTCTTTTTCTTGTTTTTTCTTTCTATACAGTTGTTTAGATGTGATTGAACAAGCTCTTGTCTTTGGGGAAACTGTTGTGATAGAGAACCTGCCAGAAAAGGTAGACCCGGTTCTGGAGCCTCTACTAAGCAGGAAAACTGTTAAACGAGGAAGGTTGGTACATAAAACATGAACAGTACACGTTTAAGCATTTTTCAGCTTGCAAAGATCATAAAAAAAAACCCACTACTGCTCTGTTACGTAGCATTGGTGTTGTTGCACGCCAAATAATGCTTTAAATCAATATGCGGTTTTTGCATCACCCTTCCTACATAAGTCAATATACCCACAACTTGTCCCAATGCATCTGTCGTGTGAGACAATAGGAGCACATTTGCCAGATGGTTGAATCTCACTGAGCTTTGAAGCACCAGCAAGACATGTCTGAATGCATTATTATTGCCTGCTCTTTAGATTATAAATGAATTTTGCGGCACATCGTCTGAATCCCTGAGGCCAACGTATTGATTGGCCCCTCAAGACTGGTGATGGATGTATATTTGTGCGTTCATATTCTTTAGGTGCAATGAATATTGAACAGCTTAGCTTAAGCGTAAAGGCTGAATTCAGGACAGTCATGGTTATGTAAAAGGACTCCTGTCTCCTACAAAAAAAATGGCATCTAACACAATAAATTCATAAGTCGTCCATCATCATGAAAGACTCAAGTCAGCTTCAGTAACTTAACTAAACACTGTTACTGTAGGTGGTTTGCTCGTATTTGTCTCCATACTGTACCTTTAGAGCAATTATGGACTAATTTACACATTTACACTGCATTTGGATTTCTTTTAGCCAGAGTGGGGTCATATTTGTGAATTATATCATTAAGTTTGTCAAATAATGCTGCTATTTAAATGTATTTAATTAACTGAAAATGAAAAATTAATATCATATAAAGAAAATGTATATAATACAATACAGTGTTTAGGACACTGGATTGTCCTAAACAATCCAGTGTCTTTATAGTCATGGTTGGAGTTACTTTCAGGTCTATCTTGACTGTCTTGCCTTTCAGTTACTGCAGTATTTTATTGCAATCTCAGCTTATCTACATTTTCTACATTATGGTTGACTAAAGTGAGGTAAGCACCATTTAGTACTATAACAACTCTCATGCACAAACAGGACTCACGTCCAACAATAAATCCACTAAGTTAGACCCTCGATTCCAACTGGTGGTGGCAGATGGCTGCCCCTCCGTGAACCAGGTTCAGAATCTGAATCAGAATCGGAATACTTTATTAATCCCTAAGGAAATTATGTGGGTTCTGCAGGAGGTTTCTTCCTGTTAAAGGGGAGTTTTTCTTTTCCACTGTTGCCAAAGTGCTTGCTCATAAGGGTTCTTATGATTGTTGCAGTTTTCTCTGTTTTCTTTGTATTCTTGTAGGGTCACTACAAGGTGTAGGGTCACAACGTTCAATATAAAGCACCTTGAGGCAAATGATGTTGTGATTTGGTGCTATATAAATAAAACCGAATTGAATATAATAAGTATAATAGGTATTGCTTTATTGCGTGTGAAGCACTGGAGAACTGTTTAGTTCTTAATTTAATTACTGATTTGTTGTCTGCTCTTGCTGCTCCTCAGTCCATCTCTGCAGTCTTGGCTTAGTCAAGCTTTTCCTTGATGAACAGATGTGCATTATTGGCTGTAGTGTTAATTTGTTTTAAGCATACAAAGCAAGAAATGCATATTTCACTGAAATTTGTTAATTTTTGTGTTGTTGTTTTTTTTGTTTGTTTGTTTTTTTGTTAAACATTTGAATGATTTTATTTTTGGCTTGGTGTTGTTATAGTCCTTAGTTTGTAAGTGATGGATCTAGCTTCCAGGTTCCAGTGAGCTAGTGTTGGAGTTTGTTCTAATGGCCAGCAGGAAGTGAACTTCTGGTTGGAAAAGAATGGTAAATGGCCTGTATTTGTATAGCGCTTTACACTACATTCAGTCATCCACCCATTCACACACTGGTGATGGCAAGCTACATTGTAGCCACAGCCACCCTGGGGCGCACTGACAGAGGCGAGGCTGCCGGACACTGGCGCCACCAGTCCCTCTGACCACCACCAGTAGGCAACGGGTGAAGTGTCTTGCCCAAGGACACAACGACCGAGACTGTCGGAGCCGGGGCTCGAGCCGGCAACCTTCCGATTACAAGACAAACTGCCAACTCTTGAGCCACGATCGGCCCAAGAAGAAGATATCCACTTGTATAAAATTACCCTCTGGTTCCTTTGGTCTGTAACCTGTCAAAGACGAGGATAAAGCAGGATATTATAATAGGTCGCTACAATATGTGTGTGCACTATGTTCAGTTTCTCATTTAGTTCCACCTCTCCTCTCCGCCTTGGGTGGTTTCAGAACACCAATATGCAGAGAGCAAAAATGTCCAGTGCAAGGCTTTACAATGGGAGTTTACTAACTTATGTGTGTCATCAAAGTGGTTACATCCATTTTTAAATATAGAATTTCTTTACTCAGTAATATTTTACATAAAACATTATAACTATAGCTATATAATTCCTGGCATAAACATAATAATATACACAACCTCATAAAATACATAAAATTATTTTATGAGTACTAATTATAAAATTAGTACTAATATTAGCAAATATTATTAGTAATCACCAGAGTTTAATTAATTAACAATTTAATGTTTGTAAGCAAAATTATCGCCCTTGTGAATTCTTTTGGTGGTGATACTCGTGCATTTGTAGTTCACTAATATTTAAAGCTTTGTTACGATGATATGCTGACTTTTATTATAAGGTGGTTATTATTATTATCATCATGATAAAACTGGTGCTTCTTTGAAAAAAAAAGACAAATATCTCTGATTTCAAACTTGGTTTTTCAAACTCGACCACTATTCTGGTGAAAATTTCCAAACCACTGGTGTCACTAAAGTAGCCGCTCTGTAAATACCTCGGTTACCAAAGAAAAATACAGTAAATTCCATAAACTGGACAAGCAACAGCAGAATAAATAGAAAATACCACATATTGACGTCCTGCTTTGATCTCCTACTCAGAAATGTTTACATCTTTCTTGCTCTGATATTTGTAAGACCATGAATATTGAATATTCCGGCGTATGTTCATCGAGCGTCTTTTGAAGCCCTGTCTGTCCAGGCGTAACAATTCATCATAGTAAATCTGATTATAAGTTTATCCCTTGTAGATGACCCACACGCTTGTTTCTGTCGATGATTAATACAACCTGCTGGGGCGGCCATGATGGATCTCGTAGGTCTCCACAGCTGAAGTTCATTAATAATTGGAATGTTGTAGAGTGTGAAGTAATGAATACTAATTATTCCTTTCATGGCTGACGGAAGACTACAAGCCAATCCATCAGCAAGGACTTTAATTTGGTGGAGTAATGGTTCTATCAATAGTACATTAATTCTGGCTTGTGAAGATATAGAGTTGAACCAGACCCAGGCCATGAGGAACCTGTGCCATAAAAATTGGGGCCTTGCCTGACATCCAGGGGGTAATTAGAGATAAATGAAAAGCCACCAGGTTCGTCAAGCCACTGCTAATTTAATTGAAATGCAGGAACAGATAAATATTGGCTGGTGCCGTGATAATCTTTCATATTTACTCAAGAATATTTGTCTATGGGGTAAGTGACATTTGGAGCCAAACTAAAGTTGTAGGGCAAAAACAGAAGTGCAGTTCAGACCATCTTCATCATCATCATGGCTTTCTTTTTTAAGTACACTTCCTGCCAGGTAACAAGTCTAACAAATGGGTACAATACCAGGCTGTCTTCTTTTTATCATTTACTTCTTCAATCTAAATAACCAACATGCTGTTGAGGCCTCATTGTCCTTCAGACTAACTAACTAAAAATATTTGTGGTCCTGTTATCCAGGTACATTCTAATTGGAGGCAAGGAGTGCGCGTACAACAGTAATTTTAAACTTATTCTTCACACCAAGTTGGCCAATCCACATTTCCCTCCTGAGCTCCAGGCCCAGACCACCCTGATCAACTTCACCGTGACTCCTACGGGCCTGGAGGAGCAGCTGCTGGGACAGGTAGTCTCTCGGGAGAGACCTGATTTGGAGGAACTAAAGGTACCTTCTTTTTGGAGTAAAGCATTTTGTCTACATGATAATCCTTAATACCCGATAGGAAAAATGTGCAATTTTGAACTGTTCTGAGTACATTTTCCAAGACGAAGCTGACCACGCAGCAGAACCACTTCAAGATTGAGCTGAGAAGGTTTGAGGATGACCTGCTGAGTCGCCTCTCTGCAGCCCACGGTAATTTTCTAGGGGATATTTATCTGGTGGAGCAACTTGAGAATACCAAGACTACAGCCGCTCACATTCAGTGCAAGGTAAGGTTATTTTTCTTTTTGTTGTTTTTTTGTCACTCGGTTGTTTTTTTGAATGTCATAAACAGCAAGCACCTCATTTTATTGCATTAGCTGCAAATGATGTGTAGTTAGGAATAAGTGTAATGAGAGGGTTTTGGAGCATGACTGAGAGCCTAATAGCTCATTTTGTGCAATTGGAACTCACAGGTGGCGGAGGCCAGAGAGAACGAGAGAAAGATCAACGAGGCTCGAGAACTATACCGCCCAGCAGCTGAGAGAGCATCACTCCTCTTCTTTATCATCGACGACCTCAGCAAGATTAACCTGATGTACCAGTTTTCTCTCAAGGTGAAACCTTTACCCCTGAATTGCTCTTAGAGGACAGATATCGCTTTGTGGTTTTTGTAATTATTATTTCTCTTCAAGGTACAATCTTTATGTAAAAAACATGTCCCTCTATACCAGATGTCAGTCCAAGAAAACTTGTTTGCATACACATAGTGTCCTCTTTTTTGGTTGCATTCCAGACCTTTAACTCGGTGTTTAATAAAGCAATGGAGCGTGCCGAATGGGATGAGGATGTGAGGACCAGAGTGCGCTCCCCTCACTGAGGCCATCACCTATTCTGTATTCCTGTACACCAGCCAGGGCCTGTTTGAGAGAGACAAGTTAACCTTCTTGTCACACACTGCCTTCCAGGTGAGGGACTCAGGACCGCCTCAGAGGTGGGGCCTCCTGTCATCCTCATCAATCAAAGTACTTTTCTTCCCCCACATTAACTTCAATTAAAAGCAGTCAGGAATACCATACGCTGCTATTGATTACCTCTCACACCTTGCACCGTGGCTGCTGCTCACATAGTTGGTTCTGACAAGGGGGCTGGTTCTGATGGCATAATGCAATTATCTGTCATTGCACCAACTGTTTTCATCTTGGAAACTGTGCCACTCTGAAGGCTGTCCTTCATGTGGCTATTTCACATTCAGAGGCACTTTTTCAGCCTGTAAAAGTTTACCCAGCTCCGTTTCCTGAGTTTTCCCATTTTTATTTCAGTAGCCGTGGAAATTCTATCAATAACAGAGCGCTCATAATAAACTGCTTTTGGTACTTCTTCTCAGATTCAGCTCAAGCAGAAACTGATTGATATACAGGAATTAGACTTCCTGCTGCGCTATCCCGTGGAGGCAAGCAAAGTTAGTCCAGTGCCGTTCCTCTCTACGTCTGCCTGGGGGGCCATTAAGGTACAGTAAATATTAAGATGACACATTCAACACATGAAAAGCTCATTTTTTCATTCTTTTTAAGTGAAGTATCAATGTGTGTTTGTTTGTTCAGACAATTTCTACAATTGAGGGCTTCAGTGGACTTGACAGAGACATAGAGAGCTCACCGAATCGCTGGAGGAAGATAGTTGAGTCCAGCTGTCCTGAAAATGAAAGGCTTCCTCAAGACTGGAAGAATATGAGTTCCCTCCAGAGACTGATTATCCTGAGAGCTCTTCGCCCTGATCGGATGACCTACACACTAAGGTGAGTAAACTCACTAAAGCACATTTGTGTTTCTAAATATTGTACACGACTGAGCTTTTGATGATGTCTCCTGGCAGGAAATTTGTAGAGGAAAGCATGGGAGCTAAGTATGTGGACAGTGCCAGGCTGGAATTTGAGAAGCTGTTTGAAGACAGTGGTCCCTCAACACCTGTGTTCTTCATCCTCTCACCTGGAGTGGATCCACTCAGAGATGTAGAGAAACTAGGTACGATGTATATTCTTTGTTAGTTACAAATCCTGTATTGTTATTTATGCTCAGATTTTCAAAATTTTCTTTGTGTGCAGGTTTAAAACTGGGATTTTCCATTGATCAGGGAACTTTGCACAATGTGTCCCTGGGGCAGGGGCAAGAGATAGTGGCTGAGAGGGTTCTCAGAAATGCCTCTAAACATGGACACTGGGTCATTTTGCAGGTAGGGAATCCTATTATTCAATGACTGCAGCAGTTCCAGCTGGCTTATAAAGCACCTAATGATATTATCTAACCCCCAGAGCAGGGGAAATAAATTTGGTTCAATAAAAAACATAATTGGCTAGATCAGCTCACTAAATGGCTCCTTTAAGGGGAAGTCTGTAGCCAAGTGAATCAGTGGTTTCAGATCAGAACACAGAGAGACAGTTTTTTATGGCATTAACTATGAAATCAAATTTATGCACAAATTCTATCAACCTGTTACATATTCTACCTTATTTTGATGCTCAGAATGTACACCTGGTGGCTCAGTGGCTGCCCTCTTTGGATGCTCTTCTGGAGACAACAGCAGTGGTCAGTCACCCCAGCTATCGGGTTTTCATCACCGGAGAACCCGCACCATGTCCTGAGCAGCATGTAATCCCCAGAGGCATATTGGAGAATGCCATCAAAATCACCAACGAGCCACCCACTGGCATGAATGCCAGTTTGCACGCAGCCCTCAGCAACTTCAGTCAGGTAAAATGGAAAATATGCTTTATTTCTAAAGTGCTTTGACTGTAGTAGTCACTGAAATCTTCACTTGTTTTCTTTCTCCTTTCAGGACACTCTTGATATGTGCTCCAGAGAACAAGAGTTCAACTCGATGCTCTTTTCCCTCTGCTTTTTTCATTCCTGTGTAACGGAGCGCCGTAAATTTGGTCCACGAGGGTGGAACAACAACTACCCCTTCAGCACGGGGGACCTAACAATCTCAGCTAATGTCTTGTACAACTACTTAGAGACCAACACAAAAGTATGTTTAGCACTATTTTCCAAAGCTAAACTGACATTTTAAGTTTTATTTATTTTAATTTAGCATTTCAATTACTGTAATACAACTTTTAATTTGTTTTTGCAGCTACCTTCTTTGCCGGGTAAATTTATAATGATAATGGTACTTAGCATTGGCATTTCTAACAGACAGTAATGTTGAATTACTGCAGTGTCTCCAATTACTTATTGAAATCTTTTGTCCCACTGTTATTTGTGAAAAATGTTCATTCCCATCTTTTTTTTATTCCACATTTCTTCTCTTATAACTATGAACGCGCAACCTGTAATTTAGCTTTATTTCACAAAGACAAAAAATCCATTCTTAAGGTGCTGCTCCCCTCACAACTGCTAATGCATTGCTCTTAGGACTCCTATTACTCTGGTCATAACCAATTATGTCTCCCAGGTATTCTGCCCTCCAAAAACGAATGTCCTTCATTATGTTAACCAAACAGTAACCTGTATGTGCGTATACAGAGAATTCATTAGGAGGGCAATGAAGCGTTATCCTAAATGTAATTACATGCAGCCAATGTGACAGTTCACAACGCTACATAAGTGATCACTGCAATTAGAGCTGATGAAGGAAGCAATTTGCAAAACAATACAGGTACAAATGATTGTGAACCTACAGCTTTTGTAATTTGTTATGAATCACAGCTTCTTTTCTTCCTCCTTCACCCTCACGGATCACAATCTCCTGCTGTGGAAAAGACTCTTCTGTCGCACTTCAGATCAGTGTGTATAAGAAACATAATTTTGCTATATTTCCCTACAGTTGTCATTATGAAAAGTAGCCTATCTCGGAGGTTGTTTGCTTGAAGTTTAAAAACAAAAAAAGCTTAGGTTTATTCAGGAAAATAGAAAAATGTCTCTTTAACAGAACAAAAATGAACCCTGGAAATAATTTTAACGATGCATTTGTGTCTTATATCTGCAATATGATTTTAGTCAATAACATCTATTGCAGACCATGCAGGTGCCTTGGGAGGACTTGTGTTATCTGTTTGGAGAGATCATGTATGGAGGACACATTACTGATGACTGGGATAGAAGACTGTGTAAAACTTACCTGCAGGAATTTATGCATCCTAAAATGGTAAGGCAGAGTTGATGTAGCCTAATTTGTCCACATCTTCTTCTTTGTGTTTTTTTTTAAACGGAAGTGTCACTTTTGAAATGTATTTCACTTCATTTAATAACATCTGCTCATTATTTAGATACAAACTTTTATCTGGAGTTGTGTTCAATTTTACGATGACAGACTAATCCATGTGTGTAGCTGTTTTGAGTTGTTAAGGTAAAGGGTGCCCCCTGGGGGTGAAATACTAAACTGCATTTTTTTTGCATGTAATACCAGTCTAGGTTTTCTGTTTCTTTAGACATTGTGCTTTTTTGATAGATGCTATTAAGGGTTTATTTCATATATTTTTTCATTTGGAGATTTCTCTTCCAGTACTTTTTCCTGAAACTGCATTTTGAAGAAGTTTTGTTGTGGCTGCAAGAAAGGCTTGCACTTGTATATTGTCCATGATATTAAAATATATAATACATGCTTAGCTTTTTTTAATTTTATTTTTTTTTGGTCTTTGTGTTATGAATTTTCAATTCCTAGTTTGAAATGGATCTCTCTCTGTGTCCGGGGTTCCTGTCTCCTCCGTTCTTGGACTACACTGGTTACCACCGTTATATTGACGAACATCTCCCTTCCGAGAATCCCACTTTGTACGGTCTCCATCCAAATGCTGAGCTTGAGTGCCTCACTGTCACCTCAGACAACCTCTTAAAGGCTCTGTTGGAACTGCAGCCACAGAACTCTTCCAGAGGAGAGGGAGCAGCTCAGAGCACAGAGGAGAAGGTCTGCATGCAGAAAGAATCGTTATGGGGGAGAAAAAAAACTGCTGAGGGTGCAGGGACCTGTCTATATCACTAACCTAGTTTATTGTATTTCTTAGGTCACGTCAATAATTGAAGACATCCTTGACAAGCTTCCTGAGGAGTATAACATGGCAGAGATTATGGCAAAGACAACGGAGCGAAACCCGTACACCTTAGTTTGCTTTCAGGAGTGTGAGCGCATGAATCTTCTGTTAGCTGAGATAAAGAAGTCCCTTCATGAGCTGGATCTTGGTCTGAAGGTACCATAAACACAGCGACTGCCAGCAAGGTGCTTTACTGTTATTATTGTAGCATTAAAAAGCATATCTCTGTCCACAGGGTGAACTCGCTTTCTCCTCCAGGATGGAGAATCTGCAGTCTGCACTGTTCATGGAGCAGGTCCCAGACTCCTGGGCCAAATTGGCTTATTCCGCCACTAAAACACTGGCACAGTGGTAACTTATGAGTCAACCTATTATATATCCTCTTTTTTTTTCTTTTTTTTTTTTTACTTCTAAAATAATCCCTTGTAGGCTTCTATTAATGATCTTCCTAGTTGTTCATTAACAATTATTTATTCTTAGGTTGAACGATCTAATGTGTAGCTGCCATGAACTCGACAGCTGGACTCAAGATTTTGTCCTACCTGCAGTTGTTTGGCTTTCGGGGCTCTTTAACCCTCAGTCCTTTCTCACCGGTGAGGACTAAACGAAGACAATGATTGATATTACCATATGTGCACCGGTAGAACGAGAAATGTTAACATAGAGTCATGTTTTACAGCCGTGCTGCAGAGTATTGCTCGCAAAAACAAGTGGCCCCTGGACAAGATGACCCTGAGCGTGGATGTAACAAAGAAAATGAAGGACGACTTTGGGCATCCTCCACGGGAAGGAGCCTACATCCACGGACTCTTCATGGAAGGTCAGAATAATTAACCCAGCAGTAGATCCTGCTGTACTCACTTAAATTATATAGATTTTTGACAGTATTTTGCTGCCTGTGTCTTGGTAAAATTATTGTCTTGTAAGTATAATTGGTCAAACCCACAGTGCAGCATGTGTCTTTGTGTTAGGAGCACGTTGGGACACTCAAGCTGGAGTCATCTCTGAGGCGGTTTTGAGAGAACTGACGCCGGCCATGCCTGTGCTGTATGTTAGAGCTGTGCCCGCCGAAGAGCGGGACATCAGTAACACTTTTGAGTGTCCAGTGTACCGCACCAAGCAACGTGGTCACACATATGTGTGGACCCTCCACCTCCGAACCAAACAGCCAGCTGCCAAGTGGATTGTAGCTGGAGTGGCTTTGTTGCTGTCTGTGTGAAATTCAGTATTCAAATGTTACTGCAGTGTAAGAGCAGTATGTTTTTAAACAGTATTGGATTACATGTCGTTATAGTTTTACCATGTTTAGTTACTTTAACACATTTCTAATCTTGTATTTGTGTTGTAGGTGTCAATATTGGAGTATACTGCATGTTGGAGATAAAGTAAAGGAAACAAGTAAAAGCAGATAGCTGGTGTTAAACCTGTTGTGTTCGTGTCCTACACTGTTGAACATCTCCCTTGAGCCTGGGTGTGATTTGTTGGGAGCTTATGTCTCCATTTTAGACCATGTAATTCTGGATGGGGAGCATATTTTATTGGAAGGTCAAGATTAAAAAAGCTCTCTGGCTGCCCTCTACTAACTGAATGATACACAATGCTGTCTGGAGGGGATCCTGGACAGAATTCCCAGGAGATGATGTGCATGGTTGCTATTGACTTTTAAATGAGGTGCATTTGACATTGACCTTTTGTACGGCAGAGGCAGAATACTAACAGACTAGTGTAATTCATTCAGCCAAGCCCGTTGGAAAAACCCATTGAAAGACACTGATAGCTTTGTATGAGAAAGCAACACATTAGATTACCCATCCTTTATCTGCCTCCACTCTCTGTTAACATCTGATGAACCTACTATGCAACAAACAAAGCTAAAGAAACAGTCGTCTTAAGTAGAAGGTTATTGTTTTAAATGGATTTAATCGGGATTAATTGAAAACCGAGAGGACGTTCAGACTAAAGTTTGTAGTTATGGATACATGTCTGAGGTGTTACTATTTATACGCAGTGATTCATATGATTTAAAGTCTAATTTATGTCAGGGATATAATGAGGTGGAGTCAAGGTTAAGGCCATGTACTACACTGAGAAAAAACAGATGTGTTAAAGGAGATTTTAAAAAATAAGACAGGTGACATATTATTTGCTAAAAATAAAATAACATTATGACGCTTAATTTACTGCAACTAAATCGCGGTGTTGTTTTTTTCTGAAGGGGTGGGGGGGCGTCAAACTCTTATCTGCTCAAATAAGATTTTCTTCAACACTAATAACGGCTGTGCTGCTCTTAATTTCTCCCTGCAGCCAAAGTGGCTGTAGACAGACAAATGGAGGCTGGAGGATTGATTCTGTGTATTGTATTGCACGAAGGGGGGAAATGAAGACGCGGTCTTCCTGTAGTTTCTCTTCATCTGCCTTCTCTTCCTCCCATTAGCACGCCACAGCAACTAGCCAGTCATTTGGTGACAGGGAAATGATACAGTGCTCGTAATGTTTGGGAGGAAATGGCAGGGTACGGGGCCGGGCTCAGCAGGGGTCGTGCCTCAGATAAGGCATGTTAAAGGCCAAGCAGGACACCTGGTTAAAGTCAGAAAGGGCATCTGGGTCACCACTCTGCCTTACAGCACCAAAAGAAGACATTGTGTTTGGTATTTTTTTGTTTTTGTCTTGAAAAAATCTAAAGGAAAATATGAAATCAAGTCTAGTTTCCTCTCAGTATTATGAACAGCTTTAAAAATGTTATAGTTTATGATGTGATATGATGTCTCTGCTCTGTGGAGCCTTAAAGTAAAAAGCTGCCTATGACCAAATATTTACTCAAATTGTCAGTTGGTCACTATCTGTTTGTTATATTCATTTTTACATAATGGCATGGGTTGTAAAGCTGAGAAAAAAATGTTATAATTTGTACTGTTTAGTTTGCTACAGAGCAGAAAATTACAAAAGCTTAAAAGCACATTTTAAGCTTTGAATGGGTCAACATTTGCCTCCAGGACTTACACGTCACTTTCTTGTCCCTTATGAAACAATCCCACGCTTTGTTGTCACATTAGGTAATAAACACATTAAAATGAGAAATTTAAAGACCAATCTTTTCCTTTTTGTTCTTTTTCTATATTACGTGTATGTTTTCACTGACTCTTGACGTATGATTCAGCTCTGATCCTTCATTCTTTGTTAAAAACCATTGGTTGTGAGAACTTAGGGAAAAGTTTACTACAAGCACCTTTTCATAATTTGTTAAAGGTTAATTAAAAACATAGGATAGTGACTCATGCTCTATGAAATCTGAAATCCTTAATTTTGTATGTTTGACAAAGTGCTTGAATATACAAAGAGTTTTCTTTTTATATTTTTACATGAAAATGTCGAGTGTAATAACGTTTCACTTCAACCTGATATCGTGCCAAAGTCTGTAACAGTTTGTCCTGCTGTAAGCTTTGTCTTTGGTTAATCACAGCATTGTGGGCCAAAGTATGGCATTAAGGTACTTAAGTAGACTTTTCAGGTATCTGCACCTGACCGGACCATGTATTTTACTGACAACCTTTTACTTTTACTCCCTGTGATTTAGCACAAATACCTCTACTTTTTACTCCTGAAAAATTCAAAGACTTGGTACTTTACTTTTAATGCATTTGAGGAAGTTATTGATTATTTCGCATCACAGCGCATCTTTCCAACATTAAACCAATTTCAACCCAAATGGAGCGAACAGTAACACTTAAATGACAAACTTATTGGTGTATCCATCATTGGCAGAGGTGCTTCCTGCCAACTGCTTGGGGCCCTCGGCCAGTGAGGGAGTGAGACCCCTGAAAAATGTAACTTCCACTTGCATTACATTATTTGTTGACTTTAAGATTTAATATTAAGGTAACAGTTTATAATACAATCCACAACTACTTAAATGGAACATCTGTGTGCTGTATTTGAAATTACAATGTAAATGTATTCGCCGACAAATATTTAAAGGTAGAAACACTAGAATAAAAGAAAAATTAAGTTAGACCTGCCTCCATTATTATAAGATCATATAGGAAAATTCTGATTGATAGAGAACAGTCCTTATCAAAATTATATTGGTAAAATAAAAAGGACAGTTGAATAACAGAACATCCAATATGCACATTAACATCATGTATACCAAACAAAGAAGTAATAAAGGCTCCATTATTCCATCCTATAATACAGCGTAATATAAGATGGGGAAATGGCCCATCACTGTTGCACTCTTATTCTAGTGTGCCTGCCTGTAAGTATTTGTAGGTAAATACAATTACTTTGTAATTTCAAATAAAATACATTTAATTACAGGGAGATTACAGCTTTTTGTCAAGGACTGTATTATTTAATGTTATATATAACTAGCAGGACTAGTGTCAGCTCTGACGTGACTGAGTTGAAGGTCCAGGTTTTTAATTTGCTGGTGTCAGATTATTAATAAGGGTGATGAACACTTGTTGGAGGGACCCAGTTTTGCCCCGGCAGACCCTTGATCTTGATCGGTACTTACTGCATGCATTTACTGTAGAGAGAAAGAGGCAAAAAAACATAAGCAGGAAATCCAAGTGCAAAGCAAACATTTGTGTCAGAGAGAAATAGTTAGTCTAATAAATAATGAGCTCACAATGATGAAAAATATTTTAATACATGCACAGTTGGCACTAATGGTCAGTCCATGGTTTGACATATCATGCAGACCCGCCAAAAACAGTGCGTACAATAAAAAAAACAAACAAACCAAAAAAATTAACACAAGCATCCTAAATAGCATCTTCAAAGCAAATAAATAACTATGAGATAAATATCCATATCCAGAATTTCAACATATATACACTGTATAAATTGAATCAGCTGTACACTATTGATGACAAAAATGATATTCAAAATAAAATACTGCTAACGCATGTTGTAAAATCCAAATATACAAATGTGAAGAATATAAAGCATAATTCTATGTACACACTTCACAACAACTAACTCAGTTTGCCTGACCCAACCTAGCAAAAGGGAGATTTCTCACACATTTAGAGAACAAAAACTGCATGTTTAGAATCGTGCAGTAGTGCTACGACACAATGCAAACAAGCAAATGGCTTCCAGTTTGTCTTCTTCTTCTCTCTTCTTATTCTTGCCCAGAAGGTGCTATTTTAATATTTGATTTTTGCTATTGCTAAATCTAACCACAAATAAATCAGGCTTCAAAGAAATCAGATGCTTTCTGGTGCTAAATTCTTGAACTCTGGGTATCAGAAGTGAACAACTGCAGTCAGTCTTCAAATCTCAACAGACTGAAATTGTATGGATGTCTGCGAAATGCACCGATATTGATGAACTTTAAAGCCCAGTACAGAGAAGTACCAGTATGAGTCTGTGGCTTCATTTAACTGATTGTCCACAGCTAAACCACTTAAAGTTCCCTGTGCTAGTGATTTAAAAATGATTAGAAAAATTGTCATTATTTTAAACACCTACTTTTCATGGGATTTGGCACAAAGATAGACAATTATTACACATGCCAACAGTATACTGTACTACTCTGTAGTTCTCTGCCTTAATACAATCTGTACTGTGCAAAGACTCATCATATACACTTCACTTTGTGGTCAAATAAAGCAAATAAAAAAATATAACATAAAAATAATATAAAAAAACTGTTAAACATGTAGCAACTGTTTCCATCTTGTTGTGCATAACACTGTGCTGATTTGCTTTGGGGAAAGCATGTCTTACATTTGATCTGGCAACAAGAAAATCTGGATTGTGGTGAACTCTGAGGGCACAGAAGTGTGTTTAACAGTGCGGACTTTTACTCACTGAAATAATCTTTGGTTAAATCTGATGAGCTGACCACCACTGTGTTTAGTTGATGTAAAAACAAAAAACAGCAGCTCTCTAAAGAAACTCAGAAACAGTTATCAGCTAGTCTTCCTTCTGTGCTCACTGTTGCTTTGTGGTGTGCTAAAAGCTCAAAGAAAAGGCTGGGACAGTGAATCTATGAGTCAGGACTCACACATTTGTTGCATTTGTTGCATTTGTATTAGAAGGAAGCATTTTACCTGCAAACCAACTGTTTCTGCAGGCTGCTGATTCTCCACAAAGGGAACTGTATTTTGTAAATTCTCATTGTTAAATGACGTCTACACTTGCCAACAAGTTAGAGTTAAACTGTGTGACTTTGCTTTAGGTGCTTAAAATGTCATGTTTTTATTAATCTGTTTTTGCCGCCTGCTCCTGTCTCTGGTAAATAATCTCCTGATCAAATAGCGCCCCCCTGTGGTTGGTTAGGGTCTTGTAGCCTTTGTCCTGAGAGTTAGACGAGACAGCAGTAAGGTTGTCCCTTGGCACAGTATGAAGGAGGGTCAGTGTTGTCTTCTAGGATCGAGGCTCCAGCCTTTGTGACAGTTCAAACAGAGTCTGCTGATTGTCGATGATGTGAAGATAGTCAATGTAGGCTCGCACCTCTGAGCTGCTCTTCTCTGTTATTCCATTTCCTGGAATGAATAGAAAACGTGTTACTTTGCTGAGTGAAATGGATTTTGTTGACTTTCTTAAAGCCATTGTATGAAATCATGTAAGGCAATGTGCTGGTGCAAGAGGATCATGAATGTAAGTAACTTTGCTCACTGATTTTGTTATTTGCCTTGCAAAAACTGATGATGACAACTTTAAAAAAGGATGTTTCATCATTGCTTTTAATATGGAAGTTTGTAGAAAAGAAATAACAATAATAAACTATTTAAATACTGACCCATGTGATCTTTCTGGCACTGTCGAATGAGACGCACCGTGTCTGCTATCATGTGCTGGAAGCAAAATGTGGAAACGGGCATCTTTAAACATACAGTTTTGTATTCAGTGCTGAAGCATGCGTTACCATAAAAATGCACAAACCTACCAGCTTTTCAAAATTGACCAGGTTATCATGAAACGTCTTGTTGCCTTCATGAATGAATGTGATATCTGAAGAAGAAGAACATTTTGTTTAATATTCTCCAGCAGGTTTGTTCTTCCATGTCAGATCTGCTTGATAGAAATATCTCCCCAGCACTCCCAGAGTTAGATTTTCTGTGGGGGAGCTGAAGTGACAGAATAATGAGCACACCTTTCAGCAGCAGAGGAAGAAAAGGAATCTTTGGAGCCTTCATCTTCTTGAAGGAGTCCCTGTAGGCCTTGTGATTCAGCGAGGGATCCTGTGAAGACATTTTTAAAATGAATGAGTCTTATCCAGCGGGAGTGACTGTGTGTTCCTGGAGGCTTTTATTAGAGACTACTAACGATCTAATGCAGCCAGATGTTTCCCCTGATTTTACAAGTTCAAAGCATCTGTTTGGTTCAGCCAATACACACAGACACAAGGGTTTATACTCTCTGTTATAGTGTGGATTCATGTGATTCACAATACCATGCTCAGTACACTTACTGTAACTGTTTCCAGCTCTGAAAATAGCCGTTTGAATTTGCCAGGAACTTTCTGCAGAGAAAATAAAAGCTGATTTCAGATACTTCAGCTAGACATATAAAAATGGAAAAAGATGGAAATTATTAATTCCTTTTAGAAAAAGAAAAAGTAAAGAAAACATCTGACCTCCCATGTCTGACTGAGGCGGCTCACGGCTGCTGTGTTGAGGCCCATTATGATCGCAAAGAAACAGTTGAGGTTCCTCTGTGCTTTACAGCTGCACACACAAGCACACAGTTCAGTTACTTTCAGACTCGTAACCACAAAAGTAGATGTAGTTCAATGATTTGCCACTGGAGGGTGCACTATTCCCATATAAAACATCTCACCCTACAGCTTTAATGCTGTAATAAGTTTGAACTAAAAGTACGATAAGCCAGTGTGAATGCTCTGTGAGTGAATCTCTTATCACAATACTGTGGCATGGAAGGAAAAATACTAACTGGGCAGCAATCTTTATGAATTTCTTGATGAGCTGAACCCGTTTGCAGAGCGTTGGGCACAGCAGCACCTCGGTCATCACCCACAGCTGGATGTCATTGCATCGCTGCAGCAGGAATTCTAAAGCTGTGGTGTGGTTGCTGCCGGCGTTGCGGTTGAAGGTGAAATAGACCAGCTCTTGCTGTAAAAAAAAAAAAAAAAAAAAAAGAAAAGAACATTTACTGAACATTAACATCTTTGAAGGATTCAGTTTGAAGAGAAGAATTTTTGCAAGTTGAAGTTGTGAGACAAACCTCGTGCACTTCATCAAAAATTGCCCAGTCAAAATCAGTGAGCGCAACAGCGACATCCCAGGTGTTCAAACTCAGCATGTGAGCCGTCCTCTGCTGCAGCTCTGAGTTATCTGTTAAAGGGTTCTGCAAAGAAAAACAAGCAAAAAAGGTTCAGATTTTCCTTTAAAACCACAATGCCCTGAACACCGACATAAACATTTAGACATTTTTGCAGACACTGAATAAGAATTAGTTTTGCTTCAATTTAAATACTAAAAATTGACAGTCTCTTTGCGGGTATATAAAAATGCATTATTTCTACTCTCAAGAAAATGCATATTTAAAGTTAAAGTTAAACATAAAAATATTATTCCTACCAGGACTTCACCAAGGTCCTTCCTGCATGCATGCAGCCTCCCCACTGACCGTAAAGAATTGGAGAAAACTCGGTCCTGAGGCTGCAGGAGGAGTCTGCCTGCAGGGGAGAAAACAGCATAAACAGCAGAATACCATAAGAAATCTGTCAGGCAGCATGTAAGCAGCTATCACTGGTTACAGATAAGACTCTGTGTGCCAAGCTCCACTTTGAGGTAGCCTGACACTTTAGTGACTGATAACAGATGCTGACTCCATATTACTCGACTCTCTGGGAGACATCGAAGTCAATTATGTTGATTGCAATCTCGCACATACCTATCTGGGCTGAAATCAAAACGAATATAGAAGAAACACCAAATATGACACAATGTTAGAAAAAAACTATAAATGAGAATTTTTTGGTAAGATATAAGTTGGATTCACTTGCCTCCTAAGAGGAAATGTTCACTAAAATCAATGCACAGTTGTTCTGAGAGATCACCATATCCTGATATGAGTGCTCTCTTTGATAGGGAAAAGGACATATGCGTTTGAAGAATACATTGAAAGCATTGTCGTTATTGCTATGCATATGTTCTCCAACCAGTTAGAGAAAACACTATTTACCTCCAGGATAAGTGACACCCACGAGTACCAGCTCCTGCTGGGAGACATCCATCCTTTCTGCCACTGCCTGCACCAGCTCCTGTGCCACTACCCCGGACTGGACCCTCATACTTAGGTATGAGTCCATGGTTATATACACATGACACAGCACTGGTAAAGGGAAAAAAATAATTTCATTAAGTTGTAAGATGCATTAAAATGTGCAGCCCACTGCCCATATAGGAGGATAACGTGACCCCCATGCCTCTATTAGGCACAGCAGAAATCCATTGACCTGGAATCTTCTGGTCCCATTAGGTGGGTCTTGGGAAGCTGCCCACTGACCAAGTTTGCACATTCTGGACACAGACTAAGAAATTCAAATCATCTGCTTCCCTGTATTTTGGCCAACTGAATGACCAAATGAAAGACCCACTGAACAGAATTTGGTGGTGAAAAATGTTTGTTATGCTAATTTAAGAGCTAAACAGTTTTTGACCGGAAACACTAAAGTAAAGGGGAGTGACGTGACCACAACTGGAACTTATTTGAAAGAACTAGCGCTTTAAAAGAAATATAGTTTAAAAACACGATTTTTTCTCCTTACTGTCTGTCTCCTTTTACTACACGCTTTCATTACAAATCACCTTTTAACTTTGCTTTTGAGAGGTGCTATAAAGATTTTATCTTATTAGGCTATTATATGTCATAAGTCAGGTATTTGCACTCCCAAATATCTCATTCATTCCCTGTTGTAAAGGTCAGACTGATAGTCTCCTTTCTCTTACTTTGGAAACAACGTATGATGGGAGGAATGTGTGAAGAATGAAGCTTTTTTTTTTACGACTTACCATCCTTGGTCTCCCTCTGTGTTGCCCTGGACTGGAGCCCGTTCTCTTTCAGACTCAATTGGTGGAAAAGTGCTTTGCTCTGAAAGAGGGGAAATGCGTGGATTTTGACACGCGCTCTTACTGCCTGAGAACATTATGCATTTCGATGGAACAACAGAACAATGTTCTTAGGAGGAAATGTGACTACAATAACCCCGACACCCGAAACGTCAATCAGGAAAGCCTGAGCTGGCTTTCCTGACTGACGTTGTATATGATGTTGTATAAAATCTTTTGTTTCTTAGCGTTGTTCACTTACCTTTCTTTGAGGGGAATATTCATCAACAGTACTAAAAAAAAAGGAGAAGAAGAAACAAATCACTGAAGTGCACCACGGTGTAATTAAACATTTACAAAAACAATTGTTGTACTTTGTCTTAAAAACTGATGATGATGATGATCCGTGGACCGCAGGTAATATCCGTAGTACAACAACGTAACCACCCATGCAGTCTATATAATCAAGGTAAAAGGAATCCATGTATACTCCTCTGCTGTGTTGAGTCCATTATTTAAGCTTGGTGTCAAGGACAGATTAGAGTGCTTGGTAGATTTTAGATCTTCCAGCGTGATACCTTCATTTAATCACCCTATTCCCATGGGTTAGTCCCGGTTTGATGGATAGCCCCGTGTCTATTATCATCCCTCAGCTTTTACTGGGCTCTGCATCACAAAAGGCATGTTGGCACAAAGCCTGCCCGCAGGGATCTCCTCTCATAGGCCAGCAACGACTGTGCACTAATGAAAAACCTGACTCCCCCTGCCATGTCAAAGGACCGCTTGTGATCTAACTCGCTCTTTTACTCCTCAAAAAGCAGAATCACCAAAGAAGTCGATTAGCTCGGTGAATTATAATGGCACATGACTGGAGAGTGCAAGAAAACAAACACAGTCATTTTCCCCAGCTTAACCTTCCTTTTGCACAAAGGCCAGATGGAAGTTGATGGGAAGCTTCTTTATATGAAAAAAATGACACCTTTTTCACTCTGCAGCAGATTTCCACAAGGCAGTCAACCTTGTCCTCCCCTACGGTGGGACTGATTGTGAAAAGCTCATAAATAGAAGAGTATGTGAGCCGGTAACACCCACGCAAAATCGGCTGCTTTATAAGAGTGGGTGTTGTGGATTTCCCTCCGTGCATATAAACGGGAATGAGACGCGGTCAGATAACTGCAGGAGGCTCGGGTTGAATCATCTGCACTGGTTTTAATGGGCATCAGGCAGGAGCCGCCCCAGGGGAAAAGATGTGACTGGAGGCTGACGAAGGGGAAGGGGCACATGGGTGTGGCAATGTGTCTGGTGACTCAGGGTTGTACCATCAAAAGCAACATGATGTTTATTTTTATCAAAGAAAACACTAAAGCTACGCACAGATTCCAGTTTCAGAGCCACAAAACTGTTGAAATTCATGTTTGATTGAATTTATGTATATATTTAACAGATCAAGCATGTTTTATCTAATGTAGAATAAATACTGGGTTATTCATAAATAAGCTGCTTGTATATGGCGTTATGATCAATTCAAACCTGAAACATGCCTTCCATTCATTAAATATATATAAAAAGTAGTCTGCAATTATAAAAGGTTTTACATGATTTCACATTCTTTTGTATATACTTATATTTATTTATTGGTATCTGTACTTTGTAGCTTCCACAGCACTGTGAATATACCCGGCTTCATTTGACTGAACTGATACTGTATATTATGTTTGAATATTGCATAATGACTTTATGACTCAACAAATCTGAAACCATACTGATGCGTATCACTGTGCTTGCAATTATGCTCCTGTGTTTGGCCCCATTCACAGTCAGCTGGCTAGAAATAGAGTCTTGTAAACAAGTGGTGGAACAAAAAGTATGTGCGTGCTCTTCGTGCTTTTTTCTCACGGAAAACATTTGTGGCTTCTTATTTCTCAAACTTCTCCTCAGTTCTGGACATTTGAGATGAAGACTTCTGCGCCATTCATATGCGTACCAACCTAGAACACTGCAATTACTTTTCAGTTTCTGAATGGATTCATTGATAAGAATCTAAAGAAAGACACCAAGCGGAGAAGAAGCCCTTTCTTCGTATTCAAAGAACAGTTTGTGTCTCCAGTTTGAATCCTTCAGCAGTCACAGATCTTACTAGAAATTTTCCACACCCAGGCCTGATGAGTTTCGTTTCCATTTAATAGAATTTGAAAGTATGTCTGTATTAAACTATAGTTTTCTTTCTGTTTGCACCAAATGAGGAACAAATATATTAACTCACTGTCTGCGATGCAGCTGGTAGAGTTTCTGCAGCTCCCCCACATCCCTCTCCAGGGCCGGGTGCTCATAAAGATCATCCAACACACAACGATACAGAGTCTGGAAGGAAATGTCAATTTTCATTTCTCCCATACAAAGTTCACCTCCCACCCAGTTCCCACCCTTTTCCGTTTGCACAGTGTGTCCTACCTTCATGAAGAGCTTGACATGCTCGTCTTCTCTCAGGAAGTCTTTGCAGAGCGACATCCACTGCGACACCAGGTGCAGGAGTTTCTGCTTCCTCTCCAGAGCCTCCTTCCTATCCTCTTTCCCTCTGTGTCGCTTGGTGCAATAGGTGGGATTCGGTTAAGGTTTCAGCGCAAAAAAGGAAGGGAGATTATTTTTCATGTCTGACATCAAATGCACAACACAGTGAAGCATGGTGCATGATGTCGTTTTAGTAAAGGGGCCAAGAGAGTCAGTTATATGAATAAGTTGAGTGAAGTGGAACAGCTTTAAGAAGGTAAAACAGTCTTTGTTTTTGAATAAAACATCTAATTCAGGATCCTATAAAAGCCTCTGTGTTCAAGGATATTGTCCCAGCAGAGCTTGGCATAAATCACTTGTAGACATGAATACTGGGTAGGTTAGCAGGAAGTCATCTAGAAGTGTATCTGTAAAGAGAAATAAAGATCATTTCATGGAAACTATAACTTCAGAAAAAGCAAAAAAAGACTTCACACATCCAATTACATCAGTTATAAGCCATGGCCGTGTATTTCAGACATGAGATACACGGCCTTGTCACTGCTAAATCTGTGATATTCTGCCACCCAGACACGGTCCACTTTTGCGTTAACCTTTACCAAAA
Source organism: Oreochromis niloticus (assembly GCF_001858045.2). NCBI lineage: Eukaryota > Metazoa > Chordata > Actinopteri > Cichliformes > Cichlidae > Oreochromis > Oreochromis niloticus. Next base: position 18,197,411 of record NC_031976.2, on the reverse strand, counting down.
AATGAGCAGAATTCCTCATTCAAGCATGAAGCTGACACACTCAGATACTGTTAGATTAATGGAAAGCAGTGCATGCTTGGAAGGGGCTTTATGGATATAGCCTTATGAGCTTCATTCAGTGCTACAAGATGCTGGAGGGCATGCACTCAAGTGACCTTGACAACTGTATGATTAATGTCTGCGGAGCGCTACGTACAGGAGAGCTTTACTAATTGCGAGGGCTTCGGTTTTTCACTTTAATAATGTGAGAAGAAGAGCTCATTCTTTTCCGTAAAATATCAGTTAGCAAGAACTAAGAGCTACATTATAGAGGCAAACAATGTGCTAGCAGCCTTTCATCGCACGCCATTCTTCATGGTCAGACTGATATAATGACTAAATGAGAAATCTTCTTCCATTTTACTCCAACAAGTTCAAACAAGCTTTTACTTGCATTATCTGCAGTCTCACACATTTGCTACCGCAGGCTGTATCAGTAAAGATAAGCCAATAATGTTAATGTGTCAGGTGACTCTCTCTGACCTGTAATGAAGTCAATATTTTCATTGTTATTTTCTCGCTCACAGACAGGAAATTTGATGTTTCTGCTGTGCTTGTGTTTACAAGCAGTACTTTCTGCCACGGTGCCCTTCTTTGACCTCTTACCAAGGTTAAAAATTGAAAAGTGTTCCTGTAAATAGATGACATGAAATGGATGCACGCTCTGCATTTGCATACCTGCAGTTGCATCAGCATACCTGCATACCTGCAGTTGCATCAGCTGTCTTTCTTGAAGAAAGACAGCTGATTTTGCTCAATGGGATTTCTTTAATAATCACAGATGAATCTCTCCCAAATTGTGGCCAGCGATTCGTCTGAATATCCTCAGGAACACCTACTCAGAAACTGTCATAAAAAGATACCCGCAAAAGAAAAAAAATGTCTAAGGCATAATGTGAAAGAAAAGGACACTAACTCTCAGACACAATGCCCAGCCACAACCAAAAAGCTTTACAAATCCTATTAGAGCCAACCTCCTCTCAACCCCTGTGTAAGTGTGCCTCACAACCAGAATTGTAAATTCTTCTTTTTAATTTCACACTGGCTTCCCAAGGTCTTTGTGTACGTTCTGGTCCACAGGACTCCCTGACATCATTATGTTAATCCATGCAGAGCAGCTGTGGACACATCACTCACCGCTCATGAGCGGTTACATATGCATCTTCTATAAAAACACACCTTAACACAAAACCAGAAAACAACACGAGAGATATCACAACCCACCCACATGTACTGTATCTACTTGCACACACACACACACTCTGACTGACTGCACACTACTCACTCACACTACTGCTGTATTTTTTCAGAGCTAAACTGAAACGCTTTCTCATGAGTAAAAGCTCACATGCTGCTCCCCAGACTGTACAGTTTGAGGGTTTCTTTTTTGAAGTTGGAAAACAGAATAAATATTTAATTTTATGACCTAGAGTTCTGTAGTTTTCAATTGGAACAGAGGGAAAAAACAAAGAGTCTGACCTGCGGGATCAAGATTTAACCCAAATAAGTTAGCAGGAGATGTATTTGCTTCATAAAGGGAAAGACATTGTGTGTGAATTCTGCCGTTTAAATGAAGTTTAGCAAGCGGCTGGGTCATTTCTGGCTCCAGTCAGTCGTAAAAGTCAGTCAGTTTTTAATATTTCACAGTTAAAACTTGTAGTTGACGTGTACTACCATGTATGATGTTGCTTTCAGACACACAAACCAAAACAAATTTTGTCTCCCTTTCAGCAGAATTACATAATTGATTCACTAAACTACCTTGTCAGTGCTGTGAAATCATCAATAGGCTTGTCAATCAACCTGCATGTCTCTTTTGCATTTCAATAAAGCTGATCAATGCAGTCTTTGAAATTTGCATGTTAATGTGTCACTTGCAAGCTTGGTAACCACCAGAAGGCATTAGTTTAGCATTTAGAAAGCTTTTACATTTTCTGTTCTTTCACTTTCAGTACAAATAAACATCTCTCCACATGGTGCATTGGCAAAAGAGATGGGACATCCTCTCATTAAAGGCACAAATGTTCTGTTGCATGATTTTCAATGCTATCAGCGAGCAGTATGATCTGTGCAGAGCAAGAATCAATAGCTGCACTCAGGGATTGGCTACAGGAAAGAAGGTAATGCTGAATACTTGTGAATGCTAACCACAGTGCTAAGGAAACACTTGCACATCAGACATCCACTGATTGCTGCAGTGGTTCACACTTGGTTTCCCTCAAACATGCCTGCGGTGGTTTCAGAAAAGTGCCATCTCTCGCAAAAGAAGACAGAAAGCTTTGCATTCCTAATGTTGAGTAAACATGGAAGTGAGTGCTACCATAATGAAATAAAAATGGCTTTCTAATGCGATGTACTGTATGTAAAATCATCAGCTTTTCTGAGCCATCCAAGAGAGACAAACCAAAACACAGCAGCTCGTTGAATGTTGGAATAAATCTTGTTAGGAGAAAAATTGGGAATCTGATTCTATGAGATGATCCTCAGCAGTAGCACAGAAAGACAAGGAGCCAGCAGCAGTCAGACTATTAAACATCACTGAGTGCAGATCAATTGCTGCTCAGGACTCATCCTCCTGAGGTCTCTGGCTCTTTGACCCTGGGATACCACTCAGCATCATGCTCTGCTTCATAGCTCCCAACAGAGCATTAACTTCTATACACTCACTGCAAGTTGTACTAATGGTGAACGATGCATAAACAACACAAAGCCCTTCTGAGCAGATGGATTTATTATACTCTAAATGAACAGAATAGAATGGCTAAATTATTTGTCTTGGTGGCGGACTTTATGTTTAACTTCATACCAGAATAAAATACTATAATATAGCGATAAATAAACGACACTCAACATAATCTATAACTCTTTTGCATCCCTGATTAGACATTTGATCTCCAGTTAGTCATGCCTCCATCCCAATGAGAGATCATCTGTTACCACCTCCATATCCCAAGAAAACTGCATCTCCTCTCCTAATCTCCTTATGCCCACTTTCTTTCCTCTTCCCCGCTCTTTTCATCAATCTTTCGTCTCCTTGCCTCACAGCTCTCAATTGTCATTCCTCATCCAGTTATCTTTTCAGCTTCAGAAACAGAGGGTCTCCTCTGCCTTGGCAACAGAGCCAAATTATCAAGTACCTGCTTGGATGAGAGGAAATGTGTTGATTTTTTTATTGCTGTGAGGCTGGACTGCATGTCGTGCAGACCATTTACAGCCTCACTGAAAAGATATGAGAGACATTTATCTCTGTCATGGCTTTTAAATGAACACGCTTAAACTTAGCACCATTTCGGCAATCACAGCACATGATTAACCCAGTAATAATGCCCAGAGGGGGAAGCTGTCCCAGCTTTATCAGTAAGAGAAAGGGTGGGGAGGGCAGAAAGTAAAACAGAAAGTGAAGGTAGCTCATTTACTCTTTCTCTTCTCAGTCTGTTTTTCAAAAACACATACACACACATACATGCACACTATTTCTATTACATAAAGATAAAAAGACTTTGAGTTTTTGCTTTCTAAAATAAAATGAAACAATTTATGTCAGACACAGGTAAAGCCAAAAGAGGGTGAAATGACATGAAAGCAGTATGCTGACCTGACTCTTTGCCCTGTGTCATCCCTCGGTCCTCGTCCAGCGTTAGGTCGTTCAGCAAGTGCTCCAGGATCTTCTCGGGGGTCCCTGACACTACCATGTACCTGTCAGACACAACAGAGTCATTGGAAGAGTCCTCCTCAATAGAAGAGAGAGACCGGCTGCTGCTCCATTCCTCCTCTCCCTCTGTGCCCTCATCATCTATGTAGCGAAAGTAAGGGACATCAAACGTGGGCATTGTCACCGGCTCTGCCCGGCTGGTGCTGTCACTGCTGCTCTTTTCCGAGCCCTCCTCATCCTCCTCGTCCTCCTCCTGCTCCACCAAGGCAGCGTGTAGCAGCCTTACCTCCTCCTGCTGCAGGTTCGGGGGCTGTGGCCGAGATCCCATCCTAGCAGAGTCCCCTTGCCCTTATGCCGGCAATGTTGCCGTGGTTACTGCTGCATGACCCCTTTACCCATTCATCTATCCACCTGCACCTGCTAGAGCCCGTAGTCCACAGAGGTATCCCAGTATGCTCGCGACTACAAAAAACCCCTCTCCAGTTACTTGAATGGGAAGGCTGACAGTGGAGCTGTGCCTCACAGTCCCATGCTGCCTACTTGTATGTATTTAATGTAGTCATTTATGTGCAGGGAACTGTGATGTAAGCATGCCTGAGTGAGTGAGTGTGTGATCCGCAGAGAGGGAGAAGGAGAGTGATTATAGGAAGAGCGCTGAGGGAGCGAAACATATAGTGAGAGAGGGAGGGAATCTAGGAGGGGAGGGGGGTGGAGAGGCTTACCTCCTGCTTCTCGCCTCCTCTCTCCCTCCTCCCCTCGCTGATGCAGAGAGCTGCTCTGACGACACTCTCTGGAGAACGAGCACATCGTGGCCCCTCTCTCTCAGACACAAGCGGACTGCCTCGTCACTCTGGGGCTGGGGAGAGAAAAGCGGGAGGGAGGGAGAGAGTGTGTTATCACCAAGGAGATTCCCCTGTATTTTCTCCCACTCGCACAAATCGCCACTGATTTCCATCATAATACTGCACTGTAAGTGAAAGAGAATTTCCATATATCATTATTCAGCCCTTATCGCTGGAGCCCATTCAGGGATTAACATAAAAGACTATTTTAATTACTGATTTATGTGTAGCGCCTATTAAATCATGGTTGGCGACTGAAGGCAGTCTATTTTCAAGCTGTCACATGGTTCAACTTTGCATAGTAACAAAGGTTTCGTGGTTTGGAGTTTAGCATAGACCCCCGATTCCCTTGGCAGGAACTTGTCCTATTACCACCATGACATACAAGCAATGATAAATTCATCTCCTTTTTCTTACCAAACAAAACAAGTATTTTTTTTAATTTTTTAATTTATGTTTCCCAGTATAGAGCACATTTCTGTTTCTTTTGCTGGGCATACTGGACAGCCTAGAAATTCTTCTAAAGTATCTAAAATCTAACTTAACTAAAGTCGACATCTTAAACCAAAAAGGATTACTAGAGTGTCTCTGAAGTATAAAGACGGCTGACAGCTGCTTGACAATGGAGTAGCCTGGATCAGTGATATTGGTCTTAATGAGATCTTCACTGTATGTTGCATACGCATGCATCCTGAATTAGGCCCCCTCCCCTCACTTTTCACCCATCCTCCCCTTCTCAGCCATCAGTCACTGCAACACAAGCCTCTGTTCATGCAATTAGCTGGGTAGACATGCTGGAAATGGTTGCAGTTTGTGGCCCTAATTGCCTTTTGCCAGAGAAGCATCCAGGGTCGTTCAGTTAAGCATGGCTTCCTGGCACTATTAACGCTTGTCAAGGGATCCGTGGACATAAAGACACACTATAGATGCACGATACATATGCAAATATATGCATTTAGATACAAAATATAACAAAACAAAGGCACACAAACATAGTGTGTCTGTCATTATTATTATTGCATTATCTCATTACAGTAGTTTAGATTGGTGGTACTTTGCCAATGCTGTGTTGACTCCTGACTCTAAGAAAACTTTAGATATCTGTTAAAACTGCAGTAGCAATTAAGTTTCCACTGTATTCCAGTATTACATAGAAAGGTGCTCTCAAGCAGTCTCTACGTTTCTGAAGAAGCATAGAGACTTAATTGTCTTACTACTGGACTAAGGGGCATGGAGGATGACAAAAATAGGATGAAGAAAAAAAATCCCATTGAAGCGAAGCTGTTCCTGTCTTCCTGTGGTTCAACATGTGGCATACTGTGTCTGTTAAATTCCTTTAAAGTTAAAAAAGCACACTTTTTTGTCTCACCAAGCCTGGCAGTACAGCACAGTTGATTCTTGACTATAATTAACATAATATCTCAGTGTATGGCTAATGGGTCAAACAGCAAATAAGACTCTCTTCACAATGAATTATTGATTGTTTCTTGGCTGCTTCAGACTACTGTTTAGTGTGCACTGTGCTTTGTGGTTACCAGTGTTCCTATGCAAAAAACAAGCAGGCGTCTAGAGTGGATCATTGTAATGAGACAGCAGGGCACCAGGCCACTCAGTTTCAAACCTAGCCTTGATCTGACCTTCCTCAAAGTTACTGAAGTCTTCCTAACATGGACGCCATCAGCAGAAAAGCAAAAATGATTTTTCAGGCCTCTGCACAAAGTCCTCTTAAAGCTTCACTGTCCCGTTTTTGGCTCCAGATCCATCCTGATGGCTAGAAACACTTAAAGTGACCCGGAAGGTGTCAGTCATGACAAAGTGCTGATTTGTCTTAATTCCTCCCAAGTACTAGTGTGGATTACACAGGGTGGGAAGAAGAAGACAGGATCCTTATACGAGTGCTGTTTTCAAATAAACATAATCTCTAACAGACGCTTGATGTCATTCATATTTCATGTGTGAGGTCTGAAAAATAAACAGTGAGCAAGGGAGGTGCACATTATGTAACATCAAGGTAATAAGAGTACGACAAAATGTGTTCAACAGAAAAGATAATAATGTGCTGCTGATATCATATCCACTATAAAAGATAGAAAACTCTGGAAAAGCTCTGTAACCTCGGGATCTGAAAAGCAAATAAATGCAGAACTTCTTTAAACATTGCATTTGAAACACCTCTGGTTGCAAAGAGAAGTCAAATTGTACAGAACTCCTGCTGAATTGAGCTATGATCTCAGTAAACATCGTCTTGAATAATCTTTAGTCTCAATCACTATTTTTTTTTAGCTGTAATAAAGCATGATGTTCTTTTATTGTCTCATTTAAAGCAAAATACGATGAGTGACTATAAACTATAACACAATATGCTTTGGATTTAAACATAGTGCCTAACATTCACAGTCTTTCTGCATCAGAGACTCTGACACACACATCTGTACACATGCAGCGCTCTGTATATTAAGCACCCTTTTCCCACCAGCTGGGATTTAACTGATTCCTAAACACTTTGATGTCTGTGTTTAGATAGCTGTATGAGTCACATGTTTTAGAGCACTAGCAGCATCATTAGATTACTTATAAGATAAGGAACACTAGAGAATAATCTCACATAATGTTAATATTTCTAGAAAATGTCAAGTGTTAAATGTACTGTGTCGTCTAGTGTTAAGTGTACTTTACCATACCTGGCTATTATTTCTGGCATTATAAATGACACATAGACATTTATACTCAGCCCTTTTTTACAGTCAGAATTTGACAAACTTTGCATATGTACAATATTGTGCAAAACTCTTGAGCTAGCCCTCGTTGCTTTATATTTTGCTAAAAAAAAAAAAAAGGTAAATAGGTGCAGTAATAAAATGTTTAGAAAAATACATGAAAATACATGTTAAAGGGCAGAAACTTTAAATTCTAATCAGCTTGAAAGTCAGTATTGACCACCTTTATTCTTTAAAACAGCCTGACCTCTCTTAGCCAGGCTTTCTTGTAATTTCTTTAAGCAGTTTGCAGGAATAGTTCTCAAGGTGTCTTGAACGATATCCAAAGCTCTTCTTTAAACGTTGACTGTTTTTTGTTCTGTTCTCGCTCAAGATGATCCCACACTGCTTTAATAATGTTGAGGTTTGAGCTGTGAGGAGCCCAATCAATGTCTGATGGTGTTTCACTGTGTTTTTCTATCCAGGTATGCTTTTACTGCATTGGCAGTGTGTCTGGAATCACTGCCAAGCTGAAAAATGAAGCCACTGCCAATCAGATATTTCCAGATGGTGGATCAAAATCTGACTGTACTCATTTTCATAATTCCATCAGGTTTGCTAAGATCCCCCAATGAGAACCAACAGCTTGTATTGCAGGAGGGCATGTATAGACATAGGCCCAGAAGGGAATTGTATTAGGTGTGGTTCTGTTCCTGAATTCAGATAAGTTTTCGTTAATTTAAAATTGCTTCTTTCGTAAGTTTTCTGTTGAGACACAAGCACTGATTCATCCCTTCAGTTCTTTATTTATTTGATTATAATTTATAGGTCAGTGTTCCTTCTAAAAATAGTCAGGAACAGGGACTGGACTGAAAAATGAAAATGAGTGAGAAAACAACCAATGACCAACGAAAGCCTGAAAAACTATTGCCCAAGACCACTTTAAAAATGACTAGAAAGTCTGGATCCTTGGAAACAAATATAAAGAAATGAATGGTGGCTCAGTACTGTGCTCTGTATGTCACTAAAGCAACAAATGTAAAACATTGTTGTTATGTAGCTCTAACATTTGATCATCCACAGACTGGCAGCAGCTCAGTGCAGGCGACAGGTTGTTACTGAAAGTGCGCGGCGATAAGGAGAGCTTGCTTCGTGGTGGAGAAAAGGTCATGACGCTGGGAATCCACCCTGAAAACATACAATGTCTTGGCAAGGTGGTTCGGCCACTTGCGTCATTTCTTCCTGCAATTGTTCAGCAGGTCAACGCGCAGACACAGCTGGCAGGAAGAGAGATGCTGAACCCACCATAAAGCTAGCCAATCAGATTGCTCCTATGCAGGTGATGTAATAGTTTTAAAAGTGTGGAGGCTGGCGTGCACATACAGCACTTCTTGTTGTATTTTCAGAAACGAAAGATGAAAGAAACGAAAGGGAGCATTTGTAACCCGAGTTTGATGCCTTAGTGAACAAAATAACTTATAAGCTGGGTCGCTAAGTAAAATGTTAATAAATACAGGATGCAATGATTTGTGAATAAACTGATATTCTACTCAAAATAGAACATAGAAGAAAAATCAAATGTTTCAAAAGAAATTTGATCTTAGCAACAAGCCTCAAAATGTTGGAACAGCGGTAACAAAAGTCTGGAAATGTAAGTGGAACTAAAAAGAAAAAGCTGGAGTAACAACTAATTATAAATAGAGCATCTTAGACAGGAGCTTTCTCACAAGTTAAGATGAGAAAAGGTTCCCCAAACTGATACAAACAGCTTCGGCAAAGTATGGATCAATTTTAGAATAATGCCAGTTTCAACTGTTTTTTATTTGAATTTCTTTTTACCTGCGTTTTGCACAGCATCCCAACTTTTTGAGAACTGGGTTGTAAACACAGGCATAGTTATTCATCTTATAGATATAATCTATTTTGACATCTATTCTTGCATCTAAAATGGTCTTTTTTCTCTTATTTAATGAGACACTTCTTGCAATCTGCACATAATTTAAGTGGCAACACTAATCTTTAGATAAGGTGGAGACACTATAGAACGTAAGGAGACCAATTAAAAAAAACAGACTGCATATTCACTTCAGTTTGATTAATGAGATGCTACACAGACTGCAATGCTTGCATAAAACGCTGCAGTATAATCCTGAGTGAATGTAACTTGGGATGCAGACTCCACTTGCTTTCATTCCTGGGGAAAGCTTGCTGACAGAGTAGGATTTATAATTAAATAAAGTGGAGTATCAAACATGTCGAACTAAATCTGTGTTTTTGTTTCGATGCATTTACATGCTGCAACAAACTAAAGTTGTAGAAATATCTGCTCTGTCTGCCGATGTGTCATGTATCTCACCTCACTTGTCCTTTCTGGGCTCTTGCTGTGGTTTTGCAGAAAGCGGCAGCCATCCTTGGCCAGTCTCTGGACCATCTCCAGTCTGGACAGGTCCTCCTTGTCATGCAGGATGCACTTGTTCCCGTGCTGCAGCCCAGGGGACACAGAGAACATGTATCTGAGGCCACAGTCCCACGACATTGCCGACTGATTACTGGCTGCTGGCTTTCCACCAGGAACAACAGCAGAAGTCCTGAACATGGGCTTACACAACTCGTAAAAAATGCCTAACAGAGGTGAGCAGCTCAAGAATGAGTGTAGGCTATATGTGCGAGTTGTGAGTTTCTGTCATCGCAGCCTGAGTAGATTCCAGTTGCTGTACACCTCAGTCAATTCTACAGGCACATCAGCTGAACTCCAGGTATCGCTCTGTGTGGTTGGCTGTACTGAGAGTGAATGACAGAGTTCTCCTCTCCGTCCTTCTGGTGCTTTTCAGCACCCGGGCAGGGAGGGAGTGAGTTAAGGACACGGTGGGTTCAGGAAACATCTGGTGAGCCAGACAGACCCAAAAAGGAAGTTTCAAAATCTCCCGAAAGCAGGAGAGAGTTAAGATTCAGGATAGGGCAGGGTACTTCACACTAGAAGGTCAAAGTCTTGTTAGGGTGGAGATGTACTACGTGTGAGGCAAACAATACTTAACCGCTTTATTTTCAGTTAGAGTGAGGTAATGTAATGGCACCCATAAGAAGCTCGTAAAGTCAGAGCAAGCAAAAGCTACAGATCTGTGACAGAAACTTACTGACTTATGCAGGTGGATGTGTAAACATCAGAGCATTTACCTGCTGTATATAAAGTGGAGCAAGCATTAGAATTTTGAGTAATCAAAACTATTTATCTGGATAGCTGCTGATTACGGTGAACAGAGTTTCCAGTTTTTTATGTGATATATTGCAAATTGAGCCTGGATCTCGGGGAGTTCATCAGACAACAGATCAACTTATGCTGGGAAATTACAAACGGCTTGATTTACCATTCGGTATTCTGTAACATTTTTGAGTCTCTAATTAATCTCCAAATGATTTATTGAATTTCTCAGTCAATCGTTGGTGTGTAAAATATCAGTAGGCCTATACAGAGAATGTGAAACCCAGGCATGTTTGAAGCTTTTGTGTGAATAATTACATTTTTGATTTATTCATTTATGGCCAGTGAAGCTGATTAATCAACTGTTTGTTTGGGACACTTCATTTGAAACTGTATGTTTTTCTAATAGGACGATAATGAAGAAAAAAAACAGAGAAAACAAACAAAGAAAAAAAGCCTTTTAATCACCCTGCAGACTATTGCTGCAACTATAAAGTGTCCATTTTTATGACAGAGCTCTAAGTTGTCCAACTTTGCAATTGCTGTCAGGTGCTTAGTGAACTTGCAGAGGGATCAGTGTGACCCGACATGTATCGATCAAAGTAAAACGAGGACATTAAATCTCAGTATGAGCAACATTTTATCTATTATCATTATATCTTTTTTCCCCTCTGTCAGCGGTGTGATGCTTGACTGGGTCCTTGCAAAGCCATTCAGCTGTGCTGCCATCCCAAACTGCTGATACAGCAAACTGCAGAATGAGAAAAGGTCCCCATCTCTAGGTGGTGTTTCTCTTTCATGTGAGGACGAGTCCTATCTGCGGCCTTTTTGTTCTTTTAATGTAAGTGATTGGCACGACACCAATTGCACTCCTCCTACAGAGTACATATTAGACTTATTACAATAGGTAAGTCCTCCTTTAAGTCCTCTTAAAATCTTTTTAAAATTAAAAGAAAAAAATTACCAAGTACTAAGTAAATGAACTAATATGACCACATCCTTGGTTTGTACCAGACTTAATTACAGTACTGTATGTGGCTGTCTTTGAGCATTTGCTTTTGTGATACCACTGTAGGAAGAAAGTGAACGTGTTACATCGAGACAAAGCCAGGGGGACAAACCTCGTTTTAATGTGCTACCACTGACCCAGTTTTTCAAGTAAACGAATTGCAAAGTGAAGATGCCTAAAGCCAAAATTGTAAGGCAGCTCTGTGTGCTACTAGTGTCTTTAACCAGCGACTGCCATGACAACCATGGGAGGAACTCTGTTGCAGGCGCGCAGCAATAAAAATGATGAAACTCTTTTGGGTTCATTACAGAGATTTCCAAAACAATAGCCACTCACAAAAAGTCAAAAGTCAAGCCACAGTCTGCCACAGATATTAGATACTTAGTAGCAGTTTTTTTTGCACATTAGACAAATAGATAATTTATGACAAATAGCATAGATCCTCTGCTGTTTATCAACGCTTTCCTGTCCTTTTTGAGCTCTTTATCACAATCTGGAATGAAACTGGAATCCAACTAAAATATTATATCTGAGTTTGGGAGTTTAAAAATAATGTAATATAAGAGCTCTTCAGAAAATTCTAGGAAAGGTGCATTTTTGTGTCTATCATCTGTTTATTTGCGCAGCCCTAAATTAGGTCATTGGCCTTAGCTGATATAATCTCAGCTTTGGCCTCTAATCATCTTACATGCTATCACAATCATAGCCAAAGCTTATAATATTACAATAAGTCACTGACAGCAGATACAGCCTGGTGTTGCAGTTCATTTGTATAATCCATTTTTCATCATAGACACTTTTGGTTTTACCACAGCGCAGGCATAACAAGTAACCGTATGATGGGTATGTAGCAGCATCACCCAGTGGTTTTGGCCTTTGTATTTTCATTCCAGAAGTTAGGCTACCATAACTGGAAAAGAGGGTGTAGGGCTCAGTTATGAGCAAGCAAAGTGACAGAGGCACAAACTTCTTGAATAGCTGGTGCCACACAGGAGGCAACATTATTTATTATATTCTGTTAAAATTGCCCAAACCGGAACTCTTCACTGTTTGCCCTGCTGGTGCTTTTTGGAGCATTTTAATTGAACTGTCTTATAGAGGAGAGCTGCAGTAAGGTATAGCTCATCTAAGAAATTTTTGTTTCAGTTTTGGTGAGTTAAATTTTAGTATTTTATTAGTCTGTTGGTTTATTTAGCAGGTGTGTTATTGTTTTTGGCCGTTATATATAAGGAAGAGGAGACATGGGTCTTTTCCCTAAATGGTTAGCCCATAAGCAGCCAGGCAGTGTCTCTAATTTGCCACCAGAAGACAAAGGAAACCCTGTTAGCTGTAGTTTTAACAGCTAGCATTAGCCACTCATACTGTAGGTAAGACCATATGGCATGCTAGCTTGATAGTGCTACTTGATATAACAGACATAAATGAATGACTAATCTGTACTCATTAATCTGCAGAGATACATCGTATGTATCGGGTAGATATATGTCAAAAGTCTCGTCCAGTCTTGCTTTATACAGATAAGAAATATAGCAAAGGTCAGACTGGACCTTTAAAAGAATACTATGTTCTTTTGCCATTCATGTTATGTATTCTGAAATGTTTTATCAATCAACTACTTTTTGTAAATTTTGTAAAGTACCATGTTACTTACATGCTTTTAGAAAGCAAAAAAACAACAACAGCTCTTCCTGGCTAGTTGTCTTAGGAAGCCTTTTCATAGGTTCTGTACATTACCAAGGTTTATCACTCCAATCTCTGATTCATACACTGTCAGTGATGCTGATAGAAACAGTACAACCTTAATTTAAAGGGTTGCAAAAGATACACATATAAATTCAAATATCTATTTTGATGACACTCTTCGGGACCTGTGATAAATTTATTGTAAATGCCTTTTATTTACATGCTGGGAATTCTGCAGATAGCAGTTATTCATTAGCTTCCTGTGCATACTTGTGTACTATAAATCTTAAAAGTACAACTGTAAAATGTGTATTTTGTGACACATTTTAATTGGATATAAAAGTCACGCAGCTTCTACTTTGTGTCAGGAATCTTGTCTGTGGATGACTTGATATCAATCATTTGAGATAGATTTGACATATGTTTCACAGATTACAGGCAATCATTTTCGAAACAACATTGGCATGATGATGAGCACCTAATGGAACGTTGACCTCTTCTGATGACCAAAGGCTATTACATTTGCATGTGGCTTCCTAACAGTTGCTTATTTTCCCAGATATTGATTATGCCTAATCCCTCACTAAGTACTTTTTTAAGGGGATTGGTTCATTAAATTTTTCATCTAGTCTAGGACAGTGCTTAATGTGTGACTGAGAAACTTTAAGTGCCGTTAATGTACAAGTTTATGCTAAATAATAATATTGTTAATGTTCTAGCAATAAACAGTACTCAACAAATTTATTAAACCACCACTCTATGTAAGAGTCATGCAGCTGCCCCAAATGATCAGTACTGTTAGTTATCAAAATATTTTTTGTGTGTTTCTGTGATGGTTAATCCACTAATATTTATAACCTCTTTCATTAAAATGTAAAAATAAGATGAAATAAGATAAATGAGATAAAATAAGATGACAAATTACACATTTTTAGTGTTTTAATGTTCTGACTGAGCATTAAAGCTGATGTTTTCTGACTGTTTTCTAATTGCGTTTCTTATTTTATGAAAGGTCATGTACTACGTTTTTAATCAGTGTTTTTAGATGACATTTTGGCAGAATCGTGCAATTTTTTTTTACATGTATTTATTTTCCCTGAGCCCAAAGATCTTCGTCAGTCATCTTTATTGTCATGAATAGTCTTAAAAATGACAATGTACAATACAGAAATGTCACAAGAAAAATGTTACAAAAATACTGAGATGTGATGCTATTTTATGACAAAAGATTCAACTTTGATATTGTCTCCACTGTACATGAATGAGATATGAAAACACGCAGTAGCTGAGGGTAATCCCCATGTTGGATTCAGTGGTCTTGCTCTTAGCTGAGGTAAGGAAATGTTTAGTTCTTCAGAACTACAAAAGAATGAAGCAAACTGTCAAACAATATTCCTAATGGCAGTTATCAACATGTAGTTATCACTGATTTCAAACATGTCCCAAAATGAAGATTGGTGGTTTTGGATTTCTATAAAACTATTAATATCACTCTTTATATGAGATGACAAGAAAGTATGTTTTTATTTTAATTTTTCTAAATACACAAGCAATTAGAATAAAATATTTGTGTGTGCGTTTGTGTTGTAATTCATAATCCAGGATTGCATGCATGAAAGAAAGACAAATGTTTGCTTGATTCATCCACAGAGAAACAAACCAGGGGAAGAAACACTTTTGTCCTTTCACCTTTGTCCAATAAAAGGGGTGTGTGTGTGTGTGTGTGTGTGTGTAGGGGGGGGGGGGGGGGGGGGGGGTTGCCTTTCAGGGGTTTTTTTTTTCTTTCCTTTTTTTTTAAACAATCTTTGAAACAATCTCACATCAAGTTCCCTTTATCTTCCTTTTTGGACATCCTGGAGTATTTCCAAGTGGACGGATCAGTAACATCAATGCCACTTGAAAATGTACAGCTTTGTCTTGTCTTTATTTTCATGTGTCACGTTCAGGATTTTTTCACAGCAGCAGATCTGTACTGAGGTGATGGTTAGATTCATCTCTCTGTTCATTCACCTTCCCATCCAAAAAAGCTATGAAGTTCACCGTCTTGTTTGAAAGTCTTCCAGTAATCCTGCACAGTTGGCAAAAACATTTGTTGGTGCCTTGAGTCGTAACCTTTGTGTCCCCTGGAGGCAGCATTTATGGTAGCCACTTCGACTTATGTACATAAAGCGAGAGCTTGTCTCCCACTCTACTTCACCTGAGTTCTCGTTTGCTGCCACGGCACATGGCCCTGCAGTGTGAAAGCAGCTGAGGTGGGGTTGGCACTTGCTGTGTTGTGCTGAAATGAATGGCTAAGTTAGAAACAGTTAGTGTTGCAATTAGTTTGCTGAAGGATCAGGAGGGAGACATTCATTTCACTGGTGCAGAGTGGATTCAGTGCTAGTGAGCATCTCATGCCTGGATGTGTGAGCTGCTCCTTATGTGTCGAGGCGGCGTTTTCTCTTGGCTTTATGTGCATACAGGAAGTACATAGTGTGCCCCGTGGTGATGAAGAACACAGAAATTATAACTAGGATGCCAAAGTGTTGTGGCTGCGGAGCAGAGATCACCATAATGAAGTGAAGCAGGTCCATCAGGTAATTCATGGAGCTCTGCACCCCGTTAACCACTCCTCTCTCTGATTCACAGATGTTCTCCTGCAGAAGCTGAGTCACAGTCAGGTCAAAGGACCAGAGACCTGAAACAAAGTAATAGATGAACTGACCTTTATAACAGATGGGCACTGATTCAACTGCAAGTAAATTTCATTTGACCAGATTCCATTAAAAATTGTACTTGTATAACAAAATTACCTAGTAATGTCACATTTTGGGCAGATTTAATTATTTTTTGACATATATTTCATACTCTACACCAATATTTAAACTCTATGCATCAATAGAAGTTAAATATCCAAAAACCTTGTATCTAAATGTAATGAGAAATACATATCCAAAAACAATAGTGCTCTCTGGTGGACTGACTAGGTAATAGAATTTTTTTTTTTTTTTTTTTTTTTTTGTGGTTAAATTGCCTCAAAAAGATAATTATCACCATATATCAGTATATTCAAAATAAATTATTACTGGGATATCTGGCGTGTGCCCACATGAGATGGGCATTAAAAATAGCAATATCACTTGTATTGTATATAAGTTTTTCTCTGCACTAGATAAGCTCTGAATTTGTGTCTACTCACCAATGCGCGCTGTAATGACACCCAAGAACAGCAGAATAATGGAGATGTAAGATTCTGGAGCTGTGCCAGAGGGGACATTGTCAAAAAGCACCGTGTTGTTGGTCCAGTGGATAGAAGAGCGGTCGGGTAGAAGTGGCTGATTGCTGCCTCCCATCGTAGGGTATGTGTGTTTTTGCCTTTGGCCTGTCATCCCACCAAGCGCTGTAGAGGAATTGGAAGTAATGTCGGGCATCAGCAAGCTGAGATCCATGGGGCTGCCAGGGGCAAACACAGAGCACACGCACAGCAGCAAGCAGCCCAGGTGGAGGCAGCTTGAGATGATGCCTGTGTTAACCAGGCCATAGGCCTTCCTCAGCCTGGTGAACATTACAGTGCCCATCAAGCCTGTGATGGCTGACACGCCCATCAGCAGACTAAGAAGAGATCCGCTTATCCCCTGAGTATAGGCATAGCCAGTGGTGATGCAGTCAAACCCAAGCACTGTGGTGTAAAGGAAAGCCAGACCCATTCCTGCGAGGAAAACAGGTTGACGATAGTAGGCCATCCAGCCATCTTTACAGGTGCTCACCAGCCAGCGGAACCTCCGAAAACACAGCGGCAGATCGGTGATTTCCTTGAGGTGCAAGCTTGAGTTGCAGTTGCCCTCTGTCAGAGCCTGAGGTCGCGCAACATTGCCTTCTCCTAATGAAAAACAAGAATGGCATCCATCACTTGAGTTCATTAATTCTAAAGGCCTAATCCTCACTAGCTTTTCTGCACCCCCTCTATGCCATGTCACGTTAGCCTCTACATCATTTGTCAAACGCAGTTCATCTACGCTAATGTGTGTGAGTACAAACAGAAATCTATATCATGTGGACCCTTGCATTTGGATGCTGTACACCAACTCAAAACTGTGTTTTAAGATAATGTATGTCAAAAAGCTTTTGTCCTAAATCATTTATTTTTTCGGAAAGAGGCAGCTCCCATGAAGATATGATTCCTCATCTTGATATTTTGAAAACAAACATAACTGAGAAACTGAGGCACACTGCACACTATAGTACTGACTTCTCATTCACAGTGTAAGCCTGCCCTAAAGCACCTAAACACTTTTTTTTAATCCCACACTTGTGAAATTCACTTTATCCTCCCATTTGACGCTAATGGGGATGTAAGGGCTGTTTTTAGACACCCCAAATCTTTTGCAAAAGTAGTTTTTTTTCTATTGGAAAGAATAAAGGTTTAAGGCACTACTAGATTGGATTCCCTTTTTGATCTATGAAAAAGACCCAATGAACAGTTCATACCTTGTAACCTTTTCCTCTCTATCCTCAGGAGATATGCTTGATCCACTGCAACCGATGGTGGTTTGGCTGACAGAGCAGGGACGATGCGATAAACCCGTGACAAGAAGAAGAACTCCACAATTAGAGACACCAGGTTCCAGCCCAGGATGAATCCACAGCCAACTACGTTGGAGGCAAGGGTCATGACCTGTCCCACTGCTAGTGGGGCCAGGATGTTAGTCACCTGATCTATCCGCCTCATGGTTGCATTCATTCCTTTTGTTAGGAACAAACACAGAGGTTAATGTGTGTCCAGCATCGGAAGCTAAGCAGTAGTCAGTCAATATCTGATCTTTTCTATAATTCGAGGATCTATCTTCCACAGACAAGCCTCAAATACAAACCACTATATTCATTAACAGACTGAATGTCCTCACCCGCTAGGTGACCTCGGTTGTAGCCTGTGATGACCACAATCCAGTCCCTCTGAATGGCAATGGTCAGTGCTGTGCTTGCAAGGTTTGCCACATCTGCCAGGACGATCACCACCGTATAACAAACCACCTTGTGTGAGTTTTGCGATGCAACATGTTACTATGACAGCACAGAGTAGCCACAAGCTCAGAGGCAGAGACAACAGGGACACAAGACAGAGGGAACAACAACAGCAATGACTTCTCTGTATAGTATTCATATCAAGTATATATAACCGAAACACAGCGATTGTGTTGTAACAGGTATGTAGTGTCTACTCACAGTAAGCCATCCATCCCAGATCTGTTCAATCCTTTGCTTGTATGAGAACACCAACATGAGCACAATGCTACATATCGTCACCGAGATGTTCTGAACGAAAAGAGATGCATGTGCAACTAAAATAGAAGATGGAAAAAAACAGTTTCAGAATTTCAAATATACATTTTGGTTTTTTGGGGGGTTTTTTTGTAAAAACAAATGTTAGTCATAACAGATACGAGTCAGTGGCTATGAACCTTGTGCCAGGAGTCCTGGTGGTTGAGTCTAGCTATCAAATCAGGGAGAGGTTCACACTTGAGACATCTGGCGAATAGCAATTCACCTCCTAGTGGGATAGGAAACCAGCAAATTTCCTGGCCCAAGATTGAAATCCACTGAGCTCTTATCACTGTACCTCGCTATATTACATGTTAGAATTTTCAAATGGGTATGAGATTGCTGTGCATACCTTTATTCCTAGGATTGCGATCAACCCAGTCTCCAATCAAAGCCCCAAACATGAGCACTGACCCAGCCACCACCAATCCAAACACCGCAGTCAACAGCAAGTTACGGCCGTACAGTTCAATCAGGAACACAGAGATTGCGAAGTGCCACATGCGGTCGCCCTGTTTAACACATGAGAAAAGTCATCATCGTGTGTTGTGTTGCAATATTTTCATCAGTGTGCTGTGACACAGTGTGAAGAGACTACCTTGCAGTCATTTAAGTTGCGAAGTCTTACCTATTGCCCCACGAATGTTTCTTCAGGAAATGATTCTTACCCACATTGATAATGCTCCACTGACATAGATGAGAAACTTGGGACCCCTGAGGTAGATAAGAGCTGAACCTTAAAAGGAAATACATCAAATCAAATAAGCAGATATTCCATTGGCTACAAAGACGCTGCACAAATTCTAGTTGGATTTTAATTCGAGTTCACCTGGTATACGTGTAGCTTTTTCAGCTCTTGCATCCCGGATGTTGTCAGACTCAAACTCGACCATGACCCCACCACACTGGGAGGCATCTGCCCGCTGCGACATGTCCTAGTAAAGTGTTATCAAACTTGTAACACCATTCTGCTGTTGCTGATAGCACAGTGTGTCGTATACATGATAACAGTAATATTTAGACGATCACAAATACAGCTGATTTGTGTATCCTAAAAAGTCGCTTTGCTCTTGACGACTACAAAACGCTTTGCTCGCTTGTACGATTACTGTTTATTTACTTAGTGACGAGTCTAGAACAGCACAGAAATGAATATGTGACATTTTGTAAGCAGCTGGTCGAACACTGCATTTTTTTCTCACCTTGAACTTACTTCAACAGCAGTTGAAACGGCACGTCCTTTTGAACTCAATAAACGTCTGTAGTCAGTCACATCAGGTTTCTTTTTTTTTTCCAAAACTAAAAGAGCCATAAATAACGACCAACATTGGTAGTGCCAGATTGTGAAGCAGAGAAGAAAGTAAGTAACTGTATACGGCAATAATTAAAATTAAAATAGCATTATTATGTTCTTTTGCATAGCTCTATCCATACAGTCATAAAGCAGCAATAATCAAAGCTTTTATAGGTTAATGGAGGCTCAGTTGTTACCTTTTGTTTTCTCGTTGCAGTCAATCCTTGCTGTTGTTCCTCGACGATGAGTCTTGTGCCATGTATCCTACATTGGGATGCTAGTCTTTCCTGAGAGCTGGAATTCAAACTGTAGTAGTTTGAAAGGCTTAATAACATCAGGGTGTTCAAGTGCACCATTGTATGAAAGTGCCAGAAAAGCAGAACAGGCAGGGAGGCAACAAAGGCAGCCAGCATATTCCAAAGCACGTGACGCTGGAGGGACAATATCACCGTCCACCCACACCACAAAAAGGTAACTGTGTGTAACTCAAAACACACACACGCACACACGCGCACACACATGAACATGACTAGTGAGCACATGCATGTACCTTCACTCATGCAAGCCCTGCTACTCTCATACAGTCACATGCACTGTCGACATGCAGCATACCTAAAGGACACATCATGCAACACTACATCACTCTTTACATGTGCATGTAACCAAGAGTAGAAAGAAGATTAGCATGTAGCAAAAGTTTGGTTGGGCAAATGTGAATGACATCACAAAATCAGCTCATGTGCTTATGTACATTTTCACTGAAAATTGTTTATTTTATTAATATATGTGCTTATCACAAACTACACACGTTTACAGTATCCATCATGCTCCATTTGTTCCTATCCAAACATCAGCACAGGAAATTAACTGTCATCTTCCTTTAATTGAATAATAACACAAACATGATATTCAGTTCCAGCCCTTGGTGATCTGTATTCAGAGATATTGTCATGCATTGATTTGATCAGGCTGCATCTCTGTCTCTGGTACAAATGATGCATTTAGGTTAAAAAAATCTGGTTTTCAATATGTTAAGGATGTTGTCATTTATATATATTATTAGGTGTAATAAGCATGCAAAACCATACCTTAAAAAGATGGGAAAAGGTAAATATGAGAAGTGGAATCATTTTGCTTGCCTTTTTGTTTTTTAAATGAACATACGGGGTACAAAGTTAATAAGTGGCAGCTGGGGTTACTCGTAATCCTGACTACCAATCAGATAACATAGGTCAAGATATCTATTTACAATTCCCCATGACAATACTCATTTGCATATGGATTTTGATTGTGTCTGTTCATGGTGTAATTCTTCAGGAGGCACATGAATTTATAGAAAGCCACAAGAGGAATGGCGACTACAGGAAGGATCGATAAGAGCACACAGATAGCAAAAACCCATTCAGGATAGTGCAGGACATCAGCAAGGGGTAGTGAACCTGCGGGGGTGATGGAGTGGAAAGTCAGTCTTTGTTCCAAATTTAATGAAGTGGTCATAATGGTACATCAAAAAAAAAACTCACATAATCTGGGTTCCATGCATTGTATGTTGGTTGTTTCTCAGCCTCGATCACAACATAAGCCACAAAAACCACCAGAAGCATGAACGGGCTGATAAAGCGCCACGTTGCCTGCCAGTAAATGTTAGGTCTCCGCCCTGTCATCCATTCAATGTCGTCATTAAACCTGTGGGCGAATGGAAACATTTGTAACATTTGTCCTTTTAAAAACACTGTTTAACATAAGTATAATCATAACATAAATTACAATATCACCTATTTATTCCATAGACGTAAGCCACAGCGATGATCTCAAAGAAAGCTATGATGAGTAGCGGCACGGATCCTACATAGCTGTTAAAAATTTCCAGCCAGTAGTTTCCAGAGCCCAAAGTGAAGATTAGGGCCACAGCAAAGGAGATGAGACAGATTAACCCTGTAAGCAAAATATCAGACATCATAAGACATGTGACTATAAACTAAAATCACTAATATAAACACCTTCAGAGAGAACATTAAAGGTTTCTTGCAAAAGTAATGCATGTGTTTTGAAATACCAGATGGGATTTAGTCATAGTCACAATTCTATGTAGAAAGTATTTTTGTTTTAATAATATAACACAACACAAGCCAGTTTTCTTAGTGCTGTTACTCAAAATGCAACGTTAAGCTGTTCAGCCTTTTTGGTATACCTGTGAAAGCTTCCTTAGGAATCCAGGGTGGAACTATATGTAAATCCAGCAGAGGAGTAAGGACGCCCTCTAGATTTCCAAACATGGAGGACAGGCCGAGACAGAAGAGCGTGACAAAAAAGAGGACCGCCCACACCTGCGAGGCCGGCATTTCAATCACTGCCTCAGTGAATAAAATAAATGCCAGTCCAGTTCCTGAGGCGCTCTAAAGGTAGGAAATCATATATGATCACAAATACAGAGTAAATGAAACTTGAATGCAATTTTTTATAGTAGCAGATGTACTACACCTCTTCGAGGAAAGTCTGTAGATTGCAAGCTTTGAGATTGAGACTTTCAACTTCCGAGGGATCGGTCTTATTGAGATAGTTTAACCACTCGCCATAGTTTTCAAGAGTTATGTTGCCAACCCCAATGTTAAATGCATTTGTCAGGGTTAATATGTTCCTGATATCAGCAAAAAACAAACAAAAACACCATTAGTATTAAAAGCATTGATATTAAATCAGAAATGCTTGCTTTAATATTGTATTTTAAAGCCCAAGGTTCTTCAATTTCACATCATTTTTTTAATTCCCACTAAAAATAAGAAAGTGGAGCATGTAGTTGTCTAACATTCGCCCGTATGGAAAACAAAGTTATGTAGAAATCGTGTCACTAGTTATAATTTGTTTTTCAGTACAGATGGAATGAAAAATCTGCATCAGGCCCAAAAACTGAATTGATCAGATTTGCAATTTAATTCTAAGAGTCAACAAAATAAGAGTTTGTCTAACAATACTGAACAATAGCACACTGTAATCATGTGAGTAGTACTTACCAGTTTTGGCAGTTGTTGTTGTTTTCATTTGCCTTAAAGCCCAGAATGGCAAAAATAGGAATTGACGCATATATTGATGTAAAACTGTTCACACATCCAACAATAAGGGCATCTCTCTCACAGTTATTCCTGCAAAAATAAAACAAAACAATGTATTGATGATCAATATAATGTATGGCTTTAAAAAAAATCATTTTCTTTTGGCTTTTCTTACTTCTGAGGATTATAACTGGAAAAAGCAATAAGTCCCCCAAAGGCCAAAGATAAGGAGAAGAAGATCTGGGTGGCAGCATCCAGCCAAACCTTAGGATTTTTCAAGGTTTCTCACTGTGATAAACATTAGTTAGATATCAGATTTATCACATGAAATTATGTTGGTAAGGGGAAAAAAAATTAATAGACTTACATTTGGAGTGAAAAGATATATCAAGCCATCGCTTGCTCCAGGGAGAGTCAAGGCTGTGATCAAGAAGATGGTCAAAACAAGATATGGAAAAGTGGCTGTGGCATAAATAGCCTGTTGGGGAAAGTTTGGATGAACTCTTTTCGTCAGTGTCTCGTCAAAAGCATCAACTCAGAGAGATTTTTACAGCTCGTAATACTTTTAGGTATTGTTACTTTAATAGGTACTAAAGGAAAATAAATGTTTAGTCTTCTGTTTATCCATCACTGTTACTGCCTTTAATGCAGCCAGTAGGGCTGCTAAATCAATCAAATTTTGATCTTTATTCCAATTTACGAAAGTTTGATTGAACAATATTTGAAATGCATGATTTAGTGAAAGTAATATGCCGCACATACACATCACAACTAACTTATTCAACCAACTGAATGGATGCCACAAACTGCAGTACAGTGAATATGCACACAGGTATGCACTGAAATCACCAACCAGTCATATTCCATTTGGTTCACAATTTGTGTTGATATATGTTTCGACAAATGGCCAACATATACAGGGCAAAAGTGTGCTATTCCCTCATGCAACTATCTTTTCAAGGTGGAAAAACCTTTATCCAACCTTATTTATTTACCATGCAGGTGCAATAAATGGACTGAAAAGCTTAATTTAGCAATATGAAGAAAATGAAAGCAGTACTGTGTAGATTTAATTTTGTGTAAGGTTTCAGAACAGTTTTTGATTTTTAAACATTTTTCTTCTAAGAGATGCACTGAATTTAGGTGAATAAGTTCAGTTTACAGTGCAATATAAACTTTTCTGTCATTAAATAATCAGGACAAATAATCTTGATGTCATTAAACAATCATGATCATGGATAAAATAATCAGTATTATTATGGCCCTAACTGTGCAGCCCTAATGCATAGTTTTTTTTAAAAAAGCTTGTAAATTTTGTAGTATCCTGTCTTTCCTAAACGTACTAGCTGATTGCTGAAATAATAAATGAGCATCACATGATCTTCACTTTGACCTGATTAATTACCTTCCCAACGGTCTCAATTCCTCGTATGAAGCAGATGTACACGATGCACCAAGCAGATGCAAGACACAACACCAGCCACCACTGTAAGGACCCACTGGTCTCAGTGTTTGGTGTTATGTTCAGAGTTTCACGATACCAAAAATAGTTTACAGCTCTTTTCACATTCAGTCAAATACCCTGTATCAAAGAGATTAGAGATATCACAAGTAATCTGTGGGCCTTTTGTTATTTTTGGCATATATTAATCTATAATATTGTGATGTCAATATTACCAGTATGATTCAGGTTTACTGGGCAGTCCCTCCAGGGAAGTGGACTCTGAAAGGAATGGAAGAAGTACCACAGGATCCAGGCCAAGATCATGTTGTAAAACAGTCCAACCAGGAAGGACACCAACATCGAAGCCACGCCTGTTTTTAAAAATTCACCATTAAAAGTTAATAGAAATTCTGGAGTCCAGTGGTGTTAAGTATGACACAAGATTACTAATTTTTGACCATTTTGCATACCAGACATTCTCACCTACACCTCCCTGATATGGGGAGATTGAACTCCACACTCCAACGCTTCCCATGCGTAGCCGCTGTCCAATGGCCAGTTCCATGTGCAGCAGGGGAAGTCCCTCAAACACCAAGGCAATGACATAAGGAATCAGAAATGCCCCTGTAATTGATAAGTGGCAAAATTGCTGTAATTAGTGAAAATTACAAACTTACAAAATAACAAAAAAAAGGTTGGTTTGATGGTTGAAGGACATTTAGCTTTTGACATTTTGTTATCAGCAGGCGGACCTTTATCATGCTCACCTGCACCAGGCAACAGATCTTAACACCACATACAGTTGAAGTATTTCCCCTAAATATTTGACTACTATAAAGTATGTTCGTGGCACCACCGGTGTTGTAAGGACATTTTATCCACATTATTTATGTGTGTTTATTTTCCCAGTAGGAATTGTTCTTTTTTAGAGTTTAGATTATAGTGAGATTTATGTAACATATTAAAATTTACAGTCATGTTGAAAAAAATGTCTTCAGAAACTTTAATCATTCTCTTCTGGAAATTTAGATCATGAAAATTATTTTAATATATTATCACTGCAACCAAGTCATTGTGTGTATTCAATTGTTAACACAGTGAGAGCATATGAAATAAGACCTATGTGGAAGCTGAAACCAGAAACCTGTCAGTATAAATTATTTTTAATACATGCATTGTTACTTTATTAAAATTTAAAAGTGTAAAAGTAGTAACATTTAAGAGCAATGACAATTTTTGTTCAATGTCAACATTAAAGGACACTGTGTAACAGAGTTCTGCTTACCTGGGGCGATCGTGGCTCAAGAGTTGGGAGTTTGCCTTCCTTGTAATCGGAAGGTTGCAGGTTCAAGCCCCGGCTTGGACAGTCTCGGTCGTTGTGTCCTTGGGCAAGACACTTCACCCATTGCCTACTGGTGGTGGTCAGAGGGCCCGGTGGCGCCAGTGTCCGGCAGCCTCGCCTCTGTCAGTGCGCCCCAGGGTGGCTGTGGCTACAACGTAGCTTGCCATCACCAGTGTGTGAATGTGTGTGTGAATGGGTGAATGACTGGATATGTAAAGCGCTTTGGGGTCCTTAGGGACTAGAAAGGCGCTATATAAATACAGGCCATTTACCATTTACCTCCACCATAGGTCTGACACAGATATGGGAATCTCCATACATTACCAAGCCCAACAGCAAATCCTATGCAGGTTAGCAAATATTGAATTTTATTGTCCCCTTTTGGCCTTTGAGTGATCTCTTTCTGCTCATCACTTTCAGCTTCCATGTCGAACATTTGTTCCTTGTTATTTTGGTCTATTTCTAAGGTAAGCACAAATCCTCACATGTAACTCGTCTCTCTGTTAGGTCTGAAGAGAAGGGGAGAACGCCGTGACTGCTTTATCAGCTTCTTCTAATTTCTTATTGACTGTTAAAGCTATGGGAAGAGTGCGGCTTGTCTGATAAAAGTGTTTGTATAAAATGACACGATAAGATGCTGAGAACAGAAGCAATGACAGCTGACTGAGCACGAATACCGTAAGGAACCCATGGAGTAAAACTGTGATAGTGCACGTGACTTTTCAATTTGTTACGTGATACAGTTTATAAAATGGTTATTTGAACACTGTCTGTGCATAGAAATTCTCTATGCAGCAGAACTGTGAACATATGCCAAAGTAATATCAGGGCATAAACAGCAACACAATGCAATCCAGTTTTTTTTTCTTTCTTTATTCTTTAAAAAAAAAGTTTTCATTGACAAAATATTCTTTCTATTTTTTGTGACTCACAGAGAGTTGTTCACTCCTTTTCTCTTTATGTAAGTGCTAATTAGTATCATCTGAGTGTTTTCATTTTTTTAACCTACATACAGCTGAAGCATCAAACACTTTTGGTCAGAAGAACTCAGATGATAAATGAACTGCATTTTAGTGGGTTTTTTTGTTTTTTTTTATATCCCTTTAAACAGTGATATAGAATTCTTGAGATTTAGGGCCAGATTTACTAAAGGTACAGTGCAAAACTTAATTGCCAGTTTAAAACAAATTTTAAAAAAAAAACAGAGAAAAAAAATGCTGTTGAGATTCACTAAAGAAGAGGAGTGACAAGCTGGGGATTGAAAGCCATAGGTAGGGTTATTTTTGTGGCAGTCTGTCATGCTATTTATTTGTAGGAGTTTCCCTTTCAGAGAGCATCATTTATGACAGAGTATTTAGAGTAATCCTTCATTTATCCAGGTAAAAGTCTCATTGATATTATTTTGTTCCAAGGAAGACCTGGCACAGACAGCAACAGAAGTTACTAAGGTTTGTGGTGAACAATTTACTGCAAATTGTGTCACGCTTAAAAATGCTTGATTTTACACCTGATGTGACAGTGTTAGCGATCCTAAATTATTCTATGGCTTTATAGCAAGTTACAATAGAGGTAACAAAGAATTTAAGCAGAATGATTTTAATGATTTCCCAAGTGGGGTGTATGGTGAACTATTGTGTGGCTTTTTTACATCACAAATCTATAATCTGCTTTCCCCCCCAAACAAACAATAAGAGTCTCTCTTAAATAATGGCTTTCTTCTTCTCGTACCTGTTTTTCATAAATCAACAGGCAGGTTTCTTTAGCTTCTCCAGTGTGAAGGATGTTTAGCTGGAAGATCGGCACACTCAGAGAGTGAAGAGAGGGAGGAAATTAAATAAAATTCAAGATGACAAAATACACTTTCATTGTTAAAATAATTTTAAATATGCAACTTAGATTTGGTGAAACTTTACTGCATTGAAAGAACTCAAACCTCTTATCAGAAATAAGGTCAGCACTGCATAGGGAAAGCATGAAGTCACACATGCAACCTTGGGAAATTAAAATATTTACTCTGTGGAAAGCAACGAGCTGCACCTTCACAGCAGTCTTAATACCACAAATTTCACAGATACTGAGAACAGAACATGTGCAAACATGATACAACAGTATGCGGCACTGCTGCCCACCTTCCTCTTGTCGAGTTGCGTTCAGGGTTTCCCAGTACCGGAGGTAATCCACAGGGGAAGCTTCTCACACATTTTCACAGTATGTCACTAAGGCTCATCTTGCAGGCAATTATGGTGGTAAAAGAAATCAGCCACCAAAACCACATATGTGGATGTAGTACAGCCAGTGAATGTTTTAAAGGACACTCTGTAGTGTCTAATATTTAATCTAAACAGGACTATTATACAGTACAACAGATTTTACAGCATGTTAACATTACATCAGTGATGTTGAACTAAACTTGGAGAAACATCTCCACTATTATAAAGCATTCTAATATATATTTATTTCACATTATAATCATAACAAATGATGCAAAATTACAATATAACCTGTAAATATTGTGTGTTCACAGCTATACATGAGTATTCCTGTTCCAATATTTTATTTTCAAGCAGCATGATCGTAAATAGTTAAACCGGCTTGTATTAGCCATGCCCTTGACTCTGAGTTAGATAGTGGAAGCGCCAGATATTTCCGAGACCCACACAAAACCCCACACAGGTCAGCGTGTACCGGAACTTGTACATTTTTGAGCCGGTCTCCAGCCTCTTCCACCTCCAGCTCACCCAGCTGCCGATGGGGACAATATCCTGTCCTTCAGGCCCGTGTCGGTTAGTTTTTGCTTCTTTATCGGTGAAACACTGCAGTATTGTGGTGATACAGTAGTTCACTGTTCCGTGCTGGAATGTAAATTGTGGCGCACACTGTGAGATGATATGAACTAGATGTTTGTGATGGATTGACTAGGCCGTGGTGTCATAGAGCATCAACTGGAGGTGCGCTGCCTTTTAAGCTCAAGCTCAGAACGAATACAACGTAGGATATAACGTGAGAGCTAAGTGCGGTGTTCTATGATGGAGAAAGGTTGATGCACAGAAGCCACTGCTCGTGTGAGGCTCACTCAAAAACTTTTATAACATTGGTTGTATGGGCCTCCCTTAAAGGGTTGATTCGTCCAACTGAAGAAAACTGTTTTTGTGACATACACTGAGTGTTATAGGTTATAGCTGAGAGTTCAATCACCAACTTTTGTTCCTTAGATCAAAAAATTGTTGAAACTCTGAAAACATACCATACCATAACACACCAAAAAGTTTAAGCAAAGTTTAATCTGTCTACACAAAAATAACATTTTTTAACTAGACAATGTGTAAAATATAAAATATGTAAAATAAAAAAGCAGACATTTTTCTGTCATTTAATTGTTAATCTATTACTTAGCAACTTAAATACTTGGCTGGCTGTGAGGGAAGTCTTTATCAGCAGGAAAAGCTGTAAAACTTGTGAAAATGCAGTTAAAAGTCCAAATATGTATGCCCTCCTTCATATTTTCCAAAGCTGTCCAGTGGGCCGGATTAGAGTGTTTGCCGGGCCGATTCTGCCCTCGGGCATTATGTTTGACATCCCTGCATTAATGACAGTGAATTAAACTGGAAATTTAACGTTGAGTCGTGGTACTCCAGGTAGTTCAATATTTGACTCAAAGTACAGTTATCATATGTCCGACTGATTTTAATTAAGACAACACTGATCCTGTGCATGAGCGCACAGTAGCCCTCAGTTTCATAGGCAGATTTAAGCCTTGAACGTCACACCAAGAACCCAACGATGAAAACAATCATTTTGAGGCTTCGCAACAGGACTTTACTAACCAACAGACAAGAGTCAGAGTGGCTGCATCCATGTTTATATATGTAGTCTGTGAATGGGACCAAGACCAATCAGATATTTACACAGACGTGTACTGAGATGAGTGATCGCAGCTGGACAAGAGGATTAAGTGCTGGGTTTAATCTATTTAGCATTTACTGTATGAGTTCATTACACAGACACATGCAACACTTATAACTGCAGACAATAGTTATTAGTTATTATTAATCTCTCTCTCTTTTCCACAGCGTGTCTTTGTCCTGTCTTCTTCCCCTCACCCCAACCCCAGCCTGGTTCTGCAGGAGGTTCCTTCCTGTTTAAAGGAAGTTTTTCCTTCCCACTGTCACCGAGTGGTTGTTCAAAGGTGGTTTGATTGTTGTGGTTTTGTCTCTATTATTGTAGGATCATTATCTTAAAATTTAAAGTGCCTTGAATTGAACTGAATTGTGCTACATATAACTTTTGATCCAAAACAAGAAAGCAAGGTATGGGCTCCGTAGAGTCTATATTAAGTTGACTTCTGTTGCTGTAGGCAGTGAGAGTCCCATTTCCTCATCTGCAAGCTCAGGTTGGTGAATTAGAGCACTCTTTAGCTGGCAACCTGGTCTAGCTCAGTGGTTCTCAAAGGTTTTTTGTTACAAGGCATCATCTGTGGAAACAAATATTTCTAGGGCATAGCTTTATATAGCTGTAGCTTCAGACGATAATTTCAAGGTATGTCGGTTTGTATTCAAAGAATTGCTTTTTTAAACTAAACTGAATGTAAGCTAATCTTTAAAGTTTTTTTCCAGATTGGAGACTTTGTTGGCTGGATTGTTTTTATGAGCTTGAGTGAATAGAGGTTAAAGAAAACTGGAGGAGAGAGAAAAGCACCGTTAAGACACCAGAAGAGCTAACGGACAGGTGAAGGAAATAATTTAAAAAACAGACTACAGCTTGTTGTAGTTTAAAGAGTTCTTTCAGCTTTTTATTTTGCCTATTGTTTACTGGACCTTGGTGCAGCCCCTCAGTTCATCTACTGTATGAGACAATCTGTTTTAATCCTCCCCTTTTAAAGATCACCCTCCATTTGCTTGTTGGGTTTTCCTCTGTTTATATTATTGTAGGGTTACAATATAAAGCGCCTTGAGGCGACTGTTGTTGTGATTTAGTGCTGTGTAAATAAAATTGAATTGAATTGAATTTAAGGCAACTTCTTATTGGCTGCCACTCGAAAACACGATTTATGAGCAGTTGGGTGATGGTGCATGGTTTTTAAATGACCATATTAACATCAAACAGACAACAATTTAATGTTTGTCTGGAAAGCCTTGGAGTCCTGGCATTTATGTGGAGTGCACCTACTTGAACGAAAGCACTCCTCAGTAGCAGCAGCCTCCTCCACCACAAATCCACCACAAATGCTGCTTAGGAACAACTCAAGGAACGTTAAAAACCCAGTGCTTTGACCTGGCCTCGAAACTTCCCAGATCCCTGTCTAAACAGGCATCATGGGAGTGCCCCGGAACAAGCCCAAACCACAGAGCTATAGTAGAAGAACTTTGCCTTCTTGTGTTTCTTGTAGAAAGCCTTGAAGGCTTGCTTCGTGTATCCCTGAAGGCCCCACCCAACAACCCATACCAGCCAAGGTTGTGGTGCCAAAATGCCAGTGTGTAGAGACAGCCCCAGAGGTTCTGTGGCCATGCACTGACAGGTCAGAACTGTTCGAGGCTCAGGGTGGACCTATGCAACGTTAGACAGCTGACTGTAGAGATGTTTGGAGATTTGTTTCATATTTTTCAACTGCTCTAACCACTCCCATGAAGCATCAGTAACCAGAGTATAAGCATAAAACTCAGTAATACAGAAATGTACCATAGGGCGTATTTGTAGACAGCTCATGAATTTACTTTTAAAACTTGATCATACATATTACTGTTATAAGCATTTTTTTCCCCAAAATGTATGCAGCATTGTGTTTTTTCAGGTAAAAAAAAAAAACAAGGTTATCGTAGTTAACTAAAACTAAATGGGGAAAGAAATTGTTATCTAAAAGAAAAACTACACCTTTTGTGAACCTTGAAAAAGGCAGTTAAAATAAAATAACATTATAGAATAAATATGCTTAGTTTAGGTGTTTCTAATTTGGTAAAACTTGTTATCACAAACTGCCTGATGAGGGTTTAAAGGACCCGTTTAATGAGGTTTGGATGTCTACAAGCCTGCGAGTCAACTGCTTTCAAAAAGCTCTGTTTATATTGTAATATCTAATTATTTTCCTAAATCTCATCTCTGGCATTTCCCATGAATGAAAAAAGTAATAAAGATTAAAATGGAACAACATTAAAACACTGAAACCAAACTGAATAAAAAGTCAAAGCGAAACCAAAATAAAAACTAATGAGGAAACACAAATATGTTATAACTCTGGTGTCCACTGTGTGTTTGTCAACACTGAGTTGGAGGACTGTCAGCATCCGTTATGGCTACTTTGTGCTTTTCCCACTGGAGGCCGCTATAGCGCGTGTAATCCGAGCTTGGCCGGGCTGACTGGGACCTGGCTTGCAGTGTCCCTTCTCAGGCTTTATGCATGAGGAGGGAGCCGCTTCCCATAGACCAGGCGCCAAGTGTAGCAGTGCCGTCCGCAGTCTGCCTCAGCACCTCAACCGCCCGCAATGCCCTTGGACACTGGCGCTCCGCTCGATTCCGCCACGCACTGACTAACCGTGACATCTCAGCGAGTTACTCCGGATCTCTACTTTGGGACTTTTTGCGCACACTGTCCTGACACATCTACGCTGGGTGAAACAAATGGGGAAGGTCCAAGGATAACAGGGTGCAGGATTTTGCTACTGCAGAAGACCTGCCGGTACTTCGCTGCCCGGAGGGGGGGCTGGCTGCGCCTCTGTCAGAGACCGTAGTGCTGCATCCACTGTTTTGATCATCTAAACTCACCTTGCATGGATACATCATGGCTACATTTATATGCAGGGTGCAGTTTTTAGATGATACCGATCCATTTAACAGCACCAATTTCCCCGAGCCCACCAGACCGCCTCTGTACACCTTCAGGGAAGATATCCCTCTGATAAATCAGATTGCTGGAGTCCACAGGCTGCTAAAAGCCCCACACAAGGTATGCAACGCACGATTAACCTCTTGATTTTGTTTTTGTGCACGTTTCGTTAAAAGCACGAGTTAAAATGTAACATCAACGCCTAAATTAATAATTAGCTTGAACAGGTCGATTGTGTTACTACCAAACAAAACTAATTGACCAATGTGCAAGCGTCTTAGTAAGCACTTTATTGATAGGGGATGCTGATGGGGCATATACGTGCATTCAAATAGTTACTGATTCTCGGTGTGATAGATAGAATAACTGTAGGCGGTGTTGGCGTAGATTAGATACCCATTATTTGGGGTGGGGGAGGGGCTGCCATCGGTTAATATTTACATCAATTACCCACCTGTGCACTGCCAAGACTTTAGGTGCTCCTTCAAAGTTTGGAAAAAAGTATCCTGTTTGTGGTTGGTAAAGGAGGAGACGCAAACAAATAAGCAAAAAATACATTTGTGGTTGCAGCCTTAATGATTGTTTGACTTGAAAATCTAACCTCCTCAAAGGAAAAAGAACAACTTATTTGTGGGAGAAACAGACCTATTTGCAGTGTCATAAATGGACAGACTGGAAGCCCATGTGGAGAATTAAAGTAGGTTGGGTCAAATCATGCTCAGTTGGTCAGTTCTTGAAGGATGGAAAAGGGTAATTTCCCACTTGGCCTGATTAGATCTGTGGTTTTGAATTGGCAACATGTCTTCCTAATCAAACATGTTTTTTTTCTAGCCCCCCTTTTTTTTGTATTTTGACACTGTTAACCAGCTTTTCTTTAGTCTGAAATAGAAAGGTATTTGTGTTTGATCACCCTCAGTTTTCAGGCTCCATTTACTGCTTGGTTTTTGAGGAGGTGAAGCAGTGCACATTCTTTTTGGTTGCAAACAATGGCCTTCCCAAGATCCAAAATGTTGGAGACAGTCGTTGACAAAAGTAGACCTGAAACCCATTTTCTTTTTCTCCTTTTGGATGCCTCCAGAAGTTAAATGTCTTGGCAAATTTCTGCGTCTTGATTAGATTTTGTGAAGCCCCATCTACTGACCTTTAAATTTAAACAAATCACAGAGACCATATCATCTGAGGTTGAGTCTTTTTACTGAGCATTCATCTCAGTCTGGGTGGAAAGTTGCATAAATGGGGAGTTAATTTGGGTCTTTATTCATTCTGTCAGATCAGTGGTACTCCATCTTGTTTGAGTCAAGCTGGTGAGATAAGTCATAGGAGCCTCAGGATGCTGTGGATCACCACAAGCCAGGCTCTCATTCTGCAGCCTACTCAGTCTGACCAGCAGCATGGGATGGGGACGCTTTCCACTGAAAAGGAAGTGGGCAAAATTAAAAACACAAACAAGGAGCCGATGTACTTTGCACCGTCTCAGTTTAGCTGCAGACCAGCTGGACCGCAAAGCAGACAGAGAGGGAGTACCTGTGGTTGGCTGTGCAGGGCCTGGTTAGTGAGATTTGGTCACATGGGCATTGGTGGTTAGCCGTAAGTTGAGGGGGAAGTCCTTGTTCTTCTCATAAACAAAAACAGTCAGGTGTGGTGACGCAACTGCGTCGTCGCGTTTGACCAAACAGCTCCCTGATTCACACCGTCAGACGTTTGAAAACGAGACTTTAGTGCGACCTTGTGAATACAGCAAGGCTGTCTTGACCCTACAGTGCAGGCCATTCTGTTATAAATAGTACGTGGCCAACACGTGGTGCAGGGGCAATCAAAACAGCTGACATATGCTGTTTTAGGGATTTTGCTGTCATTTTCAGTGGGCATTCTCCAGAGTGGAGATCAGTTGTATGTGCTGGATTGGGTTATACATGGGATGACAACTAGGAAAAGTAGCTGTACAGAGTCGAACATCAGTTTGTAGAAACTGATTTTTATAGCTGCACAGGGTTTATTTTTTCTAGTGAAAACTCTCAGTGAGGGTGGGAGACTCACTTGAAATGCCACCTATGCGTGATGGTATGTCTTATGTACAGTACACCATAGTTTAAAATAGTTTATAGTATCTTTTATTCTGCTTGAAGGCCATTTTGTATAATATAAATCTGGTATTTTTTGCTTCGGTAAAAGGGAGTAATTCCCACCTCACCCAGACATTTGGTTTTCTAGTGAATAATGCATTGTCTTCACCAGATGACAGAGCAGGCATGCTCTTCAAAATGGGCCAGAGTTATTCAAAATATTCAGGTTTTCAGGGCAAATCAATAGCTCATTACTCCTTCATTTACTTTCTTCTCTCTCTGTGTTTTGTATTTTGGGGTTTTGTTGGCCAGAGGCCTTGCATCAGTTTATAAAAACAGAATTTAAGCGAGGTCTTGAAGAATGGACTCTCACTTTACCAATTTCAGTTTGTGGGACAGTTGTTTTTCTGCATTTTTTTGTCCCATAATGAGAAGTTATGGTAAATGCTGCAAAATGTAGGTTCCTGCTTCAGGCCTGTCAGAGCTCCCTTTGAATTCTTTTACACATTGTCATGCAGATTTGAGGTTGTCTTAATTTGGAGTGTTGTCTCAGCTCCTTTCAGAGGAAAACATCCACGGAAAAAATTGCCTTGGACTGGACAGGAAAATTAAGGTTACTGTTGTGGTTTTGTGTTCATGCATCAGGTGTAATGTGTTTTAAATCACTTGCTCTCACAGAAATATCACAAATTGCATCTCCACCTTATCGAGCAAATGTGAAGCTTTTAAAGTGGCCAGATGTTAATCGTCTAAACTGATTTGTAGTCCACTGCGGTTGCTATATAGACGTCTTTACCGTTTTCTCTGCTCTGTCTTCTTCTGCTGGTCAAGTGAATGGCAGCCCCTGTGTGTGATTAAATTAAAAAAAAAAAAAAAGGATGTCCTGTCTACATGTCAATCACTCTGCTGGTCAAAGTTGCAGCTCTGTTAACACACATTACTAGTGAACCATATTCCCTGTTTCCATTAGCGCTACCAAACAGGAAGTGAGTTCATATGTCACCAACACTCTTGACCCATTTTTGGGTCAGAGTGCATTTTACCATTTGGACGAATAGCAAGAACCAAAAAATGTTATTTGTTTCCAAACTGATGATCTGTTTGCTTTAAATCAGTCATTCTTGTGCTGGCACCACTTTTTGTTTGTATAAATAAATAATAATAGAGAACTTGTTTTTCCCTTCAGTGCTTGCAGCCACACTTTTAACACAATGAGATCAAACTGCAGGCTATGACCCGCTGAACTGCTTGGCCCCCTCATCGCTGCTTACAGCTAGCTTTCCAAATGTCTTTCCCATCTGGAATATAAAGAAATTTGGAGTGAGATAGCAGTTTTAATTTTGAAATTGCATGGTGTTTATTTTTAGTTCTTTCTGCCTTAACTGCCTTCCTGGTCAGTGGACCACAGTATGGTGGTTGAAGGGAGAGGCCAGACCTCAGTGTGTGAGCAGAGGAGCTTGTGGTTGCTTCTCTGGACTTGGCCATCACAGGGCCACTGTGGGTTCAAGTCCTGGGCAGGAGACGGCTAAAGAAGTCTCTGCCTCTGATAATCTGGTAGCATTTATTCCTGGATTAAGGGCTGTTTAAAGTGCATCAACCTGGCTTGGTTGTACATTGTAATTCCTGTGAAGTAATCCACACTGATTATATAAAGAGCACCTAAAGTGACACTGGTTAGAGGATAGATTTGTGGCTATATGGAAGAAAAGATGGGTGTACAGATGGGGATTAGTTAATGGCAAATTTGTGTAATTCACTGCAAGTTTTTTTTTTTTTCTTGCCTGTGTTGATTTTGGTCTGCAAGTCAAACCCATGTGTGGGGAATTGCATTTCTTGGTTCCACAGTTGGCTAATTACTGGTTACAGCTGCAGATTCAGCCCAGTGTTTTTGTGCAGTTCAGGTTGTGATACAGAGTGAAGCAGAAAGAGTACAAATATTCAGTTTGGTCTTGTTATCTAATCCGTCTTTTTTAGTATGTAAAGTATAATTTAAAGTATAATATATACAGTATAAAATAGCAAAATGATAAACCTACCTGTAATAATGTATTTGGTTTTTTTGGATTATAATTTAGTGGCATTTGCACAGACATAATTATAGAGCTTATACAATTCATTTCAGTTTAGTTTTGTTTATATAACACCAAATCACAAGAATAGTTACCTTAAGGAGCTTTATATTGTAACGTAAAGACCCTATAATAATAGAGAGAAAACCCCAACAATTAGATGACCCCCTATGAGCAAGCACATGGCAACAGTGGGAAGGGAAAACTCCCTTTTAACAGGAAGAAACCTCAGGAAGAACCAGGGCGCTTGGGGGTGAGGGGTGGGAGACAGGACAAAAGACACACTGTGGAAGAGAGCCATTTAATTATTAATAATAACTAGTAGTTAAATGCAAAGCGGTATATACAGTAAATACAAAAGAGTGAAAAGAAGTGAGTGAAGGTGAAATGCTCAGTGCATCATGGGAAGTATTTCGCACGTGGGTTTACACAACTACTGTGTGCAGCGCCGTTCGTGATGCTACGATGGCTGCTGCCGTTGCTCAGGCTGCCTGTAACGTTACCAAATTTCTAGTTTACCAGCTAACTAATCGCTGTGGTTAGTTAAAGTGATAAGAAAACACTGGCAGGTGCAATGCATCACCTCAGTGATTAACACAACCAAATGAAACCGGGTACACTGGTGCTCTGTTGCCTCACAGTAAGAAGGTCCAGGGTTTGAATCTCGGTGGAGTTTGCATTTTCTCCCTGTGCCTGTGTGAGTCCTCTCCAGGTGTGAATGAGAATCGTTGTCGGTCTCTCTGCGTTAGCCCTGTAACGAACTGCCGACGTGTCCAAGGTGTGTTCCACTTTTTTCCCGATGACAGCTGGGATAGACTCCAGCCCCCCCGTAAGTCTGAAATGGATAAGTGGAAGAAAATAGATGGATGGACAAAAAGGCTAACGTCTACTGACTCATGGTCATGTAGTACGTATTTTTTCAAACATTAATGAAACCCTATTTGGAAACATAAAGTTGACATTCAACAAAAATGCGTTGTTTCTGGGATTGTTGAGTGTCTTACAGGTTATTTAAGGCCCAGCTACTGGTCAGTCCATACAGTATGATTTAAAGTGTCTTCTCTGTCATGCAACATTTCATATTACTATCCCATTTTTATTTTCAAAAGCATGTCAGTCCATAGGCATAAAAAAAAGAAGGAAAAAAAAGAAGAAATCATGGGCCTAACTTGGGCCCCTATGCCTGGTTT
The DNA here is from genome assembly GCF_001858045.2 of Oreochromis niloticus. Lineage (NCBI taxonomy): Eukaryota > Metazoa > Chordata > Actinopteri > Cichliformes > Cichlidae > Oreochromis > Oreochromis niloticus. Next base: position 18,159,724 of record NC_031976.2, on the reverse strand, counting down.
TCCTGTCAGGTCAGAATCTGTCTTGTAATCTGGAGAATCACTTGATTCCCGCTACCGACTATGTGCAGAATAGATGTGCTTGTTTTCACTCGCAAGTCTTTTTCTATCACGGCCTGCCTCACCTGAAGAACATCGACAAATAAGTCTTGCAGATGTCTTGGAAAGGGCACGATCTCCTCACCTGTCTCCTGCATCGACGCCGTGCTTTACCTCATCCCCCGATGTCTCCTTTAAAAGATGATATTCGGCTCCGCTTCTACATCTTTTTATATTCCCAATAATCGTTTGGTTTGGGCAGCAAACAAGACAGCTCCGAGCCAGAGAGTGAGTTGGAGAGAGACTGAAAGTTATCCCAACCAACCACATGTTTTGTTTCAGCTCTCAAATATGACACAGTCCTTGAGTGCTGTAGTGCAGTAATGCAGAGTGCTGAACAGATCAAAGCTGTAATGTCTTTCCCAGGGTTGTTCTTTCACGTTTAATTAAGTTACTGTCATATGTGGAAGGAAATTGAACTGCATCGGACCAGGCAATAACTGGTCCGATTTAAAAAACACATGGTTTTGCATGTTAAACTTATGTTTACATGTGTTGTGCATTAAGAGAGAAATTCTTGCAGGCTGCCTATGTAAGTAGTATTTATGGAAGGGTATCATAGCCTTTGTTGCTTTACAAAGCCCAAGTGAGGGCTGACAAAAAAGACAGGTTACTGGAGTTCAACGTATTTGTACAAATCGTTGTTGGTTTAGACACTCGGATTGTTGATGGTGCAGAGCAGTGCCACTCTCTGCACTCGCATCATATGTTCGCCCTCCCATAATGGTATTTGTTTTCCTTTCCTCTGCTTCGCTGTTGGAGCCGCTGTCCCGTGGAGCTGACAGACTCTGACTATAAATAGGTTAATATCTCCAATTTGGAGGTCAACCAGACAAGTGAACAGTCACTCTCATTCTTCATCTCTTTGACCACAGTCTGGTGATGACAACCATTCAAGACCAGACAAATCATACCTCCTCTGCAATGTCATCATATGTGATGATAGTTTATCAGACAGGAGAGCAGCGAGATATGAGGCAGCAGACTGCCAAGCTCGTTCAAATCTGCATGACTTCTCTGCAACCTTGCACAGTTTTTCATTGTAGAGCACTGACAGGAGCTGGTAAAAGAGCTTTCTGTGGTTCACGGCGAACAGACATAGACCTGAAATATGCTACGCATGTGTCTGTGGAGCCATCAAAACAGCAAAGTTTTTAAAATATTTAAAGAAAGTTACTCGTCAAACATTCTTACGAGTCGTTTGTGTGTAGCTATAAAGTTGTGTGCCTGCATGGGCGTGAAACACAAATAGTTATTCAAACGCCCTGGATGTCAGTGCCATTTGTTCAGCTGATGTGTGTCATTCAATTCAGAAGCCCCCAAAACATCTTTCCACTGTCAAATGCTCATAAATATCTCCTAACACAGCATTTTTAATTACATGTTAACTGTTCCTTTTTCCTGTCTAGCCCGATGACTGTGCCCTTCAGCTGTCCCATAATGGAAGCTACTTGGACCTGGAATCTACGCTGGCAGAACAGCGAGATGAACTGGAGGGATTTCAGGAGGATGGAGGGTAAGATAATAATCGCCGCCATTTCTGTCTCTACTCTCGGTGAATGTGCACAGCCCCCGAAATGAAGAACATTCTCTACACTGTGCTGAATTTAAAAAGCTGAAATAAAACTAGATGCTGGCGTTAAAAAACTTGGCCATAATATTCCTTGCACTTCAAAAGGTGCTGCTCAGACTGATGCCAGAGCCACTCAGGCTGAAAACTAAAGTGAGACTGGCACGGTCTAGCAGGTGGATACAGTAATGTACGATGCTTGCCAGATTTTGATTGTCCAGGAATAGATTGTTCCTGTTGCTGTGGTCAAATAGCGGTGCAAATACTTTTTTTTTTTTTGGGGGGGACTGAGTGATTTTAAAGCTTTTGATTACAACAGTCTGACTTAAAAAAATCTTGACAGTCAGGCATATTTCAGTACAATATGAGTATTTTTTAGTGGAAGAGAGATTTGAGGTAGGAAAACAGGGAAAAGCTATAGTATTTAATCCTTGCCACTGGGAATGCATATTAATAAACTTCTTACTATATTCATTTGCCTAATGTAATACTATTAAAGGGATTCGTCTAAGATACTTCTTTGGATCTAGAATGAATGATCCCTTTTCCGAATCTCAGCATTTTGAACTGTGCCCCTCTTAAAAGAGCAGAGAGGAAAGTCTTTACCCCACCTGAGAGTCTCCTAGGAAAAAGAGAGTCTGATTTTCCTCACATAGGTTTTGTGAGTCTCTCAAGGGTATTTTATCTGCATGCAGGTCACTAAAATGATTGTGTTTGTTGTATTTTTAAAAGACATTGCAGTAGTAGCAGTTGCAGGATTTTATAAAGTTGGTTCAGTGGTGACACTGGTGCCCTTTTTCTTAGTAGACTGAAAAATCTTGGAATTTCCAACGAATTGATCTATTTGTGTCGAGTGGCACCAAGGTTGTAATCTTAACCACTTGTGTTCTAGTCATGTCTCATGAGTAATCACCCACATCTCTTTGTGACTTTACTTTGATTCTCATTTAGAGCACTGGGACAGCTACACAGTATACACCCTCCTCACTCACAGCTAACGATTTAGCTATATTGTTTCCGTGTAATGTGTAGGTAGATATTGCTTTGGCTTGACACAGCTCCTGGAGCTGGATGAAGAAAAGGTTCACAGTTGTGTTAGGTTAACTTCTGGTTCATACATTTTCCTTGGCCATTTACTTTATTGGCTCCATACATTTTTTTCATGTACTGTGCAGTATGTTGATATATCCTTCATGTACTGCCCACTTTAGATGATCACAAACCAAAGGTTGGCATGAAAGTTCCTGGTCAGCTGGACCACAAACATGTATGGATTTATTTGTCTAACTTGAAATTCATAAGCTGCTCTCTGGCTTGGTGTTTCTGTTGGAAGTTGGGAGCGCTGGCCTTTCCCAGTTCCAGCTGAAATTGTTAGGAGCTTATTGGAGGCTATTAAGAGCTGTGAGGTTAAAGTGGTCCACTTCTTCTCTCGTCAAAGACTGAGCCTGCATGGGCCGGTGTTGTGCCAGCTGGCACGAGCTGGTATGGATGTGTGTCATTAAACCCACACAGCGTTGTCTGAGGAGGTTGGGAGGTGGGGGGGGTGAAGGTGGTTAGCCAATTATTTAGTAAAAATAGGGCAGTGCTGCTCATTGGCTTTTTACGGTGCTGATGGGCCCAGAATTACGCCCCCCCCCACTGCTCAGTGTTCTTGATTTGATGATTATTGAGCCAATAAAAGGTCTGATGAGGGATTTCACCCTTACTTGTTCCATTTTGTTTTGTTTTCGCTCTCATTTTTACTGCGTATGATCTGTCAGCAGCAGTCACAACACCCAAGCATTTAACCTAAAGAAGAAGAAGAAAAAGCTGACTTGCCAGACAAAACCAACGGGTTGTTTTTTACTTTCTGGGTTTTCCAAGTTTATCTCAAAATAAACCTGCAATAACTTCAGCTGACAAGCGAAAATGATGCTTTCATCATGCTTTCACTATTTTAGCTTTAAGCTAAGTCACCTACCACTAGAAAAGGGAGTAGTGCAATAGTTCTGAGCTCCCCTGATCATTGGCAATTGAATCCATCTGTAATTGATATTAATGACAGGTTACATTCCTGAGGCGCCTGTGTCATACCTAGTGTCTTTACAATCAGATTAAAGTATGATCCTCTGACAGAACGCTGCGAGAGCCAGGAGATATCCATGTCACGGGAGCTTAAGGGCCATAATCACTTCCACGCCACGTTATGTAGCTCAGCTATACAAGATTGTGACTCGTAAATCCCCTTGTCCCCTCACTGATACCACCCCACTTCTGGTTACAAACTGACCATGTAGTCCAGACACGTGCTCAGGCATATCTGCACAGTTCCTGGCAGTCTGTATGTGTATTCTAGCTGTGATAGATTGACACACACGCTCAGTTTTTTGGCGCTGTAGTTGGAGGTGGAGTATGCGGGACGTGTTCTCGTAGGACCAGGATGGATAGAAAAGTTGTAGCAAGTTTGTTTTTGATCTTTTAGGGGAAAAACAGTGTTGTGCGATAGTGTTGAGTTATGTGTCGAGCTTGACACATTGTAAGACATATTCCCTGGCTTGTCTTTATAGGATAACATGAAATGCTGTTATTGACTGGATAATGGATTCAGCATGTGGATTTTTTAGCATTTTCTTTCACCTTTTCGCATTTCACGCTGTAGTAGATGTAATTTCTGTTAGAAAGCCAGCAATTATATGCTGAAAATGCTCTTGCTGGTTTTATTGAGTGTTTCTGATGTGTTTGACAACTATTCAAAAGTCAGACATATTAAAATCTATCCGCTCTTGCTCTGAAGGCCTCAGAAATTCAGCGTTTCTCATCACATCCTTTCATGTCTCTGAGGGCAGCTCTGCTTTCTTTATTTTCGCTTTTTTTCTGACCCACTTGGACATTGTTTCGTAGATGCTCGAAGCACACAAGGTTTTCATTTGAAGGAGAAAAAGTTGACTTGAAAAGAACCAGAGGAATTGTCAGACTTAAAACTTTACCCCACCTGGCTTACTCGGGCACTGGAGGTCCCGCTACAGACGCAGGGATGCAGGAGCCTTCTCGAACAGGGGTGTCCAAGAAGTGCTGAGTCAGTAGACCTCAGCGGGGCCTTCTTGTCTGGCATTAATTGGTCTTTGAGGGGAAGTACTGGCTTTACTGTATTCCAAGTATGTGTGTTCACTTTCTGTGGGTACACATTTTGTGATGTTTTATAAACAGGGCCAGTAATGCTCCCTTAGATAAAGCCAGAGAGCATTGAGCTGGCAGGCATCCACCGGTCCAGTTGCTGCTGCTCTGTGTGAGGATTAAGCCCGAGCTTTATGAGGGTGCTGTACAACGGGGCAGTAAAGGGGCAATCAAGATGAAAAAAAAAGAAAGAAAATAACGTAAGGTTTTATTTTTTTAATTTTGATTTATTTATTTTTTTGCCAGGTACAGTTGTTAACTTTCTGCAGCTGCATTCCTGTTTGCTATGTTTGATAGAGAAATTGATGATGATGAGCATTTGGTTGGTGCCTTGAAATGCGCACTACTTTTTATAAGTGTTCATACTAAATAACAATGTTCATATGTTTTCATTTAATCTATTATGAAGTGCTCTACTTTTGACCATTTGCCTTGTGTAATGGTCAGGAAGTATGACATAAGTAGGAAGTAAGTGGTTTAGATTGCATTCAGTCCTTTCATGATATTATAAAAAGTAGTAATTCAGTAATTCACCTATTTCAGAAGCTTCATGTATATTATGAATCAAGCTTAAATTTGGCTCACAAGATTTTCATGGCTCACTATTATATACCAGCATGCCCCCAATTTGTTATTTAGCTGACATTCTTTATAGTTCTCATTGTTTAAGAAGGTTTGGGCTCCATCTTTTACAGGCCTGCAGCACTGTCTGCAGGAGTGTTCAATTTTCATGTTTAATTGGTGGTGGTGGGGGTCGGGGTCTGAAAACCTCACATATATTCCATGCACGTTTGTTTAATTTGATAATGAGCACGTTGGCCTGTGTAGCCTCAGGTCTCGGTTAAGCACAGGGATACTGTTGCAGCTAAGCGGAGAGAAAGCAGACATTCGTGACAAAATGGGTCTAGTTACCGATTTGCCTCAACAGCATCACAGGGGATAAAGTTCCTGTTTGCCGTTTCATCTCGCAGCGAAGGACCCTGTTGACAGATGTTGCTCCTGTGTCGCCTCTGCCTGTTGCTGGATATTATATTTGATAAACAGTGAGGATAAGCAGACTTCCCCTGTCATGTCATGCGCTTGTGCGCATATCAGCTCAGCCTCCCGCTGACTGGTTGGGGCAGGATAAATGTCAGTGTGTCAGTCTGTCTGGGTCTGTGGAGCAGCTATGCAGTAACTCTGTTTGTATGTGACGAAGCAGCAGTAGGAACTGCCTTCTGCACCGATAGAGTTTTTTCTCTTTCTGTGAGAGCCGCTCACATCCGACGGTTTGAAAGTGACAGTCTGCTGCTGGCACTGCGCCGGTCAGAACAATCACACAAACTCTATGCAGCCAGCATAAAAGCCCATTTGTCAGTGAGCCAAATTAGGAAGGGAGGGGAGGGGGGTGTTGCGCAACTCTACCTGCTGTGCTCTTGTCTGCATTTGGCCTGCTAGGTTTGTTTGTGTGTTTCTTTAGCTAGTTGGGAGGTTAAAGGCCCAATGAAGGATCTAACCTCAAGCAAAAGGGTGATCAACCAACCTTCTTTATAATTTTTTTATTTTTAAAATGAAAGTAATTAAAAACCGTTAAATGATTAGTTCTGGGAGTACCACACACCGAGTATGGGAGCTGCAAAGTATTGAGAGTTGAACTCCTGCATTGTTTTGTCATTTCATGGGCTTTTAAATAAATATATACATTAATGCCAGGCACATCCTTAAAAGAGCAACTTTTACAAACTTCAGTGTCTGAGAATTAACTTTCGAGGGAACTAAACTGCTCTCACATTCACTATCAGGGCTGAATAGCATTCGAGGGCATTGTTGTCGTCTTTGTTTTTGATTTTCATTCGCACATTGTGAGCTCTTGACAGGATGGTGACAGGGTCTTGGCATATCTCCATTAACACAGGGGGTGGAGCTGACCTCAGGGTTGCTCCCATCCTTCATTTTCATTGATGAAGACCTTTTCCCTGATCTGCTTCCTGCTGTGTTCAAACTGCAAATGTTGCCTGAAACGGAACAGAATAACTTGTTGAAAAAGGCTCGAAGATCATTTTGCACCATTTAACAACAGCTTTTCCGCTCCATTATCCTGTCAACATGTGCACCTATGTCTGGCACGCACATGAAAATTGAAATGATCACAATGGTCCAATACCTTCTGACATGTTGCTTTATCTCCGTTTGTCTTTTTTCTTTGTAGACGAGGGAAGAAACACAGCATCATTCTTCGAACGCAGCTATCAGTCAGAGTTCACGCGTGCATCGGTGAGTAATAAAACTGTGCTCCAAACTCTGCCTTTGTCACATTTCACTCTATAATTTGTCTCCTTCTGACTACATCAGCTTTAATTAGCTCTGTCACCAGTGGATTATTTTATGTAGATCCTTGTAAAAGTTGCACAGCAGCACTTGTGGAAAAAAGCCAAGTGACAGCAGCGTTTCAGCAACGCTGCGAACACAGAGCACTGGCAGGGAGCAAACCCTGAAAACATTTTATGTTTTTGGACTTACTGGGTTCTGTCACTTTGTTCAGTTGGGCCTCCTGGTATCTTTGAGCAATGTGAGGGAACCAGCATAGAGCTGAGTGAAAACATATGCAAACATGCATGCACATGGCATGTGTGCCGACCCATACGCTCACACACAAAAAGGCTTTTGATTAAACTGAGGATAGCTAATCTTTTACTAACTGCATTGTACTCTCTGATTTAGATTTAGCTACTTTATTTTTCCACATCTTTATGGGAAGATTAAACCAACAAGGTTTTATCTGTTTTGTTACCTTTTTTAATATTTTTAATACAATAAATTACTCCACGTGCTTTTAAGAAGTCATTTTCCAGTAGAGCATTAAGGCTGTCGGTAGTGTCATTCGGAGGAACACATGCCTCCTCTACAGGCATCAAGTGCAAAAATAACCCAAGGTCTGCAAAGGCTATTAGGCTGTAAATTGTCAGATTTTATATTTGGCTGCTTGCAGTACAAGTGAACCAAAAACACAGACATTTTTCATTTGAATGAGGTCACTATGATGAGAGAACTATCTGAGGGTCCTTCGTGGTTGTTTATTGTACCTGCTGATGATAATGGAAAGGTTGGGAAAATTGCTGTGCCGTGGCAGCTCGTTCAGAGACTGATGAGACAACGGAGAAACAACCTGATTCACTCAAGTTCACACATGTTGATTGCAAAAAAAAGATTTCTCTTTCATGTGTTTTACACTGTAATTATGTAATTGATACAGTAGACCTATCATATGTTACGCATTGTTAAATTCTTGTTGTTAACGATACTGATTTAATAACAGTGGGTAACCAAAAGTCATTTCTAATCAGTGCTTGATGTAACATGTCACACGTTTAACGTGGCTGTACTCGTGAATATTTGGCTGAACACAACTCACAACTGAACTGGCTTTCTTCTCTCCTCCTGCTGGTGCTTGGCTTAGCTTAGTGGAGCCTGGGGAGTGACCAACAGACTTGCTGCTCTTCTCTAAGTGGATGATGACCCTCTTTCTCTCTAAGTTGACAGCCACCTGTTGCCCCTCTCGTCTCCCCCGGTGAATGCCTGGGTGGTTAGCTGATTTATTTCCTCAAGCTGAGGTGGTCACTGTTACTGTAAATTGTCCAGACATTTGAGCCTAATTTTATCTGACTAGTGAGCTTACCTCGTAGCCCCATGAGTACAGAATTACTGGGTGATTTTCTTGCTATGCGTAGTACATAATTCATTAGTTTCCACACACAAATGGTGTGCTACACTTCAGGCTTTGCCCTTGCTCTGTATTAGCAGATGGAGTATTTCTCTAAAACGCCTATAAATTTCAGTGACTTTGTTCTTTAGCTGGACACATTCTGTTGTCTGCATATAATCAATAAACACATGCAATAATATAAAAAAAGCTGCACTCTGTTGCAATAAAATATGTTTGTACTAGAGCCAGTAATAGATGTACGGAGGCATTAAAGTAGCTTTAACACTAAGATTGTCTAAAGCTCTGGATTTTTATACTTTTTACGCACTTAAGCACACTTAAGATTGTGTGCTAGAATAGCACACCCACGTCGTTAAGATATTCTGTTTATCCTAGAGGCCCCCTTCATGAACATGAGTGATGAGTTGGTTACAGCAGTGTGTATTCTAATCGGTATCATTTAGCACTATTTTGTGGAAAACTCGTTGCGTGTATTTCAAGTTTGAATTAAGCCGTACATTGCCTTGTTTATGTTATCTGGGTTTTTTGGCTTTCTCCAAATGTACTCATCACAGGGGCAGCTTTCTATTTGTCTGTCTGTGTGTATGTGTCATGAACCACAGCGAGACCTAATCCGGGCTTCCTTAATCATAGTCATTAGCACTCACATGCATATGTCAAGACAGAAATCTGTGCAACAGAGGGGAGGAAGGAAATGCTTCACCCAAGGAGTTAATGGTTTATTAAACTGCTTTTTACTAATCCGCTGCTGTTGTAATCACAAAGTGAGATCATCTGGTTTCTTTGTGTACTAAAAGTACCTACCTGGCACTAAACTATGTTTTAGCTAAGCGTAATTTCATTATCTTGAGCTGTTTTATAATCACTAACATTTACGATAAATGAAGCCTAAATGACTAGTGTTCACTTTTATGATGTTCAGGTGACTGTTTGACTAGATTGGCTTGTTAGTATGAGGCTTCCTGGAGCTTAGAGGCCATAAACAGTGCTCGGCAATAATGAATGTAATGAATAAGAGTGGAATGGATATCTCACTATAAAAGATCCAGAGCACTATGTGGAGGCAGTCTGAAGCTGTTTAGGTATTTGTATTTATAACGTAAGGTTTCATTTGATGCATTTTTTGTCTTTGGATAACCCGTAGATGTTATAGTTTGAGCTTTGTTTGCATTTTGTAGGACCAGCATAGCAGCTCGGGATTTAGACAATAACCTCAGCTTGTCCCTCTCGGCGCGTTAGCGTCGGGCCCGGCCTGTTTAGATCTTTAGGCTGTTATTGTTGTTGGTGAACTAGATGTGGTATTGAGGGCCTGATTAAAGCAATCTCATGATTATTTTCCTGTTGTCTCCCAGTCCTCTTTTTAAGTGCAGTTTTGTTTCTGAAGCTGCGGGAGTTGCTGTGTTGTCATGGCATGAAGAGGCTGAAGACAGACAGATGTATTAGTGTGAGCCGCAGAATGTTTTAATGGGGATACCAAGTTAAGAATTAACAAATGTCACATGTGCTTTGTGAGAACTGCTAATGATTACAAAGTAAAAATTCCAAAATAGCTTTCCATGGAATCATATATGGACATAGACTCAGTGGGCTGCGTTGGGCCCGCTTTTGCCTTCGGAGTTGCCTTAATTCTTCATTACTGATTCAACAAGAGGCTGAAAACATTTCTCAGAGTTTTGTCAATATTGATATTACGGCATCACACACAGTTGCTGAAAATTTGTTGATTGCACATCCATGACGTGAATTGAAGTGAGAAATGGGAACTTTGGAGGTCATTTGTTGGAAGGAGCCATCAGAAGATGGGCACATTGTAGTCATAAAAGGATAACCATGGTTAGCGATGATACTCGGGTAGACTGTGTGGTTTAATCATGCTCACTTGGTACAAAGGGGCCCAAAGTGTCCCCTCTAACCTCAGGGTATCAACAAGGCATTTTTACCCAGAGAGCTTCTGCTCACTGGGTTTTTCCATTTTCTCTTTTTTAGACCATTCTCTATAAACCTTGGAGTTGGTTATGTGGAAAATCCCAGTAAATCAGCAGTTTCTGAAATACTCATATCAACCCCTTTGGCATCAACAACCATCCCATCTTCAAAGTCTCTCAAATGACCTTTCTTCCCCATTCTGATACTGTTTGAACATCAGCAGGTCAACTTTACGATGACTACATCTATTGAAATGCTACAATGTGATTGGCTAATACTTGTGTGACTGAGTTGTTGAAGAGGTGTACCTAACAAACTGTCAGGTAAGTATATATGATCAGAGCTTGCTCCTCTGCCAAATAGTGTGATTTATGCAACGCTAAATATCTGATGTGGTAAATCTGTCAGCTGCAGTCTGCAAATTATGTTGTCACTGTAATACCCATAGAGAGCCATCACAAGTTAGGGTAGTGCAAAGCTTTTTCTTTCTTATTAGCAAATGCCTTCTATTGTCAGAGGTAGAAATCATACATTTCAAAGCTCAAGTTTGTTGATATTTCCTTTTGAGAGCAGGATCATCTGTCAACACACTGATCCCAGCTGAAGAGTGGCAGCTGTAATCAGAGGCGACACATTCTCGCTGGATTATCTGCCTTGTCTTTTACAACCTCTTATAATCCGGGCTCAGGGCATGAATCATTGTGACCGCTCGTTGTTGACTTGTGTTTTCTCTTAAAGCTATAATTTTGTCAAATTGGTAGTTTTGATCTTCAGGTTCACAACTGAAAACTCTGTGGTCGTTAAAGTGGAAGACTATGAGCTGTAAATTTTCTTCAATTATCCCTCTGCACACCATGCTGGAAGATTAGTTCTTCCTGGCAACTAACAGTGCACATTAAGAGCTTGGGCTCTTTACATGTTTGTTTGTCTAATTAATCTATTATTGTGTGTGTGAATGGGTGATGTCAGCACAATAGCTTAAGATGATAAGATCACCTGTGGGTTTTTCTGTTGGTCCCAGCCACAGTGTCTGTTTTTTCCAGACACCCTGCCAGATATGTACTTAGCGATCTGCACTTTTTGTCCACACACATAAAAGTAATTCCAGTAGTTAACTTGGTTATTAAAAACTTGGGATCTGCATGAAGTTTTTGCTACAATTTTGTAAGGAAACAATGGATTTATTTTCCAAGTTAAAAATGTTTATATTTGAATTTCCTATTTGATTGTTATCCGCACCATTTTAATCCTTTATCTCTTTCACGATGCATATTTAGATGGCTGTATGTACATAGAGAAAATCCCCAGGGTTGGAGTCACCACACTTTGGAGTCAAATCAAAGCATTAAAATCCAATAACAAGCCACATTTGAGGCAGGGGAGTGCCAGGCAAGAGGAGAATAATTAAAAACATGCATATCACATGGCACGTGGGAGACGTAAGATGATCAAATGGCCTGGACTGCCATCGCTTTCACTGGCCTCAAAGAGACTCCAAAATGGGATCATGGACTCAGAGTCTCCCCAGGAGGCCAACCTAAACAACGCTGTGCCAAAGAAGAGAAATCTGAGGCAGCAAACAAGAAAAGTGAGAGGAATGGGTCTTGCTGTTCAAATCATAGCTGATAGTAACACGAGATCACTGGAAGGCTCATCTCACACTTTGACTCATTCTGCTTTTTTAAATGTTCTTTCTGTTTGGCCGTGAGCCCAACAGCCACATGCAGTGAGATAACAACATGGCTTAAGTTAATGTGTCGTTTACGTGCAACAGTGCAGCTCAGTGTTTCCATTCATTTTGCATTATGTCCCTCTGTCGTCGCCCCTAAAATACAAAAATGTTCCATATATATATAAATATATTTAACAGGATTAGAGTTAATTGCTCTGCTGTAGATTTGCTCCACATATTGCACAAATAGACTACTACATCAATTCACATAAGCGCCCTCATCTGTTCGCATTCACTCGCACACACACTCATCCAAAGGTATGCACGTATTAAGAAACCATCTGTTTCCAGTTGTAAGGCCCCTCAGCGCTGCTCCTCACCCATCCAGAAAAGAAGCTCGCTGTCTACATTTTCATCCACGAGGGGAGTATTTTTTTTTCTTGCTGTGTTTACAGGACTGCCAGAGAAGGCTGAGTGTGCAGCCTGACCAGGGGACTAAACATTGTCCCTGTGGATAAGAAGGGATGTTTCAGTGCTATAAATTCTCTGTTTTACTCTTCCCCCTTCACTTCTGACAGCTGCCCAGACTTTTGTAGCAAAATCAGATGACTGATAGGTGAAACTTTTGCAGGTTATAAGAGAATATAGTTTTTCCAAGATGCACATGGCGTGTATGTTGGAGAGCTAAGAGTGGATGCTATGCAAACCAGACCACCACTGCTGTGAGACTGTTGAAGTGGACAGGTGTATAACCTTGGTAACCACAGTTTTTTAAACAGCTGAAGCTGGTGGGAGGAGTCTTTTTGTTGTTGTTTTCATGCATAAACCCTGCATTTAATCGCTGTAGGCGCTATGGTGGTTTTAGAGTTGAGGTTTTAGGTGTCTGCACTGGCTGTTTACTCTCTCCATCTGTCCTCCTTGGTTCGAGGACAAGGATAGGCTGAGTGAAATGTTGCATTCTGTTGGTTGCTATTTTTCTTAACTATTTGTTTGGCGTCAGATTTCTGTCATAAGTCACAATTGCCATGAGTCTCAGTACCCACAGAGGGTTTTTTTTTCTGAAAATCTGGAGATAACAACTGGAATTGGAAAAATTCTTCAGTATCACATTAATTTGGTGAAGGTCATCAGTACTTACTCCTCCTGTAGAGCAAACATTGATTTCTAATAGGTGGGGAAGGGGGAACTTCACTTTGTAAAACAGTGTATAAAGAAGTGTAATCTAAGGTTTATGTTGTTTTCATGGTGTCACTAAATACCCATTCGCAAGAATTCTAGTTCCTCCCTTGATGTAGATTCAAGTGAGATCTACATCAAGCGCAGTGTTAGCTGAAAGAGTGTCCATATCCTCGGCAGAAACCTGAAACGCCTGATGGCTGCTCACTTCTACATGTGCAGGTGCTGAAATTGTGCAAGTAATACTGAAGTAATATTGAACATCTGGGTGTTTAAAATGATCCGAGTTTGTTTTATCAGGCCGCTTTCGACAGAAATCTGACACCTTAGATTCATTGTGGAATTCTGGTCGTTGTTTCCTTGATTATTTGGAATGACTGCGTGTTCTTTAAAAGGAAAAGCTAATGATTGAAAAATGTCCATCACAACTTTATGAAGGTTCTTCAGTTAATGTGCTTTTTTTTTCTCAACAGAAATGGAAATAATATATTAAAGAAAGAAGAGCAGTTACAGTTGTCATTTTTAGCATCTAGGCAGTGTATTGCTCATCCCAGAACTGACTTAAACTTAAGTGACAATTACAAAAAGTTGAAGTATTTTTGTCTCTTAGGTTAAACTCATTTGTTTTTAGCTGACCGGTGCAGATTTTGATTTGCTACTGATTTTTTTTTTATTTGCTTTGTTATGGTTTTGATATTCTAAATATGCCCCCATACACTGAACTGATGTATGCATCCTTGTATTTTATACCTCTGAATTGTCAGGTGGTGCTTAATTTATCATCTTTGTCATCTTTGAGATCCGAGTTTGGGGTTATGGTCATACTGTATCAGCAAGGAGAATCTGAGTGCCAGTCTTGACTAGAAAGAAAGGAAAAAAAAAAAAAAGACCTGACCTTTAACTCAGTACCCCACTGGCCTTCAGCCAAATCCTAGTGGGCCATGCAATTCATCACACATCCTCCCTCACATGTCATGCTGGCTCCTTTTGTTTCCCTCAGCTTTGATGTCTGTTTCTTTGTAAGGAAATGTCTCTTTCCCTCTGCATCTATCAGGAGAATAGGAGAAATGCTTAAGAGCCTGTTTGTCATTACAGTAACTGTCACTCATTCAGTGTTGTTATTTCTTCTCTCACCTTGGATCAAGTACTGTTGCCACAGCTGGCTTGCTCTGAATTAGTTTACCATTGCTGTTTTGCTTTGAAGGGGGAATTATTGGATTTTCTAACATCCATGTGCTGAGATTGATTCGGTCCTAAGGCTGACATCAGCTGGAAAAATAAAGATTTATACGACCTCTTTAGGACTAAGCAGGAAGGGATGTGACAGTGATCTTTTCGCCACTCACAAAACTGGTGGAGATTTGTTCTCCTGTTGTGGAGAAGTGCTGGACTGTCACCTAATCTGAATCCTTCCCCCCACTTCAAATCTTTGCCATTGTATAGGGCTACTTTGTTCTGTGGGAAAGTTGTAGATTCTTCCACCTAATTCTGCCTTTGCATTTGTAGCCAGAGAAAGCTTTGTGGATTATCAGGTAAACAATAGCTATTTGATTTCCTAGTGTAAGACAGATTAGCAATGTCATTTTTTTAATCTCTGCAGGACTCCTAACTGTTATCTAGCTCTGGAACACCTGCAGCCTCCACCTTGTGCTGTGGTAACTGGCTGCTTTCCAAAAGAAACTCCAGGAATATTCACCGCAAGTTATTTGGCAAAGGCACAAAGTATGCTGCGTTTTGCGGTGATGTGTTAATGATTTGAAAGCTATCCGCTTGTGTTCGTGTTCTTCAAAGTATCGCCCTCCACCCAGAGTGCAGGCATGATACGCAGCTGTGGAATTATTGTGGATATTGTAGACCATATATCGATCCACTGTAAATATTAGCTGTGCCTTCACAGCTAATACCGGGTATCTGTTTCTCTTTATCATCTTCAAACATGTCCAAGGCCGAGCAACAAGTGCAGTCGTTATTTTCAGAGCTGATGTAAGCTCAATCGCAGCCCATAACTGGGATAAGGAATATTTGTATTGTAGAGTCTTTAATGAAACATAATATCTATATTTTCTGCTCACTTTAGTTTGAACAAAGCAGTGAGGGAGGCACTCAAGAGTTTTGTAAAATGTAAAAAAATAAATGGGAGCTTCAGCCTTCTCAACAGTGTGTGAACAAATACATATAACGGGTATTACGGTTATCTAAGGAATGACAGTGGAGGACATTGTCAGTAATGTAGCAACTGTGTAATGTTTGCATCAATCACTGAAGCAACCACAGTGCTCTGACTTGGCTTTTGTTTAAGGCTGCAGCTGAAGCAGAAAACTGTCCACTGGAGAGCCCAGTTAGAAAAAAAAGAGCTCAAGCATCAGGAGAATCTCCTCTTGCAGCCCACCCATGGCTCTTAAGGGGAACACTCAGAGTGGCCTCAGCAAGAGAAGACTGGACAACCTTTGTTGCATTCTTCAGAGCAGAAGAAAAGAACCATAGATAGAGAAGCGAGAGAAAGGCCCCAATGTCTTGTGTGAATTTGAGCCAAAAGCCTACTTAGGCGGTTCAGGCATGTTCAGGATGGTTCCATCTGAACTGCAGGTTACAAGAGAGGTCGACGCTAAAATGCACGCTGCGTTTACTGGTCATTGACAGGTATATAAAAATCCCTTTATCGTGAGGAAGCATGGTGGAACTGAGGAAATTTGGAAGCGGATAGTGTTGTTAAATTTAACAATAAATTTTTGTGTGAAAAAATAATAATAATAATTACATTTAAACAAACAACTTACCCAATCTTCCTCTGCGGTGAGAGCAAAAGAAACATTGTCTGCTTTTGCTTAGACAGCATCGTAAAGAGGAGTGAAAATCTCAATTGGTGTAACCCATAACTAATGTTTCCTGATGCTGTGAAGAAAGCGAGCCATGTTTACATCATTGTTGTGGTTAAAGCTGTGTAAAGTTGAGGCTCATCTTTCAGTGAGCATGTCAGACATTGTTGTGATCCATTTAGATCTACTCATATGTGTTGTATGGTGGTTTTGTCAGTGGTCACTTAAGGATCATTGAGCGCACAAAGCACTGAAATATTTCGCATAGACTTCTTGTTTATAAGATAAAAGCCTGAATGTAAGCCTTTAATCTCTGTGTTTGGGAATATGAAAAATGTTTGAATCTCTCCCAGTGTCTGGACCTCAGAATTTAATGACATCAGTGGCTGCTCTCTGTCTATTATGAATGCCTTTTGTATTAGCAAGGTTCAACACAAAAGCTAAATGAGACCGTGTAGGGTTTCACTCTGAATTTTCTCTTCCGAGACAAACACAGAGGGTGGACACGTTATGCTAACATCTGTTTGTTAAATAAAATCGATTGCATTATCATGATTCGCGTGCACCAGTTAAACACCACCACCAACTATACTCTCAATCAGCAGTTTTCTGATGCACCGTCATCTTGTGTACTTGTATGAAAACATGCAAAGCAAAGGCTGAAAGTAATACCTGCCAAGCAGCAAATGGGGGGGAAATTTTTAGTCTGATCTTAGTAAATCTCAGAGGGCTATCCGTTACCTTGTTGGGTAGATACATTTACCAAAATATTCATATGGGGGAAAAACCAAAAAACACTTTGCTTAGGTTGGCAAAGCATACTAACACATTTCTTCTGTCTTCTGCTTTCAGCCAGTGTTTGACACTTTGGCAGCATATATGTTTTTTGACCTACCTGTGTTTTGCCTCTACTCTGATTGGCTCAGTAACTCTAACCAAGCAAAGAGCACTAGCCAATCAGACAAGTCAAACATGTCAGTAAAAACTGCAACTGACGAAAAGGAATGTGTTTTGATTCTATTTTGGTCTGTTTTTAAGTGTACGGTAAAAGGACAGCATCAAATCCAGAGGGTCTGCTGGCAAACATCAACTGTGATTCTGCCACATGTTTATTGGCAGGTATAAATAATGTGTACTCTTAGCCACCTGTTTTGTGGACATGATGATATGCTAGCAGGATCTGGCACACATTTCACCACTGCACCACAGATACTTGTGAGTCCATTAAAATGCGATCACTGCAGTCAACTTAAAAGAAAAGGATAGTCAGCCTCTCATCTATAATACAGGCTTTAATCACTCGTCTCGTGAGGCAGGAAGTATACCATCCATTAATGAACTTTATGTTGTAGACCACTGGTGACTCAGTGTGGCAAAAATGGCAAGTAATGCTTGGGAACTTTGTAATCCAAATCATTTGAGTTTAAGTTGAATATGACACGCAAAGAATGCTGCAGCTGCACATCTAATGTGTCATCATGAACCACATATGAGTCCCAGACTCCCTTGTAAGTTTCCACTGCTCCAGCTGAGTGAAGCACACAGCAAAGCGACAGGAGCAGCACGTCCAAAACTGTTTCCTGCACCGAAAAGCACATCGGTCGATCGATTGCATGCCTCATAACTGATGGTTAAATGAATTTTGTCAACCAGTTACAGTCGGTGAACAGAGAAAACAGACACTGTAACACTGGATTGACACACTTCAGGTTTCTGAACTTTTTTTTTTTTTTTTACATCGGTTACAACAAAACTGGTGAAGTTTGAGCCGACAATCACAAGAAAATGCAACTGCAGGTTTTCACCATGATTCAAGACAAAGAGGTACTCATACTTGCCTATGCACGCTTAGAATCATCTATAATTAAGTGCCTGCACACAAATAACTGGTGGATCCATTTAGCATATAAAATATTTGATATGCCTGTTGTCTGTGCGTAACATTTACTAAAAAAGTTAAAGCTGTCTCTGACTTATCGGCAAACGTCTACATCTCTGCAAACCCCGCCTGTCTTATAAAAGCTGTCTGCTATGCTTTTCTACACACAAACACATTTATCTCATTCTGATCAGACCAGCTAGATCCCAGCCACATGGGTGACTAGAAGAAATGCTGATTGTGATTGGTAGCTTTTTCGTCCCGATCCCACATTTACTGGAAGTGGTCACATGTGAAGCCCTCACATAAAAGCAGGGAGCAAAACAAAAACAAAACAAACTGTCAGGCAGGGCAGACTATACATGTAGTGCAATAGATCTGAAACAGTGATATGGAGAAACATAAACTTCAATAATCTTCTATTTGCAGTGTTGTTTAGGTCTGTTTTAAACAAAAAAGCCATGAAAAATGATGGCATTATTGTTTTTTTTAATCTAGTACATTTGAAGGGCCATAATTTTATTCATACACTAAATTATTATTTGATCAAATGCATCAACACATCCATCAAAAATGATACTAATCATTTATTATTGATCGGTTATTATGGTAGAGTAAAACTTGGCCTGGATATCTAAACCTAACAATATATTACCTACTGTAGTGTTGAGATTTTTCAGTTGTGACAAAGTCAGTAGCTTGAGGCTGGAGAAAAACCTACAATACCTAAAATGACATTAAAAGCTACCCTTACTCCAGCCATATGTTGTCATCTGAGACCTTTGTGTCTGAGCATTTAGAGGAAGTCTTTAACCCTAACCTGCCAACCAGCCGTGTTTTCCTTGCCTTGGCTTGCCCTGAGATAGACACTCTCGTGTCACTTTGAACAAATTCAACTGGTTTGTTTTTCAGACTTGGCGTGCAGTCACTGGGGCTTCATTGAAAATCATATGAGCCCATACTGCCATTATGAGATTAATGCACAGACAGTGGATGAAAGGTGTTGTTGAAACACAGTTTTGAATAGGCAAAGAAAGCACAAACGACAAAGAGAAATAGCAGTGTCTTCCATGGTCAAGAGGTTTCTTTTAAACAATTTTTCCAAGAGAAAAAATAAACTTTATAGACTTTTTAGTGGATGTTTTACAACAAGGATACGCCACAGTGTTCAGCTTTCTTTGACAAGCTAAGCATAGATCCGCTTCTGACAGCGGTGTCAGGATCAAATGGGGTCAATCCTGTTTAACCCTAAGGGCCACCTGGTGACCCCCCCCCCGCATGGCTCATCAGGAGTACCCTGCACCCTCCTCCGGATGTGCTACATACATTAAGGGTCAGAGAGGTCTGTCACACACGCTCACACACTCCCTCACTCTCTTTCTCTTTACATTTGCCTGTATTCTAGGATGCTGATTGTGTAGCTGCTATAGGATGAAAGGACTGGTTTGGCGCAGGCCTTTATGGCTTCATCTTGCTGTACCCTCTTTTTTGTTTGGGTTCATGCTCGAGGGAAGCTGTCCCTCTTGAGGTCACCCTGCGGGGGTTAGCTGACTGACTAGAGCACCACCTCCTGTCACCACGAAGTGATTTATGGAAGAAAGACACAATCCCATCTCCTGTAAGCTATGCTGAATACTGAAGCCATAACATCATTTCACTCCACTTTCCCTTGTGGTGTTTAGTAGCGCATAGTTGGAAAGAAAGTACTATAAAGACACTGTTTGGATTGAATTTTGCCCAACTTCCTTCCAAGACCTTACCTTGTGGACATACTTTAGATACCTGTCTCCTATCCCCCTCAGAGAGATTTCGTAATGGTAATGTTTTGGCGAAGGTAAATCTTTCAACCATTTCTTCCTTTTTTGTTCTTTGGCACATGGTAGAATGAGGCTAAGTGGAATTCAGGCTCGTGTATTTCTTCCTGTGGAAAGTTCCTGAATAGGAGAAATGATTTTTCATTCCCAGTCTGGGACATTTCACATATGTCAGGTTTTTATGGCTTAATTTTGCATTAATCTGCTGCCCCATATTTTTGCACTAAACCACTTTTTTGCCCCCCGTTTCTAAATCGAGAAAAATGGTTTTAGAGGGAGAGAAAAAGACATGGAGGAATGTTCCCCTACTAAGATGCCATGTGGTGTATGACTGTGCACACAGCCAGGCTGGGCTTTTTAGGCCCTCTTAGAGGGATCGTTCATTTCTGGAAATCTCAGTTTACCTCTGGATATTAGAATAGGACCATATATCACAGACATATCTACGGGCAACAGAGAGTTAATGGGACACAGGAGCCATTTGTGAAGAGTTATACATAGTAGACAAAGAAATGCACTTATGAAGCACTTGATTTGTTTGCCTTTTTGTACTTAGTGACATTCTTATTATTCTGTCTAAGGTATCATTTTCTAAAGCCACTTGCGCCTCTTTATCCCCTGAGTGCACAGTCTTCTGACACTGTTGGTCCCTGTTTTTGTCATCTGAAGTAACTAACTGCAAACCTTGAAGGCATATCACATAGTACAGTGCTATGCATCTTGGGAAATGTGGCTGCTCTTTTTGGTCTGTTCCCCATCAGGCAGTCTGCCTCAGCAGGGCCTCAGCCTGCCCGTGAGTGGAAATCTGTGGCCCGTGTTATCTTTGGAAAGTGTCGAGTCCACAGAAACCCAGGATCACCGAGTCCAGTGTAAGCTAGATGTGTCGGGCTTACAATTACTAAGGAAAGATGGAGACATTGTGGTCCACCACAGTGAAGATGAGCAGAGGAGGACGGCTTTTGCATTATCAAAGCACTATCTAGTCCTGTTGGGAGTGGGTCATATGTAGAGCAGGGAGATATGACCAAAAATATTTATCACGATATACATTTGAAAATTTGCGATAACGATATAACTGACGATATAATTGACACTAGACAAAATACTTTACAACTCCACAACTTTATTAGTGCAAAAAGAAACCCATCAATGTATTTTCACTTAAACAAGCAGCTGTTTTTTATGTACATTAAAGTTATATAAAAATGTAACAGTGCAAATTCCTTGCGGACAGTTTAACCAAAAGGCATTTCCAGTGGAAATTGGCCGACATATCCTCAGCATAACCATGTATAATATCCACAAAACTTAAAAAGAGGTTATACACACACAATACGGTAATATTATGTTGAAGCACAGTACGTATCACTCCGCGAGGCTCCTGCCGTAATGCTCCGACAATCCATCAAGCGGTGCGGGTTCGTAGCTTAGCAAAGTCGTACTAAAACATTTGACAGATTTTCGAGCGCCGTGTACCACATAAAACCGTTTCGAGGTCAGTAAACACAACCAGAATTCATACATAAGGCACACGGGATTATAAGGGGCACTGTCAATATTCAGAAAAATCAAAGGATTGATTTTAAGTGTGCCGTATTTTCCAAACAACACGGTAATAACGACGGCCCGCTAGCATGCTCTACCAAAAATAGTGCTTTGTTGTGTATCTGACGGACGAAAGCTAAACCAGTTCCACACCACTGAAGTTGCAGCATTTTTACAAACCAATTCTGGTTCATCCGTTTCATTTAACGATCCACTTTCGCTCTTCTCATTCTGCGTCCCCGCCATGTGCGTATGTAAACATAGGCACTGCATGCGCGTTTTACCCACATTCTATCGCGATATTTCATTTTCCTATCGTTGCCCAAAATTACACCGGTATTACCGTGAACGGTATGATATAGCCCAGCCCTAGTCATATGTTATGTTTAGTGATATTTTTTTAAGCAACACAAATAAGTAGAAGATAAATACATGATAAATATATGATATAATAAAATGGTTCAAAATTGGACATTGCTTTTAGGGTTTTGTTGTCGTGAATAGGGAATGAGGGGGAATGTGGGACAAAGAAGTCCATATGTGCAGTAGACTGTAGTGTAACCCAAGTCCTGTTATGAAGAGGACCTCAACCACTTAATGCAGGAATCCATCTCATTCTGTCTGTCTATATTGCTGTGATTTTTTTTTTTTCTCCCCCTCAGAATGGCCCACATGAGCGAGCGGGACATTGAATGGCCTTGTATACATTCTGCATGTTGTGGTGGGGCATGACAAATTAGCACCCTGCTGAAATGCTGGATTTCTATGGATGTTTGTCTCATCAAAACAGCAAGAGATTTCCTGACTTGGCAAACAGAAGTTTCTAGTATAATGGGACATTCATACAGCTTTTGAGAAGAGACAGTTTCTCATCTGATCTAGTGTGTTCTTGGGAGTGTATTTCATTAGTCTTATAGAATTTTAGACTTTTTGAAGCTAGCTGCCAATGTATCCTATTTGGACCAAAATCAAAGTCACTGCATAATTAAGTGAACTAAATGCAATACTTTCCATGTTTAAATCTCAAGTCACTGCTATCAATTTCTCCCTGAGGCGCTCAAGTGTGCCTAAATATTTTATTGTGGTGTTAAGTTAATCTTATCCATCTTCTTTGCGGCATGTTCGCGTTTTCTTGAAATGAAAGAGATTAGATGTCTTTTCAAGTTATATATGATCATAGACACGAATCTGTAAAGAAATACAGCTTCTTTCAGAGGATATGAAATCATATGTAGCAACATTATGTGCCTTTCCTTGGTTCGCATTGGTAAAGCAAACAATGTTGTTATTATTTTTAATTAGCTTAGGTTAGCTGAGTCTGTTGTGAAGCCAAAATATAGTACTGTGATTAAAACCTAGGGAATTACTTTGGTGTGCTACTGCCTTATTACATTAACTAACACGGGGACATGCCCATGCAGTGTTTTTTTTTTTTGTTTGTTTGTTTGTTTGTTTGTTTGTTTTGTTTGGTTAAGGTACTGATATCCTTAATTGCATGGAGAAATGTTCAAAAGTAGGGGTGACAGAATTTCCAAAATGGTTCGCAAGGTGGTTGCTAGTCAACATGATTGCATTATATCATCACATCATTGCTAATGTGAAATTCAAAAAATAAACTGTAAAATCATTTTCTAAGATGTCATAGATTGGTAAATGCTAAAATGCTGCAGTTTTAGCCATTGCTAGCAGGTAGCTAGGCAACATGATGACATCACAAGGTCTGATATAGATAAGAACCTTCAGGGGCCTAAGATGTACCTGTCTGCCAAGTTGGGTTGCTAAACTGTCTAGGAAGAGGTGCTGGACAAAGAAGCAAACACACATACAGAGATGTTATGTATTATCGTAATATGCTTAATAGCTAATTTAAAAAAATAACATCAGAATACTTCACCAACCTTTAGCTACGCAAGATCTTCTTTTCCCAGAGGAATTATTCAAAATGTTAGATGCACCCAATTAAATGTGGCTATTATTCTTATTATCACCAGACCCAACACCATGTGTCACTTGATCTGTTTGCGAGACTAAAATATCACATCAGCTGTGCTCATAATACATAATATATTCCGAGTTAGATAAAGAGTTCTACTGAAAGAGTGACCTGAATATTAACAGAGGCACTTTGTCATGTGTTATTTGCCTTTTTAAAAGGATCTGAGAAAATTAGGGTAATTTTTTCTTTACAGACTTCACCACATGCCCAGCACCATATCTAATGCAATGGACTGTATTTTTATCTTAGGGTTTTACATGAGCTTGTGTGTATATTTAGTGTAACCCCCATCTATTTTAGCTGCTCAGCTGGTGACTCATTAAGAGTTTTTTTGCAACGGTGCTAATCTATTTTTTGATCTATCCCGCATACATTACCTATACTCTATGCGTAACAGCTCTCTCGAACTGATTAAATCAGTAGCATGCTTGCTTAGTGAGTAAAATAACTAATAATAGGTCATGTCTTATTCAGTCATGACCTACCCAGTTGCATAGTTCTATTCATTCCAGGATCCAGGTGTGGGGCATTGAGTCACAGGCCTTCTTGTAATCAATCCAGGCAGTGCACAGGTTGGTCAGCCTGGTCTTGCAGTCTTGGCTGACTGTCCTGTCTACCAGTAGCTGGTGTTTTGCGGCTCTGGTATTCTTGCCAATCCCTTTCTGTGCCCCGCTCATGTATTGACCCATGTGCCTGTTCATCTTAGCCGATATGATGCCTGACAGGAGCTTCCATGTAGTACTGAGGCAGGTTATTGGTCGGTAGTTGGATGGGACCGATCCCTTCTTGGGGTCCTTGGGGATCAGGACCATCCGACCTTCGGTTAGCCATTCCGGGTGTCTCTCGTCAGCTGCCAGACGCTCATGGAGTGCAGTCAGCTTCTTCAGCCAGTAGGCGTGAACCATGTCGGGGCCTGGTGCTGTCCAACTCTTCATACTAGAGGCCCTTGCTTGGATGTCTGCCACCGTGATGGTTACTGGACCCTGTTCAGGGAGGTTGCTATGGTCTGCCCTCAGATCCACTAGCCACTGAGCATTGCCGTTATGGGTTGCGTCCTTCTCCCATATGCTCTTCCAGTTTTGCTCCGTCTCCAGCCTTGGTGGTGCTGTTCTCTTATTATTGTTGTTCCCTTGCCACTGAGAGTACACCTTTGCTGGTTCTGTGGAGAACAGCTGGTTTATTCTCCTGCCTTCTATCTCTCTGGTGTACCTCCTCAAGCGGCTGGCCAAGGCTGTGAGTCTTTGCTTGGCAGTTTCCAAGGCCTCATGTATGGACAGCTTGCTGTATTTTTTATGCACCTTCTTTGTCGCACCTTTCTGCAACTCTGTTCGTTGGCTAACTTCCCTCCGTGCTACTTTGATCTTTCCCTCTAGCCTCCTTCTCCATGGAGGGTACTGCTCCTTGTGGCTGTTTAACTTATAGCCAAGCATCTCACTGCTGCCGTATTGTAGATCAGCTTGTTAGTCTCGGTAATCGTGGTTGTAGGTATCATCCGTAGTGCTGCATTAACATCATCTAGCAGACCTTCTGAGGGTACTTCACGTAATCTTGGTAACCGGCTACGGGGGATCCAGGTTTCAAGCTTGGCCATGATCCTATCTTTCAGGTCAGTTCCTCTCGCACTCAACGATCCTTCTCCTATCGCACTTGGGGCTTTGTATCCAATCTTGGGTGGGGGTGACGATATCTCCCCCCTGACCTGGCGTCCTGGCTCCCCCTTGCCGTAGCATTTATGTTGTGCCTCGTCAATCTCTAGCTGTGAGAGCAGTCGCTTCTTTCGAATGTTGGAACACCGCCGTCATTGTGGATGTTGGGTATCGAAGAATCCATAGGTCCCTCATCCTATTCCTGTAACCCCTTCCGCCAGGGTTACTTGCGTAGTAGCATTCCAGCAACGCCCTGTTTTCGTCTCTTGCCCACCGATGCCTTCTTGTTCCAGTAGCCCACTTCTCGTCAGGGAGCCCTGGTTCCTCAACACCTGGGTTCTTGGCTAGCTTAGCATTAGCATGCTGTCTGTGCAGGTGCAAGAATCAGAGAGTTGTGTTAGCAGAATAATGCAGCTGTTTTGTCTGGCCTGGATGCAGTGATTTCATCATTTTGTGCAATAAAAAAGTAATGCCTGTGCAGACTGTGCATATATTTTCCTCCTCTGGCACACAAACTGAAATCAGCTGATTGTAGCACATGTGCAAATGAAACCGATAAGAAGGATTGATAGGCAAGCAGACTAACAATTCCAAGGAATTAAATTACTGGAACAATATTATTTTCTGCAGTATTGTATGGGTGCAGGTCATTGCACATGGATTGTGCTTTCTTCTTCTGAATTATTAGGTAGCTTTGTTAAGCTAAGTGTATCCAGTGTTGGTTTGTTTTTCAGTTGAGTTGACTTTAGCTTTGTCATCTTTGGCTAACGCTGTCTCAGGATGGTAGCATGTAAGAAGAGAATGTTTGTTATATTCCTAGAGTATTTTTACTTTCATACAACACAAACCACATGTGTCATATTAATTTCCTGTTTTCCATCATTGTTAAAAAACCGAAAATAAGTACATATGTTTGGTTTAAACAGGGATGCTTTTTTTCTGATTTCATTCTGGAATTTGTCTCCATCTTTGTTTTGCTTCTTCCCACTGGGCATCACCTCAGCTGACCTCACTACATAAAAAAGTCAGCAGGACCATCTGCTGGACTGAAAAAGTGATTAAATTTGTTATTCTAGTCCTGAAAAGTTATTTGTATTTGAGTTTTTATAATAAGATGCAATATTGACATGCAAAATATTGTAATACTAGCGATATCCTAGCATCAGGTAAGCCTTTGACTGACTTTGTCATTGGTCTCGTCTAGTCCAAAATCTCACTGGCTAACTATAGCCCAGTCCTTCATGCTGTTCATTGCATACTGGACATTTATGGATGTTTTGCAGATACAAAGATGTAGCAATTTTTGAGTTAAAAATAGGCAGCTAAAACAACTGTGATACTAGAAATAGCAACTCATAATACAGAATAAACTGTTTGGGCTATAACTGGTTTACCTTTAGCCATAAATCTAATAAGCTATATAAGAACTATGCTCAGGGGGATTACCGCAAGTAAAACATCTCTCTCTTCTAGTCACTATTACTGAAACCTAAGTTTAATACAGACTTGCTTATGTTCAGGCCATGAACAAGGTGGTGTTTTTGTAGTATCTGAATCTGCTATGTTACAATAGTTGACCACCCATTAACTTGTGACATGACGGGGAATAAGGCTGATGGCTTTACAAGATGTCTGAGGAATTTCTGTCATGTTCAGGAAGGCAAAAAAAGAGAAAAGCAGGCGAGAGCATTTTAGACACAAATTAATTTACCATTATTTCTCTATATATGGTCCTTTGGTAATCAGCATATTTTTACTTGCTTTGACTTTTCCCTTTACTAAAACCTGCCGATTACCTAAGAAGGGGTAGAACTGTTTTCATCTTTTCCTCCCAAAGAATGCAGTAATACAAGGACTTGGCCATGTATATGAGGAGATTTAACCGCAAAGGTGCTAGAATTCACTCTGCTGTTTGTGAAACTGCACTTTAATTTGTTTTAACTGTGTCAATGAGGGGGGCTTTACCATTTCTTAATTTACTGAGTGAACAATGCATCAAAAGGTGCACCTGGTCCTGTAAAAACGGTTCATATTTCTTGGCCGTTACACTGTTATGGAGAGCTAACATTAGACCTAATGCCTGGCATGAGAAGTCTCCAGATCCACCATGTAAGGGAAGGGGTGAAAACTTCTCACACTGTATTACTTTTTCCAATATTGTGCCATTGCATGTTAACTTTGGATACAGGCCTAGAGTAAGTGGGTTTTTTTAATAGCGTTACATCTGTAAATGCCATTTTTTGAAGTTGATGACATTCTGGAACTGCAAATTGTAGGTCACTGTAAGTTTTTAAGCAACTATAATTTTCATCTTTCTCACTTAGGGTGTTGTGAGTCATGACATCAGCGTGTTTGTTTCAAACCATTCGTGCCACATTAAATAACTTGACAGGTTTTGTTATTGATATACGTTGTAATCTGAGCATGTTTTTATGTTTTCTAAGTTAAATTACTTTTAGAAAAACACAAGTATTATAACCAGGCCATCACCTAGGCACGAATCAGTCTACAACAGGGCTGGCCAGGTACAAAATTAACCTGCAGTTTTACCACTGCTGTGATGGACGTATGCACAGATGTGGATGTTTTAAAAGAAGGAAACTAATTACGCCCACCCCTGATTTTCACTTCAGGGACCAAACAATGCAACAACAGAAAAATGTGGGTCAGCAGAATCAGGTGGTTATGTCCCAAGGCTCACAGTATTATAAGAGACCTTTATCCTGCCTCAGTCACATGAACTAATACAGATGTTTGGAAAAGTTATTGATGTCCACAGGGGAGATGGTCAGGCACAAGCTCTAATTCCACACCCTGCATTGCTACTAAGGCTACAAGTTACAGATGTGTTTAAAAGAGTAATAGCCACACTGTAGATGTAAACTTTGGTTGGCAAACATGCCCGTCACTATAAGGCTAAAGACTAAGGCTGTTTTTGGCAACTAACACAATCGCCAACCATTAAATTCACACAGAGTGAATTTACTTTGCTTCACAGGAGTTTATTGCCCTTCTTCGGCTTTCAAACATGTCAGTAAGATGTAATGAATAAGATGTTAGTTGTTTTGTTGTGTGTTTTTTTTTTAAAACGCATTTTATTGTGCTGTTGTGGTCACAAAATGCTGTGGTGGACATATTTGGTATGTTTCCATCCACTGAAGAAGATGGTAATTTTCTCTTGATCTCTGTTGGATATCCCTTTAAACAATATAATCTTGTCAAACAAAAATAAATCTATATTGTAAAATAATTATATTCATTTTTTTGAATCTGCCAGTGTCTAATTCTCTGATGTGTTGCCACACTGGACATTCACAGAAGTGTGACATGACTGGAGTGACTCACCCCAGTACGTTGTATAATCATGTCATGATATCGTTTTTAATTAAAATTTTTGTTTCTGAGTTTTTATGCTGCACTGCAGTGGCTGTGTTTTTATGACATCCTAGATCCAGCAGAGTCGAGCTGGTGTAATCAGATTTAAGGAATTCAGTTTACATATGTCAGCAGTAGAGTTTCATGAATTTTACAGGCATTTTTTGTGCAAGTATAGTAGAACTTTTTGTCACCTAACACTCCAAATTGTTATTAGCATTTATCTTTAATAATACTGACTGTTATATTAGCTGTGTGGACATACAGCACATTTGATTTGGTAATCAACGGTGATGCATTATATGTTGTGTGACAAATAGATCAGCAAAACCATAGGTTGCAGAGAAAGACTAGGGGATAGCTGTTTTTCACTATATTTAGAAGTTAGAAGGTTGCATAAGGAGAAAGTTAGAAGCACGCACAAAGAGTGTAAGAAATGGATATACAGTAGCTGCTGTGATGTCACCCGCTGGTTTCAAAGTCTTGAGAGGAGCATTTTGACTGTTGCCATCTTGGTTTCATCTGACTGTAAAACTGCACACTCAGTCATTAGCCAACGAGCATGCAGCTTCACTTTTTTTATTATCATTATTTAACACGACCCACACGGAGTAGCTGAACTCAGCAGACAAGTGACAGAGATCAAGATTGAAAGCCATTTTCCCAAAGACTTCTGTATGACCAGAAGTCCTTTTGGAACCACAGCTATCACCATCTGGTGTAACTTGCACATTGGTTTAATTTTTCTGACCTGGAAGCTACATCCGTGTTTTATACTTTCTATGGGAGAAACCTGAAAAGTACTAGCTACCTGGAGGAAAACAGCAGTTGCTAAATCTTTTTACAATCACCTCAAATCAGCAAAAAGAGGTGAACTGAAGCGTGATGATTACCACTGTCATTGAAAACAGTGAGAGAGATGTCAGTTTTGTTTGGGATTCATGAATACCTACTCAACACAAAAATATTTATCTTCCAGTATCAAGCAAGTAAAGAGTACAAGTTCCAGGAATTAGGCATTCACCCGCAGCAGCTCTCTGCTTGACAAGTACCTCACTATCAAAAAGACTGAATGGATCACCTCAGATTTTTAGTGAGCATTTCCAGCTTCATCAACATCTCATTCCCTCCTTTGAATTTCTTTTTTTATGTTTATGTTAATATTTATGTAACTTAAATACATATACAAAATTAAGGAGCAAACGCAGACCAGTTGAAACAAAGATCTCACCCTGCATATGCTAATCACAGTTGAGGCTTTATTGGGTGGTGTGACAGAGTGGGCCACAGTGGCTATGTGAACCAGGCCTGCAGCTGTCACACACATCACACACATGCAGACTTCGCTTTTCTCCTCTGTGTTCCCCACTGATGTGGCCCAGTCAGCCCAGAGACAAATGGGCCAGGACATGGAAGACATTAAGACTAGCTAAAAACAACATGCTAAGTACAGGCTTGCTCTCCCGCAATGCAAACACAAAGTGTTCACTCTGCTGCAATTGCACACATTTTGACATAGACAGCAGGGGAGACAGCTTTCTTTATATTTATGCAAACGCTTCTTCTATAGGGAAAGTCTGAGATGTAGAGAGGCTCTGCTGTTCTGCCATAGGGACTGGGATACAAGTGTAAAAAAGATACAGCGGCTAATTATCCAAGTCAAGGGTTAACTTTAGAGATAAAGGAGAGCATTCACTGCACACAATGCCAGAATTAAATGTTTAATTCAGTAGATTTGGTTCACACTCTTCGTGTTAATTGATTTCAGGCTATATTATAAGGGTAAAAATAAGTCCTACAACTTAAGTAGCAACTTAATATATCAGGAGCCATTGATATGAGTTAGTTTTAGAAGCAAATTATTCATTTTATGGCACCTACTGTTCCTGCCTTTGCCACTGTAGTTGAAGAAAAGTTTTAGAAAAACATTGCAACATTTATATAAAGTGCATTGATGCAAACATATTGGCAGTAAGCAACATGTTAGGAAAAGTCTGGTGTGTGTAGTGAAATAATCATTTTGGCTTTGCTAATAACAACTCGAGACACTCTTGTTAATGAGAATTCCTAATCTCAAGAGTGTCGCCTCCTGGTTCAATAAAGATTAATAAAAAATTTCTGAAATGCTTCCTATTCAGATTTTGGCATATTGGATTAAGACATGCCTCTATTTGAGTGGTAGGGACATTCATTGGACATGTGGACAACACATTGAGAATATGGCTCTTAGCTAAACAGCTGGTGTTCTTCAGACACCTCCCTTA
The DNA here is from genome assembly GCF_001858045.2 of Oreochromis niloticus. Lineage (NCBI taxonomy): Eukaryota > Metazoa > Chordata > Actinopteri > Cichliformes > Cichlidae > Oreochromis > Oreochromis niloticus. Next base: position 18,129,093 of record NC_031976.2, on the reverse strand, counting down.
GTGGAAAATTTTCCTATTGAGATGTCATTGCAAATTGGCCATTCGTTGTTTTTAGGTGCAGGGGGTAAAGTCTGTCAACCCTTGAGGGCACACCTCCTCGAGCAGTGGCCTTGAGGACTGCTTGATAAGCTGCAAGACCAAGTCCTTGATAGGCTTTAAAAATATAAGGACTAAAAATGTTTACTTCTACCTCTTACTGTCAGAAAATCGACCAGAGATTTTGTTTTGTTTTGTTTTTTTGCACCATCCCGCTAACATCGATCCATCCATCTATCCATATTATGCTGGATCTTGCTAACAGATAAATAAAAATATGAACATGGGGAAAAGTCTAAAACATTGACCCAAAAATCATTATGTTATTCTGTAGTTCTGTTCATCCCCTTTCTCAAATTTACCCTCTACCATGTTTCTGTTTAGAATAACAGTAGTACTCTCGCAATATTTGATTTGAGCTTGTTTCTATTCATATCTAATGAGGGTAAAGTTTGGGACGTACCAATTACATGTGGTTATAAGCATAAAGATTGTAAGCACACACTAATATTGAAACTGTCAAATGTTACTAAGACAAGCTTTCATTACAAAGAAATTGGCAACTTTATGCAGGACCATCATAGAACAGATCAACAAGAATAAAACTGGGGTGGTTATGAAGTTGTAACAGCACACCAGTGATCATCAGATGTCACCAAGTACAGCAGACAAAATTAGATCTGAAAATCTAAAACTAAACCACTAAATTAGGTAGTATGGATCTTGTGCTGGATGCTATTTATGGAGCACAGCTGTCGTTGTTTGTCCAATCATGGGAAAATTAGAAAACCAATAAAAAGGGAAAAAAAGTAATTATCCCCACCCACTGATCAAACATTACAGCACTTCAAACTGTTCAATAATAGGTGAAGGAGACTAAATGAAACCGTGCTTTTACGCTGACTTTGTAAACACACGTCTGTTTTTCCCCCTCTGAATGCTGTTCGGACTGTTTCACTTTTCACTTTAGTCATTTAACAAAATGTGTTTCCTTCCTCTTCATACTGAAACAGTATGCAAATCTTAGCGATAGGGACCCATTTTCAAGCTGCTATTGTTCTCAGTCCAAACACAGCTTTTGTTTGTAGGTCTGTAATTATGTTGTATATTCTGCTCCGCTTATCTAACCTCTTCTCCTTTTAATCATGTGATATTTAGAATGTATAGAAATGACATTGTCTGCTAGTTAAATCCTGTGGCTTTTACCGAGTGCAAAGGCCGTTTTAATGTCTTTATGGAATCCAGCTGGGGTGGTTGAGCATTTCCAAAGTTTCACATTTATTTGAACAAGATCAGAGCGTAGTCCAGTCTGATACCTGCTTCATCTTTGGAACAGCAAGTTTTTTCTTTCTTCCTGTTTTTTTAAAATACGAACATAATTTATAGAGATACAATACTGGGAACATAAAGTTGTTTGCATTCGAGTATCTAATATACTGCAGATTTAGTCCTTACAGAGTCAGGGGGTTTCCTGGAAGAAAAACTGGTTTTAACTCTCCTGAACTGTGAAATTTGATCTAAATCAGTGAAATTACACCTTCCGTAAAGCCTGTGACACAGCAGCTGGTGAATGTGAAAATGGATCCACCGGCTCCACCTATGGAAAAGTGCTTTAACTTTCCTCAGCAGGTGTGGTAAAACACTGGAACCTCGCCCCTGCACTGTAATGAGCTGGCCCTGTTCATTGTTGTTACAAAATATGCTCACTGTGGATCAGTGTGGTTGTGTTTAAAAAAAAAAAAAGTGCATAACACTTTCACACTTGGACACGTTCCTACAATTATCTTTGGTCCAGATGCACGATCCAGTAACACAAGCGGCTCAATAAAAGGTTTCATATTTACAAAAGAATTGTTTGTCACATTGTAAATCCACTATGAAGTACAGTAGATAGTCTTGTTAGCACATCTTTGCTGTCTTTACTGTTGAGTTCTTCCTGTATCCTCTTTTTTTTTTTCTCCAGCAGCACTCAGGAGCTTTTGTGCTGTGATTGAGCCTAACCACTACCAGGTGTGCTTGAAAAGGTTTTGGCGAAACTGGCACAGGGTCAAGACAGGGTGGGAGATGTGATAGAGTGGGGGAGTACCTGAGGAATGGAGGAGGTTAATGTGCAAACATCAAAAGGCCCGATTCTTGTACCAGTCTTGGGCTAAGGTGTCTGAACTTGTTACAGTGTGATCGTGCAGGGCTGCTGCCTGCTGAAATATTGCCTTATGCAGACCCAGAAACCCCCCACCCGATCACTGTATTACTGCATGCTTTTTTCACCTTTTTTTAGGAGCTGCAGGGTAGGTGGAACAGGGGTATATGTAGGTCAAGTGGAATATTTTTTTTTTCTTTTCTGGATTTGGCTTTTAAATCTAGTTGATTTTATGGGTAGATCATGGTTGATCAAGATGAAAGACATTTGAAGTGAGTTTTAAGATTTATAATCTGTCATGACTGCTGTACGAAAAGCGCACCGGGCCTTCCAACTGTGAAGCCCTGCCCTGTACCTTAAAGTACACCCATAGCTTTATGCAAACCATACCCCAAAGGTATGTGTGGTCATGCATTGTTTAGGAGTGTCCAAATCAGAGTTCTTTGTTTTTGTTTTATTTTTGGCTATTGTGTCCAAATCATCTCCTGGATAAATAATTGTTGCTCTATGAATTTGTTGTGCGAGTGTTCTTTACTCTGTATACAACAATACAACGCAGCCAGATTGGGGAATTCTGCAGAATTAGCTCAGAAAGTATCTCAAGCAGCATCGCAGACACTGTCCTAAACTTTAAATTCACTAAATTCCCTAAAAGTCAGCTTGAAATTTACAGAACTTAGGTTTGATGAAGAAAAATACATTTTAGGTAGACTATAAAGCAAACATAATGATGCAGACGTCAGTGTACGTCATCTATGACAAACTAATATTAGTCATGAAATGCTAAAATCTGAGTGTTATCTCAAGTGACCCAAATTATGCAAGAGTTTTTCTTCATCTTTGTGTCTCCATGGATTTAAATGCAGCAATGCGCAAATCTCACCCCCTACTGTGCACAGAGCAAGGTCCTCTCCCCCCCCTCTGTCTTTATTACACTGGCCTCCTGTCTTGTTGGGATAGTTAAACCTGTTAACTCTACTTCTCATGCAAACATAGTAAAGCTAGGAGGAAAAAAAAACATTGGAGAGAGACCTCTAGGGGTTAGGGTGGTGAAAGCACCCACTCTACACTGAACCAGTTGAAGAATATCAGTAAAATGCTCATGCTTAAAAGGTGGAACGCGTCTTATTTGCCATTTCTGTTGAAACTTTCCTTGAACAGCTTTGTTTTTCTTTATTCATTTTGTTTACTGTCACATGTTTAGTCGTTACTCCCATGCTGTTCCTTTTAAAGGCTGCTGGGAATCTCTTATCTCTGTGTCTTATCCAGGAAGAAACACACACACACACACACAGTTGTCACATGGAAACACAAGCAGACAAACACTCACACACAGGAAAAATAAAGATCCTGTCTTGATAACAGACAGTTGAAGTTCAGCATCACTAGACAAGACGGAGAAAAAGGTGAAAGGAGGACACCAGACTGTGTCAGTAGTAGCTTTCTGTAGCCATTAATATAGAAATCTAATCTAATGTATTATTAGCTGGAATATAAAAGAGAGTGGGCGAGCTAAAACTTTCATTACATATCTTGTTATGTTTGGCAAACTTAGCAGAGGACGCTGCTCTGGATTAAGTCTTTGAATAGCTCCTCCACTTAATGAATATCTGGCCCATCGTTTTCGATGTTATCACATCTCTCATCCCGCTGTGCACACTTTTTGTCATTCTCATACCACAAATATTTTTACGTTACTTCAAGGTATGTGTTGTTGACGTTGTTTTTTATTGCTTTGGATCATAGTCTTGGCTGCATCTCTTGCCCCCCCCTCTGCACGCTCTGTGATATGATGGCTGGCTTTGGCTAAATAAGGCAAGAGAACACTTCACATTCTTTCTTGCCAAAAGACGGCTGATCCTCAGTAGTTCTGTGAGCCAGAACTCCTTTTCATCCTATCAGAAATTGAGGGCACTTTAAGTGTGCCAGCCAATCCCTTTGCACCTCGACACTGTCATGCTATAGCGATGCATGACTGGCTCTTAATGGTGGTTTTCCAAAAATCTCTTGAGCACCATTTATATTGCTGGGGCATGTTTGCTGAAAGCCAGGTATGTCTCTCATCAAAGCAGACAGCAGTTGCCGGTACAACAGACGTTCGCTATCTCACTTTCATTGAGGCAGTAATTTTTCCTCGTGTATTTTGTTTTGAATGTGGGCATAATCTGAAATAGCAGATGTTTTTGGGGTTGTTTTTAGTAAAACTTTTCCCTTTTGAAATACAAGTGAAAAGTGTAAAAACAAGCAATGGTTTAATAATGGATTTTTGGGGCTGGTGCTGATTAAAATAAAAAATTCAGATGTTTATGTATTGGCAAATATTCTTTATGCATGCATACACATAAAGCTATGTAAACAGTGGAATTGGCTGTTCACCATTTCCACATCATACAAAGCATTTTATCTGCATTGCACAACTTAAAATTTTCACATGCACATACGATAATATATAGTCATGTGAAAAAGAAAGTTTATCGCAGGACTCTTTGCAGTCCTCGGATAAACTAAGTGCACCCCATAATTCAGTAGCTTGTAGAAGTACTTTGAGCAGTGATAACTCGAAGTAATCGTTTTCTGTATGACTTTATCAGTCTCTCACATCGCTGGGGAGGAATTTTGGCACGCTCTTCTTTACAAGAGTGCTTCAGGTCATTGAGGTTTGCAGGCATTCATTTATGCATAGCTCTCTAAAGGTCCCACCACAGCATTTCAATCCAGTTGAGGTCTGGACTTTTGTAACACCTCGGTTCTTGTCTGTATTTGGGATCACTGTCCCGGTGCGTGACCCGATTCAGCTTTAGCTGTTGAACAGCTGTCCCTATGTTTGACTCTAGAATACTTTGATTTATAGAGTAGTTCAATCTTAAAGGTGGTCTTTTTTTTGTCATGAACTTTGATATTTAACATACTAACTGAGGCCTGGAGAGTCTGAGATGTAGCTCTTGAGTGATTTGCAGTTTCTCTGAGCATTGCATAGTCTGAGCTTGTGGGACGTTTGCCAGGATGTCCACTCCTGGGAAGATTGTCGCATTGTGTTAACACACACCTGAATGCTCCAGACCAGCAAACTGCCAAAACGTCTTTTAAAGAGATACTCACTCTTGCTTATGGTTAACTAATTATTAAGTGCAGAACCTGGCTGCTAATTACCTTCATAATTTCTATGGAAGCAGTAAGAGTGCACTTAATTTTTTCACAGGACTGCATAGAATACGCTGAAAACTTTCTTTTTTCTATCTGTAAAAGTGGCAATATTGGAAAAACTGATATACAAGTTTGGCTGCATGAATTTACTGTGTGTGTTTGAGTGTGTCAAACTATGATTCATTTGGGCTGTAGTTACTTTCTCACTGGGAGACAAGCCCACTGTGGTACAGTGATCCAGAGTGCTGTATCACTGTATTTATTCAAACTAGTCCAAACATGTCAGGGGTACTGTGAGGCCCAGTGACACTTGGAGAAAAATGACACTTGACCCTCCTCGGTGAGGTGACGGGGAGGATGACACGCTTGAATATCTGAGATTTTTCTTCGTAGCACGGTGCAACAAAGAGAAACTGGGATTTGGTAACTGAAATGTGCCTCTGTTTGCATTGGTGTTTTTAGAAGAGCCAAGCAGCTGCATTGCATTGCTACACTGTTCACATTTCACTTCACGGGTTCATGTACAGAAAATGTGTAGAAGACAGCCGGCAGAAAGAAGTTCAATCGAGGCCCACACGAAAAACAAAAACCAGGGAAAAACATTTACCATGCCAATAGGCAGGTCATCGACCATACCTATTTAGCTTGCCAAGCAAATATTTGATCCTTATCTGCCAGCTGCTAACATGAGTGGAAAATTTCTGATATGATCCATGAGGAATTGAAAAGTGAACACATTAGTCATTTGGCATTGTTAAGTAGGATTTTGACGAGAAAGCAGTCGGTCATGTTTATGGTGAATTTGTTCCAGTTGGGCAAACAGGTTGGCCCCAGAGGACAAAACAAGTCTTTGAGTCCTTTGATTGCCTGTGCCAAGTATGGATTATATTCATTTCAGTGACACTTGGGAGTAAAGCGGTATTAGTCCAAACAAAACACTTTCTTGACAAAAGAGATAATTACCTCCTCAGGATGAAAGTGCCTCGTGTTAGGTTTTATTGCATTTGCTGTCTGTTCAAGTATTTAGATTTGTCTCTGTTATACATCTTATTTTTAAAGCTTCCATTGTCAGTCTGTCACATGCATGGCTATCATGCCTCTTTAATCAGAGAATGGCTTTCATTGCCCACTGTATCTTTACACTTCGGATGTCAATAATAGTGCTTACTTCACCCTTTTCCTAAGCTTCAGCACCTGTCAGCAGTCAGATCACGCTTTACACCCAGGTCAGCATCACAAAGCCGCTGCCAAGATGCAACAATCTGCCACGACAGGGCGCTCGTGAAATGCCCGACATAGTCATGGTAGCTATTTGTGATCGCTGCAGAGCATCAGTGGTGCCTCGTTTTATGTCCACCAACAAGCTGGACAGGATTTTTGATAAAGTTCTTTCCTCATTACAAATCCTTTAGAGATTCTTTTACTGTGGAGACTTCAAGGGGTAAATCTAAAAGGGAAAGATTACACACAGCGTAAGAACAAACTCGTGCACTACACTGTAGCTCGTTTGATGATTTTATTTGCCAGTCTGATTGTTGTATCAGGATCAAAGACTTCACAAAGCCAATAAATGAGTAGTATTTGGAGCTTGGTGTTTCTGGCTTGATGAGAGTGTCTTTACTGGGGCTTTTCTTCATTTACTGTACAGTTTGAGTTTTTCTCATTAAGCTGAGCCCTGCTGTTTTCAGTCAGGGCTATTTTGTTCAGTAGCTAAGTAGTGATGTTTGTGATTAAAATGACAGAAGATACATTCTCTTTGCAATAACCAGCGCAACACATTTGAACAACTTGTTGGCTGGTGGTAGTAATTATGTGGAGGCATTAAGGGCTATGAAAGAGCGTATCCTTATTTCAAACCCTTCCTCACAGGTGCCACAGAGGACAGCAGCAGGCAGCAGAGGATCCAGTCTGTGTAGAAATCAGGTGCTTCGACATCTCCTTTCCATTAAGAGTAGTCAGTCACAGGGTGGCCAGTATGAAAATGAGATGGTGTACTGTGACTCATGTGTTCACTTCCTATTCCTAGAGCAGAGTCTGAAATAGATGTGGTCTCAGCACAACTGTGTTTATTGGACACAGTTTGCGCTGGTGTTTTTCCCCACATGTCAGGTTGTTAAGAATAGGAGGGAGCAGAGAAAGTCGGGGGCAGAGAGGCCGAGAGGGCTGAGAGAGGACGGGAGGTAAAGTCGGCTAGGGGGGAGTCAACGAGGGTATTGCTGATAATTGGCTATTTTCCAATTCAACTTTAGAAAGGAAGAAAAACTTTTAAATTCTCCTTCTATTGCAGTACATAAAATACAGCATTTTTTGATTTTAAGGATCATAAAGTCTGAATTGAGTAAAGCACTTGGCTTTGTGGATCTGTCTTTTATGGATAAAAAGATTTTTTTTTTTAAAAAACCCCCAGAACTATAGCATCTGCGCACATGTGACAGAATTGGAATATATGAAGTGAGATTTTAAACCTTTCTCTTTAGGCATCTGGCCTTGCATCTATATGCACATTTTACTGCAGAAAGAAAAGCTGTTTGCCTGAAGCAGCTGCCAAGCAACACATGGGGAATAGCCTAGACTCAAACTCCTTCCAACTTTATATACACAGATTATTAGAGAAGGAGATAGATGCAAAAATAATAATGCTGCACCCCAGCAGCTACCACAGGTTTGCGGTAACTTGGTTGAACCGTGCAGCAGCAGGCCTTGCTGCACGGTCCACCTACACCAGATGGACTTAAAATGTTGATCCCCCCGTTTATATCTGTGTCAGGCTTTTGTCGGGTATGTTGAATGGATGCGTGCTTTAACTTCTCTCCTCGCTCCACTACGTATCTGTGTCAATGCTGGTGAGTATGGGGGAAACCCTGCTGAGCAGGTGAAAGGGTGGACTACACAAAAAGTAGAGGGAAGAAAAAAGTGGTGGTGGGGGTATTTATGTTGTGAGGGTCACCCCACCTGGTAGCTAAGGAATGACTCATTAAGCAGGCGGGCACTAATGAAAGATTTGTCTGTCCTCACACTGGCCTTGCTGTCATGTCTCTCTCCTTGTCTGGAATTCTGCAGATTCCACCATCACTTCCCACTTCTGTTTTTCTTTGACAGTGTCAGATAGCATCTTGATGGATAATTAGCATGCAGTTTATTGAAGAGACTTAACCAGAGATAAGTAGCCCACAGCGCCCTGTAAGAGGTCTGCAGAGGAGTGTCTAAAGAATAATGAACGGCTGTATGAATCTAAACAGCTAAAAGACAAATGCTACTGCTACCTTCTGGAAGAATTATCGCAACTGACAAAAGCATTAACTCCGTTCCAAGCCATATGTAAACACATCAATAAACACAACAATTCAGTATCTCCGCTTCCATCGTGGGACAATGAGCGCTGTTGAGCTCTGTGAGCCGACTTTTGTGTTTATTGGAACTTGGCTGTGGTATGCCTTGGTATCAAATGCCTCTGCCAGGATAGTGTTGCAGACCAGAAACCTGATCCCTTTACCGCTCCCATGAGAGTGTAGATAATGTTCATTCTGAGCAATGTGTAGAGGAAGTCCAGGTAGGTGCAACATCTGTGGAGGAAATCACATCAAAATAAATTAGCATGGTTTATTTGCATGTTTCTAACACTGTCATTAAAATTCTTCAAAGAACATGTGCCGGGACTTTTGTGCTGGGACTCCAGACGTAATTTATCGCCGACCTTGTAAGATCTCTGCTGAACGCCGTTCGTGTAGCAGCGATCTGTATTAATGACAGCAAACCAGGCGCAGAGACGCACATTTGACTTTCGGTCTTGCACTGTATGTCAGCTCTTTTTTCCCCAGTAGATTAAGCCCATATTTACTAGTTATTTTGATGATTTTGATCTTGTTCCAGGCCTCAGCAGTTTGCCTTTGCTCTGAGACTTTCACGCCCCGTAGGTCCATGTACGGCTTGCTGCCAGTGACAGTCTTCTCCAGTCTGTGTGGCCCTGAGTCAGTTTCCTCTAATCTAAACCATCAACTCCATATGTCTTCTATCACAACTTCCAAAGCATTTGAATAAACTCCAGGCAACAGGAACAAATTAATTAATGTCTTTATTCCTCTGTGCACTTTGTAAACTGCCTGGGCGAGTGTGCGCATATTCCCGCATGTGCGCAACATATGTAGTGCACGTTAGTACCCACACACTCCCACACATATACAGATATTTTCCGTAAAATTGTCTTGATCCTGCACTTAAAATCCAAACATGTTGGAATTGATCTTATTTATACCTGCATTCCTGCTTAATGATTTCCACCTGAGTGCTATAATCTGCTTTTATTGAACCATCATTCACCTTATTTTTTCCCTCAGAGAGTAGGGGATAAAAACAGTAGAGAGAAACCCCAGTCCACAAAATGTTGCAATCCATTGCACGTGTTGGGAGGTCTTTCACCTTAATTACTTGTGTTTTCTCTTCATAAATTTTGGAACACAAGGTTTCCGTTACCGAGTGAGAAAAGAGAAAAGGAAGGGGAAAAAAATGAAGAGGAAGCAGTGTTGATGTTGTTGTTCTGTTATGTTTCGTGACTGCAGAGAGCCATTATGGATACTGTAAACTCAAAAGTTTCTCATGAAAATACCAAGAGAGGAAAATGAAAGAGGGTTTCCTTCATCCTTAGACATGGTAGCTAGTGATGTGGCAATTCTGGCTTATGTGAGACTGTGCTCTCCCAGATGGCTACAGTTTGTCTGACCTCAGCTTTCACCTCTTGCAGAGTCTGTGGCCTTTACTGACCAGTGGAACAGCTCCTGGCTCCCTGGGACAGGGCTAAATTCAGACGTGGGCAGGCAGTGGCTTGTGACTGAAGGTCTAGCTTTGACCTGAACAGAACTTTGAGGTGCTAAGTGAACTTTAATGTTGTGAAGCTACAGTACATCTTGATTCATGTAGTTTGTAGGTTATTAGTTGGTTGATTTAACCAGGATCAAGAGAACTGATGCTTTTTTTTTTTAAGTAAATATTGTGGGAAGTGCCTGAAGTGTAATAAGTGATCAAAGCAGCTCGTGCACCACATGGCAGACAGCTTGAATTGCACACTGTTGCTACACTAACAGATGTCAATTTTTGCTATCCTTCTATTTAACCTGGCAATGCTTTACACACAGTGTTTGCTGCTTAGAAACACTGCTACTCCATTGCTGCTTCTGTGACTATACTGTAATATACTATAACAGTGGTCATTTGATGATCTGATGATAGATATGGACAAAGTTTCAAACAAAGAGTTAAGGTGTATTACAAGTAAACCTTGTGAGGCAAAAACTCAGACTGCTGGTTATGTTTAGGACAGTTTTTTCCTAATCTTTGCTCCCACTGACATCAAGCCGACAGGAGGTACCTAATAAGGTTGTCAAAAAAGTCAATACGCAGATTCTAATTGATACTAACAATTACTTTGGTACAGCATAAATATCAACAGTGTTGTCTCAGCCTCCTCTTTCTCACACCTTGACACGGCAGCAGTGCAGACAGACAGGAAAGCAGCCTCTGCCCTCACAGGCAGCTCAACACATGAAAAGCATTTAAATTTAGTGAACTTGGTCTTTACGAAGAAATTTGGAAGGTCGGTAAAGCTCCCGCTCCAGTAACAGTGAAGTAATAAACGGGCACATGTTAACCATGTTAGCCATTTAACTATTACCAATTGCCTAATAGCCACATTAGCCATTTGTTAAGTTAGCATTTACGCAGTGGCTAAAAGCTATTAAAAAAAGCAATAGGCTAATGTTAACGTGGGAGCTAGGCAGCCAATGTTACTAGAACCGACCATCTGTAGCATTAACAGACTGTGTCAATTTAACAATAAAAAGTGTAATTTTTCTCTTAATAACATCTCAGATTGAAGCAGAGAAAAGGTTGAAAGCAACAAGACAAAAATAGTAGCTGCCTAGATTACCAACTAGATTTGAGGAGTTAAGTTAGAAAATATGCTGCCAATTTGCACATATTAGTATTGCACGAGTCTTCATTTTAAAAATTAAATACATTTTCTAATTTTCGCCCCTGTGGTATGAAAATGGTATCCAGTCTTGAGTATTTTCCTGTGTATTGCTATCGAGATTGAAATTCCAGTATGATAACAACCCAAGTTTGTTTGGTAATTTGGTAATCTTAGTCCCAGAACTCTGACTCTAATGCAGAAACCCCACACACCTGCTGTTTAAACCTTGTGTTTTGCCAGGATAGCCAATCAGAAGAAAGTTTATTTAAAGTGAGAGTGACCTTAAAACCAGGGGAGCTATAACAACTTCGTTCAAATAGAGAGTGAAATAAAGGGCAGCACCAAGGCCCAGAAAAAAATGAATACGATTTTTTTTAACTGTGCTATTTAAAAGAAGTAGAGTCCAATGATAAATATAAGTCTCTTTAAGTTTACTCCAGGTAGGGAAATGGGAAAAGTCTCCACCATTTTAACAGGAGTAACAACATATGAAAAAAACATTTTTCCTTTCTTTCTCTTTCTTTTTTTGATGTTATGAGGACTTTGGGTAAACCTGAGGCTCTAACCAGGTCACATGTTCGAGTATTGTATAACATCTTAGCTTTTCTTACGTCGTCACTCAAACTCCATGTTTTTGTTTTTAACTTGTGTAAACTTGCTAATTAGCAGCACAGCACACACAGATGGAGTGGTTAAGTGGGCGATGAAAGACTAAAGACCTTGCATAGTGATGTGCTTTTAGCTAAAAATACTCGTCCAGTCATTGTTGGTCTGACAGACAGTGATGAGGTCAGATGTCTAGATAGTCCAGAGTAAAATTCAAAGCATTTAACATATAAACACAAGAGTTTGATGTCTGCCCCCCAGCCTGCTGGAAAATTGTCTGAGGTCTCACACCATACTTCATGCTTCTCAACCTTCTCCCATCTCTGCATCCCACATGAAAGCTTCTGATGCGATTGTGCAACATGTATAAAAGGAAAAAGATTTATTTACATTACAATATGTTAAGGATCTTTTTCTTCAACATCCACTCTGACACATCCACTCCAAAAAGCAAACACAGTTTAATTTACACCAGTGTATGCAGGGTTGTCCTGCCCAGTGGGGTCTTTGTGGGTTTCCTGGCTGTGCTTTGGATGTGGTTTATGCGTTCCGCCTGCTGCGCAATGCATAAGCAGCGGTAGTCATCCTTTTCATTTTATAGCGCGTTCTGGAAGTAAAGGCATGTGAACAGTGTTTGCAAGCTTAATGACTTTGTTGACAAATTAGTTTCACTATTTATCGTTTCATTTGATAGCTGGACCACAGTGGGTGGCGGGTTTTAGGGTAAGGTTGAGATGGAGAGTTTAATAAAAAAGTGACTCATACAAACCTGAAACGTGAAGCTGGAATTTGCTGGCAATGACACATTGAATCATAAGGTATTTAAGCAGCAAAGGACAGATTTACTTTTAAAAGTTATTTTCTCGGGCAGCAGCGTGACCATCCCTGAAGTCCTGGCCTGTCTGAATGTATCAGCCCACCGCAGCAGTTTTTTTTTTCTTAACTCTTCCGCTCTGAGCACATTCCTGACAATTATGAAAATCCTGCTCTTACTTTTATGATTGTTATAATTATGAATGCATTACATCCCTGTAGCTATTTGAACTGAGAAAAATGTGACTGTGTGTTGCCGTTTAAGAGAGGAAAACAGCTGCTTTCTCTGGTGCATCAGCAAGAACCATCAAAGAAACACTTTCCCTGCATTGAGTCATTCCGCAGTCTTCGGTTGGCTTGTCAGTAAAAGCCTAAGGTGAAGTTGAAGATGACAGGAAAGATGAGCAACCAGACCTCAGATGCACCCACAGACCCATTGTTTTAACGTTGAGGGCGTTTTGTTTTAGGGTGTGAAGAGTAATGAGCAACATGACGCGACATGACACTAAAGAAATGTACATTAAAGTAATCGTAAGGTTAGACTGCAGAGAGCTGCTTTGCTTCTATCTGCAGCTGAACTTCAGTCAAAACCAAACGATGCCCAGAAAGTTTTTATGTGAGCAAACTATGTGCTATCCCTCATGTCTTCCTTTGTTCATATAACATTTGGTTTGCGAAAGCCCACAATACAAATCTATGGCCAATGTAGTAAACTGTCGAGTTTGAATAGTCAGGTGGTTTCAGGGTTTCATGTGAACATGACTCACAAACATTTCTTGTAAATAAACGAGGTCCCACTCCAAAAGTTCTTTCCTAAATAAAGAAGTGCAGAGGGCCCATACGTTTGGGTGCATATCTGTGCCAAATGGTATGGAACTAATCTCCACTGAGTTATTTCTCATTAGAGATGGGCCTCTGAGAGGTGCATCGGTGTGTGGACCGTAGACGGGGACAGGGAAGGGACTGTCTGTTCCTGCAGTTGGGCTTCATTTAATGTTGCACAGGAATAACTTTATGACAAATTTAATGCTGTGTAAACTACATGGTTAAGTAGAGAAGCACAAGCCCTTTGTGCAAAGCTGCAGTAGAGCTGTACGTGGAAGAATTTTCTCAGTCCTACCGCTGCTGACAGACATACACGCACACACAGACAGACACCGACACACGGCATGCTACTGGGATTTAGTCAAACTCAGTGGAAACCCATGTGCTGATGCATCACTGTTATAGCACTCTGTTGACTGATTAACGTGGAAGTGCAGTAAAGACTTTTGGAAGAAAAAGGGCACACTGATTCAGGGCTTGAGGTTAAGTAGAACCACAAATCAGGCTTGATTTGTATGTTGAAGGTGTGATGAGTAACTCAGAGTTATCTCGCTCTGTTTTTCCACCCCAGTGATCAGAGAGTTTGTCTGTTTAGAGATCGCTAATCTGAACTCTTAGTCATCTTCCTGCCGGGCATAAGGTACGACCCTACCTTGACCTCGAGGGGAGAAGGAGTTGTTAAAAAGCTTTGGCACGTTTTTACATGATGTTCAATCAGTGCAGATATAATGGCACAGTCACGGTAGTAGTCATAATACAAAGACTGAGAATACGTGGCATTATTTTATCTTTATTTGTTTTAGAGCCATAAAACTAAATGCAATTTTTGCCATTATTAGTGTTGTGCTATTAAAATTTACATTTCCTTTCCTTTTATCAATAGAATTACAATGTGCTTAACCACGATAATGACAGTGATTAAAAGGAGCGTATAAAACAAAATAAAACCGATCCAATTACAAAAATGTGTCAGCTTTGAGAAGACAAAGTGGAGACTTGGCCATGGTGATTTGCTAAGGCTGGAGTCACACACTGTTCGGGGGGGGGGGGGGGGGCGGCAAAGTGAAAAGGCCCAGTCTCACACTTCCTTCCTGTTATTTTTAAAGACATAAATTACCAACATCACACAGCTTCCCTTCTTAATACCTCTGGACTTGTAGAGATTTATTCCTTCTGGATGTTGTTGCCAGTGACTTGCTAGGACTCTTCCGTAGAAGGCCAACGCTTATCAAGCATTTGAGTCATGTACGGCACCGAATGTGCAAAGCATTTAAGGCCCTGGTCTGGTCACACTGAATACCACGAAAGTCACGAATTACTGTGCAAATAAGACATCCTTTAAAGATAATGAACTCTGCTAGAACTGAATAGTGAGATGTATGATTTCAACAACGTTGTCAAACGGGAGCCTCTCAACCGCATGTGGCCCAGTCCCAGGAAGTCTGCATCTCCAGTTACTTGTCTGTCTGTAGAGCGAGTGGATCACGTTATTAAAAGTGTGTAGGGTTACTGTGGACAACCTTTTCTTGCGATGACACGTCCTGGAACATGGCGGCAGGTTTTAAACTAGGAATGCAATTTAGAGCCAAGTTTATATTAAACAATATTAAGACAGATGTAAGCATTGCGATATATTAAACTGTAAGGTATTTATTTGTGTTAATAACTACAGTGTTGTTCTGGCTGAATTTTTTCCTTCCTCAGATGTTTGTTGTCCTAGTGGACCTCCCTGTGCTAGCTTTTGCTGCGTGTGAAGTTTTATGTATGCTGTGAAAATGCTGTGTGACAGCGAAAAGGCACCAGACCGCGAGTAGTCTAGTCTCTACAAGGTCTAGAAGTAGCCTTTGTTTGTCCACAGAACTGGCAGAAAACAAACCCACTCCTTCCTCTCGCTCTCTTTCCTTCTCTGTCAGCTGAAGGGATTTGCTCTACAGCCGAGGAGGCAAGCAACAATAATGAATAGGAGCCTCTTGCTCTGTATCCCATGTGTATATGCTCGTCAGTGTGTGTTTCTCACAGTTCATTTAGTGGCAGCTCTCTCAGAGTTTGTGTGTGCAGGGTGTATTCAGAGCAATATGTTGTTTCTCCTGTTTGTGTCTTCTAAGTATTGCTGGTCATGTTTTTGTGGTGTGGTTGTGTGCGAGAGTGAGCCATATTGATGATGCCTTTTTCGTTTTTTGTAAATACCAATCTTTTTACATCCCTTCGAGTGAAACTGAATACAGCTATAAGGCAAAGAGAGAAAGATGCCAACAGAGAGTAGCTCTGCATTGGACTGTGTTGCTGTATCTGCAGCAGTAGCAGGCAGGTTTTGCTGAGTCAGAGCGAGTTCACACAGCAGTGATGATTGAGCGTTTAAATCTGCGCTCAACGGTGCCACTCGCTGGCAAACCTTGCAAACTGCATGCAGGGAGAAGGATGGCCAATAGCAGTTGCAGGAAATGTATGCTTTTATTGCTGTCAGTCACAACTCTCCTTTACTGCTCTGTAGAGTTTCCATAACTGATTAAAGCATGTATTGTTTCTTAGCCTTTGCGGTGGCTATTTCCAGCATGACTTTGTATGATGTTAGCAGGAAACATCCTCTGTTCTCTAACTTACTGCAGATGTTCTCTGAGTTGCTCCTACTGTTTTGCTCTCACTATTTCTCTTTTTGGATAGCTTTCATATTTAACCACTGGGGATAATTGCTTCCAATGAGTGCATGATGAAGGGGTTTTCTCTACATTTTCAGTCCATGGAAACGTCAAGTTTAATGCAGTTAAAACACATTACTTTAAAGCAAAGTCAGAATCATCCTGCAAGTCTAGTAACATTACATACCACATGTGTGACTGTCAGCTGATTTTTTTCCACTCACCCCCGATTTCTTTCCATACAGAAAAACTCTACAACTCAACGGGACGGGAGCTGCGGAGAGCCCTCTTTTCCCTCAAGCAGATTTTTCAGGTAATTATTTATTCATTTTAGCTGATGTCTAGTAAGAGCATCTTAAAACTTCACCGCATTCAACCCCCACGGTGCTTCGTTTTTCTCATAATCATTTTTTCAAAATCCTGTGAATTCTTTGGTGAATTTAAACGCATTAACACACAAGAAGTCAGTGCACACATTCACGCTCACACTTGGACACATTACTGTTTTCTTGAGGCAGAGTTGTGCTGCTGAGAGTCTGCCTTCGTGGCAGCTGTGGAGTGTTCAGGTCTGGTCATACTTCACACTCTGGGCTGGGCTAGCGGGCAGTCGGTCGCAGAGGGGGAGGGATAACTGACAGTTAAATGGAAAAGAGAGCAACAGGCATTGATATATGCTCAGGATAGATTAATATACCTTACTTTTTACACTCTGAGTGTCCCTGTGAGTTATCAGCTATAGAGAACAGTGACAATTCTTGTAAAATATCTCTGATCGATGTCTTTCTTCCCCACATTCCAGTTCTGTAACACACATGTATGAGTTTAGTAACTGCTGGTCATTCTGTTTCTTTAGTGCACGCCTGTATGTTTAGGCTGTGCCAAATGACTGGAGTCTCCATCACAGATATATGGTAAATATGTTCTGGAAGCACTTAGACTTCCTCCTGGGGGAGAAGTAGCCCTGACCACCCCACTGTGTTTATTGCTGCTTTCCTCTCGATCCCATCTGAACAGTACAGCGCATCAGAAAATGTTAAATCCTGCGGAAAACCTAATGCTTGGCCTTAAATTATGGAGTCATCGACAGGTGTGAGAGGTGCAGGTGGTTTTGTCATCAAGGACAAAATGTGGGATGAAGTGGAGGGGCCGAAGCAACAGGAATCCATTTGAACAAGCTGCAAACAGATTGCACTTCTCACTGCATCTGCAGCCACTTTTTACTGAATTTGAGAAACTTCTGCTGAGTTTTAACCAGCTGATGATTTGGAATGAGTAAAGCGTGTCAG
The DNA here is from genome assembly GCF_001858045.2 of Oreochromis niloticus. Taxonomy (NCBI): domain Eukaryota; kingdom Metazoa; phylum Chordata; class Actinopteri; order Cichliformes; family Cichlidae; genus Oreochromis; species Oreochromis niloticus. The sequence goes on along the minus strand of NC_031976.2, from coordinate 18,111,642 downwards.
TAGCTGTTCTCTTACAAGAAATAGTTTTTTTGCCTGCAGTAAAACAAATATTACAAGTGTTGTTTAGTAAATCTGCTTCTTGCAGGATTAACCAGTGGTTTTACCCACTGTGCACAGATGAAATTACTATAATTTGCTCACATTAAGTCACCAGCTCCTTTGTTTTTGTGGCATTCATTTAGTTATAATATGATCAAGATAAGATGGACCTTTCTGTAGTGACTATCTGCACTAAACCAAGCGCTGCAGGCCAAAGAGAAAATAAATTTTCTCGGGTAAATCGTGCCTGTAAAGATCAGCATAAATTATCTCACTAGATTCTGGAGCTGATTTTATCACGTTAGTGTGCTTCTTAAGCTTCCTCTTTATTAGTCTTATAGCTAAGTATATAATGCCCAGAATAACTCTATCAATATAATAGTATAAAGTAAAAAATACAGATAAAGTGTATATTAAAATGGATGTAGCCACTTTGACATTCATTGTGCTTCAATCACATCATTTTATTTATCCATTTATTTATTTAAACTTGTATAAAAATGTGCATGTATCAGCCAGACACAGAGTTTAGGTAGTGCTGTTTGACATACAATAAAATACTAGAGTTTCCCTCACCAAAACTGAAGAAGAGACTGTTTGGATAGGTTGTCAGTACAATTACCCACAAGAACACCACGGTACTTACCAGATATTTGCATTAAAAATACTTCAAAAGGCACCAACATGAAAAACGAGGTAGAGATATTCAGTTTATTAGACATGAAGTCTAGCAGAAAGCCAGACAGTGTCTGCCTGTGTTTGTGCCCACATTGCTCAGCATAGGTGCCTCTAATTATTCATAAGTATTCAAGTTAATGCAATTAAAACAATGAGTTAAAACAATGCAGTTGATATGAAAGGGTTTTAGCTTTTCAGACCAAAACTGTTTTCAGAACAAGGCTGTAAGCATGTTTGTTTTTGCTATGAATTTGGCCATTTTAACAAAGGCATCTATGAAATCTGAGTTTCATTTGGAGCCATCCTTAAGTGACCATAGAAGCAACTGTCGGGTTTTTAAGTTTAAATTTTAAGCTTCAAACTTTCCTTTTTGATGAGGCTTATAGTTGGGGCTGGATCAGGTGACCCTGAACAATTCTTTAGTCATGGTGCTAAATGCTCAGCCCGCTGGGTGACTTCCCATAGTGCACTGAGTCCCATGCATTTATATGCTGCTACATTTTCTTTTCTCTCCCATAGTTTGTGGGGTTTTTTGTCTTTTCTTTTCTGATGTTGGCTCTGTCTGGCAGCTGGAGGTTTCTTCCTGTTAAAAGGGAGTTCTTCCTTCCCACTGTCACCAAATGCTTGCTCACATAAGATGCTCTCATTGTTTCGTTTCTTTCTGGCTTTTTTACCTTGCAATATGAAGTGCCTCGAGACAACTGCTGTTATGAATGGGCACAAAATAAATAAAATGTTTGAGTTTATAATCTTGGATATTTTCCTTTTTCTCTGTTGCCAGGATGACAAAGACCTTGTGCACGAGTTTGTGGTGGCCGAAGGACTCACATGTTTGATAAAAGTTGGAGCCGAAGCCGACCAGAACTACCAGAATTACATCCTCAGGGGTATGTACGCTGCAGAACGGCACAGCTTTGCACCAGTGAAGCTGACAGCCCGCCCCCCCCGACCTCAATTTTACAACACGAGGATGTTATTAATCAATCCAGTAACACTTTTCTTTCCATAAACCTATCTAGAGCCACATGTGTTTATATAAACTATGTAAATTGATGATTCTGCATGATGACCTTCTCACACTCACACATTTTACCCGTATAAACAAACTCAAATGTGTGCCACAGATAATGTGGATGCTAGGCCAAGTTTAGCAGCTGTTTAATTTATGTCTCCCGTGATGGTGATGTCAGAGATCATGTGCGTTGAGGTTAAAAGGGGGCAAGGACAACATGTTTTGGGGATACTAGAGGTCCACAGCTCTCTCTCTCTCTCTCTCTCTCTCTCTCTCCAAGGTCACTACCATTTAACAGCCTGCTGTGAGGAGGTGGGTCACACACGCTTAAGTGTCTAATAAAAGTTCTGGCAGGATATTGCAGATCATAAAACTAATTTTCCTCTCCTCCTTCTCATTTTTGTTTTCCCTGCTCCTTATTCAGATTGGTTGCACTTCTTTTGATTAAGTTGGACTCTTGACGTCAGCGCTTTATTAGATGTTTGATTTTATATGTAGAACACATAATAAACATGAACTTATTAGCTTGGATTGAGTCATTGCGGTTAAAAAAAAACAAAACAAAAACAAAAAAACAATTGTGTAGTTCAGTCAGCTCTTCTGTGGTTTCTTCATTAAGCCTCCCTAATAAAAGGTCACAGTGCAGCTGACCCCTGTAATTCGGTTGCACATTTCCAACAGATGTAACCTCCCTTGTGTTTACGAACTAAGCTACAGCGTGAGCCCAAATGCTTCCTCTCTAATTTTCTAACAGGTCAATGTTGATTTTTTTTTTTTTTTTTTTTTGTTACTGAAGAAAAAAAGTGACAAAGTACTGATGGTGCCCCCCCGGCAGGTTATAAACATGAACATGACCCCTGCCTAGACCGTCTCTGCAGGCGTGCTGATCTTAAATGTTGGAGGCTTCATCTGAACTTGGCCCCGTCTCTGATTCAGACAGATAAATCACACGGGTTAAATGGCCAAAACATGACACAGGCGGATAACAACTGGTTTTTGGAAACTTCAGAGTTTACCACATGCAAGAGATGTTAGTGTCATACAGCTGTGAATGATGAGACCACTTCTCATATCTGTTCACTCCTCCTTATTGTGACATCCATTTTTTTTTCTTTAATGTTTGGCAAAGCATGTGGGACTCTTTCCTTTCCTTCGTGTGCTAGTTTATCGCCTCATCTCTGCGGATTGGAGTCCTCCCCCTTTCCCCGTATCTTTACATCAACATGAGAACCTAAACCAAACTAGCACTCTCCCTGAAGCCCTTCTAACCCATTTCAATTTTTGACCTAATTTCTCCTGACCAGCTGAGGAAATGTGGAGTGTAGTAGATCACCCTCCCTCATGAGCCATGTGTTGGCGAACGCAAGTCGAGCATGTGCTGGAACCCAGATGTACAGGTCAGAAATGAATATAGATCTGGCGGCTTTACTGCCGATGACTTCCAAGAGGAGCTATGTCATAAGGATTCCCAAGAGGGGAGTGAATTATTTGCCTGAAATTTTCACACGTGCACACACAGAGAGGAGAACAGAGGCAGATAGCAAACCAAGAGCAGTAATTGCTTTGGTATCAAACACTGATCACTTCTAATGCTTTTTGCTGTAATGTCTTTCAAGTTGAGCCCAGTAAAGAAAAAAAAAAGAAAAGAAAAAAAAAAGGAAAAAGTTGAGAGGAATGTGGCCTTGAACCCAACTGTCTGGTGTGCATTAAAAACCTCCCGACAAAACAATCTTGCTCTCTTTCAAGAATAAATATCAATCTTATGGGTCTTTTGTAGTTGAAAAAGGCACAGTCACACGTGCACACCAGTCTGCTTGCATTTTAGAACAACAGGTCTCCAGCCTTAGCTCTGTGGAACATTGCCTTCATTGTAAATGCTTGTTCCTGCAGCATTCTTAGCAATCTACACCATCTCACTTTGCTCTTTTTCTTCGTTTTTTTTCTCTCTTTCCATCTTCTTAAACCCCTGGAGGTGTCTGTGGCGGGTTAGTGCTCCCTCAGTGATGTGAGTGGTTTCTGTGTCTGCCTGGTTGGGGTCTGGCCCCTTTCACGGCCCCTCACACCTGGCTCGGAGGGCTTCCAGACCTGGGCTTAACTCCTTGGAGACCTGCGATTTTTTTTGACCCAGGGGAAAGCTTGTATGCCCTTATCACCCCATCAGAGAAAAGGGTGTGAGGTCACTGTTTCAGAGGTGCTCGTGCCATCTGGTCTTCCTGTAAATCTTACAATCAGCTGCAAACACAAGGGAGCCAAAAGGGCAATGAAGGCCTCATTAGGCTCGGTCGTGCTTCTTTCATGCTCATTTATAATCTTTCGAAAGCAGCTCTTGAAATCATAAATCTTTTGTTAATGAAATGAAAATCAGAGCAAAGGTTTCATAGTGTATGTTTCTTTAGTTACGAATGTAGTTTCTCAAACCACAAAGGTCTCGTGGGTTTGTCAAATGTTCTTTCTCTGCAGCAGACTTGTTGCAGGTTGGAGAAGTTTGACTTGTAACCCGTGGTTAACATGTGAAAGAATGTATTGTAAACGATATCTTTTTTTTCAAAACCTATCACAGAGTTAACATGATATGTATCACTAATATATGATGAGAAGGAGTTCCCGACCAAGCATCGGTATGTGATTATTTGTTAGTGAGAATGCATCGATTTGGATGGAGTTGTCAAATTACACAGGAAAAATCTAATCTAAAAGGAAAGTGATGTGGCTCAGGAGGTAGCACAGGTCGTCTACTAATCAGAAGGCTGGTGGTTTGATCCCTTGTCGTCAAAGTGTCTTTGGGCAAGATACCGAACCCAGAGTTGCTCCTGATGTGTTCATTGGAGCATGAATGTTAGATAGAAAGCACATAGGTGTAGAAAGAACTGCTTGTGAATGGATGAATGAGGCTTGTTGTCTAAAGTACTTTGAGTACTCAAAGTGCTACATAAGAACAAGTCCATTTACCGTTTAGATTAGCTACTGTTGTCTGGTTACAAGCTGGTGGTTTTTGCTTGTAACTGTAATTTTTTTAGGCCTGCACTTGACATATGACATTGACCGTAAACAAATCTGTTACTTAAGAAGCGAAGGATCCCTGATTCGATGTCAGGAAGAGACACAAATCCCTTTGCGGCTGTGCATGTTTAATTTGACACAAAAAATCTGCCAAATAAAACAGGTGGAGCTATCACTTGTGAATAAGGCAGCAGCTGAAAGTAGCTTTGTCTTCTTCCTCTTCTGTAAATGCTTATTCCTCCTTTGTGGCACTCACGAACTGCAGTATATTATGTTACCACACTTTGAGAACCGTGGGTTTCATGAAGACCACATTTATAGTAAAGTCCGAAATGCTAATGAATCAGATGGTGGTTTAGGTCCACCCTAATATGTGCCTTTGTGCCATGCTGACAAAAAACGTTCTATTCTGTCTTAAAAAGTGCCAAATAAAACACTGAAAGTTGGCACAGTAACTCATCGTTGTTAGTGCTTCCTCAGCCCCAAAATAAAAGCAGCTTTCGCAAAAAGGTCAAATAAGTTTCATCAGTAAGCTCAGACTTTTTCTTCTTCACTGTGGTTAAAAAAAGATCCCTATGGTACTAATTATCATGAGCAAAACAGGCAGAGGAGTTGGAAGAACAAATGACAAGGTTTTTCCATTTGTAGAATTTATAGTAAGAACGCTAACAAAAGCAACAACCGTGTTTAATTGGTAACTGTAAAAATGGGAGCGACAGACAGAGAGGGCAGATTAAAGACAAACCAATTACAGTCAACATGAAGTAATTATTCCCTGCTTTGAAAGGTTCACTGTTGACATTCCTGGCCATAAGCTTTGTTTTTAGCTACACTTTCTCTGCGTGCACTTCTTAAAGGCCGTGCTATTTCAGCCTGCATGCTGCTGTTGACAAAACACTTGCCATCTGTAAGCGCCAGTGGAAACAAATTGGAAGTGAAGCGTTAGTTTTTGATGTATGGGAATTTGGAGAAACAGACTCTTTTTTTCTTTTTTTTTTGTTTCAACTTCCAGAGCAAGCGTGGATATAGATTTGATGGAAAACACATTTGTAAACAGGGCATAACTTATCTCCATACCCAAAAGGACATGAATTATACTGTATATACCTGGGCTTGCATGTTATAACTTAGTCTTGAAAATTTATAGCTCTCAAAGATATGAGTCTAGAAGTATTACCTTATGCTATAAGTCATGCCCATATTTCATTTCATACTTTTATCTCATTCGCTCTTCCTTTGCTTCTATCTCTTGCTACCACTTTAAGATCTCCTGGTTTTAATGACACGGCTGTTATAATGCCACAATGCTGAAGCACCTTGACTTCCTGGTTTCCAGAAGGAAGTGCTCAGAAGGGCTGTGTGGGAAAGATAGATGTGTTCTAGTCAAGTGTTTCATTACCTCTTAAACTGTCTAGGACCTAACCCCCCCCCAATACAGCACACAGTTCAGCTTTTAGAGCCACACAGCAGGAACTTTAGTGGCCCGCCGTTTCCACAAAGTGCACCTGAAACACAAGAGCCTTTTGTTCAAATTTTAAGTGTCTGTAGTAGCAATGGCTTTAAATTTTATATGTGACACACTAGCAAGACAGCGCATTAAGCAACATGTATGTGCAACGGTTTTCATCTGCGTGTCACAATCCAAAACGCTTCACCGTAAACAAAGGTAAGAGCAGCCAGCTTCATTTATGTACTCTGCACTTTGTAGCCGAACGGGCGGCTGTGGTGTTGAGCTGGAATGGAAACCTGTAGTTAAGAAAAATCACCATAGGAATAATCTAAGTTTTATATACAGTATTTGACTGGGCTATGATTTTAAGTTGGCCATATTAGGGATATTGGCTGCCACTGACATCAATGAGAGCCAAGAGTAGAAAAAAATCTGTTGGAAACCGAGGGTTAGAGCAGCCTTTAACCAGACAGACCGATAGATTGATATGTCAAGAGAAAGTTCTTATGTATGCAAGTGCAAAACAAAACAACAGCAGTACATTTTTTAATACTGATCCACACTAAGGAGTCTTTCAGTAGTCCTAAATTTAGACTCTGTTTTGATTGTTATGAGTGAAAACCCAGGCATAGCAGCAGTGTTGGAAGCTCTTCTTGGAAACAGTGCGTATTGTGTTGTCTGGATTGCTGTGCTGGAGGGAGACCTTTACGATGGCCCATTGTCTGGATAAACATTTCCATTTTGTCTGTACCAAGCTGTGTGGATTTGTGTGAATGTATCAATATACTGCATGTGCTGGTCATTACAGGTGTAATCGTTTCCCTGTTAGTGTGATCGTGCAAGAATGACGTTTAAAAGAAGATAAAGTCATGCTTTGTTAATTTTTCTCTAGGATAAAGGGAATTCGAGAGGGCCGTGCGCGAACTGCTGACACACATATGTGGACAAGGGCGAGAAGGGGATCTCACGGAATGCCCTTGTTGTACCAATAGAAACTTGAGCTCCTGGTTTGTAATGAGATCCCATGGGAACACGTGCATGTTTTCCACCCAATCTCCTGCAGCTTTTTGAAAAGCCACTGCTCCCGCTGCCCCCTCAGTGCAAATCTTTTCAATCTGAAAAGCACTCACTCACTGAAACACACATAGACATTGTGGTGACGTGGATGTTCATTTATGCACACTTAGAGCTTAAGTCTGCAGGATATGGTCGTAATTCAATTTAGTTAAATTTATTGTTATTTTTATAGCACCAGTTCACAACAACTGTAACCTCAAGGCATGTTATATTGTTAACTAAAGATGACACCCTTTGCCCAAGCACTTGGTGACAGTGGGAAGGAAAAACTCCCTTTTAACAGGAATAAACCTCTGGCGGAATGATGCTCGGGGAGGGGCAGCCATCTGTTGTCACTGGTTAGGGCATGAGGGGAGGGAGACGGGATACACACTGTGAAAAAGAGCCTGAGATTATTAATAACTAATGATTAAATGTAATTATGGTTTATGAAAACAAGGAGAGGGAAAATAGGTGAGTGGAAAAGAAATCCTAATTGCATCATTTGAAGCCCCCAGGGTAACAAAGGGATGGTTCAGGCCACTGAAGACACAGCCAATTAATTCCCACCTACAAAAGTATAAAACATTTTGGCTGTCCATTGAATTTGTATTAGGTGAATGTCCCTCTTTGTCGGTCCCCTTGGCAAGCAAAAAGAAAATTTTTTTAAAGCTGCTGTTTCGTGGGATGGAACAACCTCATTTTTAAATGCTGTCAAAATTGGAAAAACTGAGCCTTTAATAAGATGGGCAATATCAGGCACCACCAACAGGAAGAATAGGAAACATTTTGTCACTGATAGGTCAAATATCTAAATGTCAGTTTGCTAAGACACATATTACAGTTGGTTTCAAACAGCTAGCTAAACATTGATATGAAATCTTTGTGTGGTGGCTGAAGCATTTTGTTGTTGTTTGAGCTCTCACTTGCATCTTAGTTTATGTGTTAGCAATTGTTTTCCCCTCAGCTGAATGTAGTTTTCAGATATTTGGCATATTCTGAATCAATAAACTGAAAGACCAAAGCCTCACAAAAAAATCCTAAATAGTTGTAGTTGGTAGTAACAGGGTTTGGTAGTAAAAGCTAATAATATTTTTATGCCTTGGTGCTGGTGATAAAATGTTGGTGGTCAAAGGCCAAGGACACTGTGACCTTTCACGTATCCAATCCTGGTTAATGTGATATGTCACGTACAGCTGGAGGAAATTTTATTACATCTGGGACAAATTTCCAGTAAGACAAGAACTGATTGGGGTTCGGTGGCTCAAGGTCAGTGTCGCTCTGACCTCACAAACCAGTTTTTATCCATAACTCAAGAAATCATATGCTAATTATAACAATATTGTACACAAATGTCTTATAAAGCAAAGTGATAAAACATATTTTTATCCAAAGGTTGAAAGCTCGAGTCTGGATCGACGCCGACGTAAACAGCAAGTCGACTGGTTGGCAGAGGCATACAACCCTGAGGCCGTAATCCTAGTCATGTGTTATATAGCTTCTGTACCTGCCTAAAAATGTGGTCCTTTGGGATGATGGGAATAACTTCATGTGGTCAGAGGAAATTTAGGAAATGAGTGTTACGCATGATTTCATCCCACAACCTCTCAACTCTTTCTGCTCCACTGGCATCATTTTGTTGTTTTGCTTCCAGCATGTTCTCTATAAATTAAGTCACCAGTGTTTAAACTGACATACTGAGTCCCGTCCTCAAATATACACAACCAAATACTCCATAGACTGCTTTACACTGTGTTGAAAATACTAACACTACCTACATTTACCATTTACCTACACAAACACAGCAGCATGTCATCACGTGTTGGGTTAAACTCGAAACCTTCTTCCGACCGGATGTGTCCCACTCTGTCCTTCCTCTGTGTCAGACCCCTCCGGCCCTCACGTGAGCAGACGGCTTACATCTGAACCCAATTCACCCCACCTGCCTGACCTATATTCTGCCTCCCCTTATTCTTCTTACCTACATCTGTAGAAGTTTTTAGCCTGAGCAGACCCACTGGCAGCTGAGTTACAATCCCATCCCAGAGCCTGTTTTACGGTAACAGAATTCAGTATACAAGCCAATTATATTATAAGAATGTTTGATTTAGTTCATTTCTCAAGCTCTCATTTTATCATCTCTGACCTTGCTGTCTAAGATACATAAACTCTAATTTGGAAAAAAAATAAATCCTTTGCAGTTATGCAGCACGCAGGCACATAGATTGAAATCGTCAGTGTTTCAGTGGGTTTTACGGCTGATTTTTGTAAGCTGACTGTTTTTTGGGACTGAATTCAGTATGCAACTGGCCAGAACCAGACTCAATCACACTACTATGCTCTGAGGAGCAGTAAGAATTTACCACAGCTCATCTTTCAGTTCACTTTACAAGAGGGTGGATGTAACGCAGCAGCTTGTTGCCAAAGTCTTTCCCATTTGGATGCGGTGCAGAAATCATCTGCTGAACTTCTTCCAGTTGTTCATTGTCCTAAAATCATTTGATAAAATTTATTTGGTGCAGTAGCCCTTCTACTATCTCAGCTGTTCAAGTACAAAGAGGTGAGCAGTAGAACAGAAAGTGATACCACATTTAGCTTGTTTATTCTCCTCATAATGTTGTAGGAGATTTTGCCCTGCTCAGCACTGCAGTGGGTCTGCGGTGCCTGTGGAGCTTGCTCAGCCAAATACTGGGGAGGCGCTCTGCGTTACTTCATGCTATTGTTCCATTAGGCCTGTTTGTTTGTCTTCAGGGAATTTGTTTGGGTTTAGGCCCACAGTAAATTTTGTCAAATGCTGGCAGACATTTATTCAGGTCTGAAAATGCAAGCGTCCCCCTGTTGTTTTACTGTATGGGGTTCAAATAAGTAAGTCTGGCAGTTCAGGTAAGTCTGGCAGTTGGCTCAGTGATTGGAATTAGTCTGGCTTTAATGGTCTGGGTTATTAGCTGACTAACAAATGTCTTTATCCAGTACAGTAGAGCTGAGTAATAAACTTGACTTTTTATGGCAGACAGACTCTAAGTCAGGACGGAGCTAGAGGTATGGATGCAGAAATGAGAAATAATAAGAGTAATCAATCAGATTGTAACTTAATCAGTAACTGAAATTCATTCTTTTTCTTCTTTACAATATACTTTGCGAAATTTATTAAAAAGAACTGTGTATTAACACATTTTACTGAAACTATCAAAGATAAGTGTTTATTTGACAGAAAAGTTGAATTCATATTGTATACGTTGTATATAGAAGGGCTGTGTGAAGATCACTTGAAAGCAGAGACGAGGACAGCTTGATGAGCTCGCTTGTCTACTGTCATCAGTATCGCGTCAAAGAGCAGAGGGTTGTCCAAAATACACATCCACAAACAACCAGATAATGCTGTTTGCCTTTCAGCTCCCAGCTCCCATGCTAGCTTTCAGAGATACTGGGCAAGCATTGCTTTCCTGCTTTGCTTGGCCTGATGAAACATTTATGGTATAGAAAAAGTACGAATCTTTTGCTATGCTAGCTATAGAAGATTACCTTCATGGATGGATATCCTCTTAACTTTTTTTTTAATCTCCATTCACTGGTGCCACTGAACTGTATGTAAAGAATTGATGCAACTAAATCAATATGTCAGATATGTGTATATATTTTCAATCTGAAAATCCTGTTGGTTCCCATGAACTGACTATGAACTCATTAATACCGTCTGTTCTGGTATCTGAAAAGGATGTCTCAACTGCTAGTTTAAAGAATTATTGGATACAACTTGATGCTAATATTGTATATTATCTTTTCCATTAGAGTTAGAAAGAACAATAAATCACTGTATTAGTGTGCAGTATCCCTCGTTCTCTGTCAGATCATCCTCTCGTTTGTCACATCTACATTCATAACAACATAGTGATGTTCAAATAACTCAGATCAAGGCTTCAAGGTAAAATCTCACTAACCAACTTTATTGATCCATCCATTTTCTCACCCACCTTGTCCCATTCAGGTTATACTTAGGGCAGAAAAAACAGATTTTGATTGTTTTAAAGACTTGGGAAAGTGGAAACAAGACATAAACAAAATACGTGCATGATACCAGTTTTCTAAAATGAGCAGATAAGCGAACTCGTTTTCCCGTGGGTGAAAACAGAGCTGTAAAATAAATTGTATATTTGCATTGCTAAAGTTTAGAGCCGAGTTCCATAGATTCATTGCTACTAGACCTTTTCAATGAGTCATGTGATCCACTGTTGACAAACTGTTGATTGTTGCTGCTTTTAATATGCCCTTAGATCTTTTTTTTAACTGATCATCCAATAAATATGTAAAACCATCTTAGTTTGCTCCAGATAAACATTTTATACAAATTTGCTGGAAATACTCCTGATTTGTTTATGAGTCACTGTCAATAAAGATAACAGGAAAAATAGTGGCTTTGCAAGTCTGTATTCAGTAATAATCTTCATAACTCTGTGAATACTAAAATCTGACATAGTAGAAAATCAATTTAGATTAAAAAAAACCTTTGTCAGGCCTTACAGTAAGTACAGCGATCCAGGTACAGTGGGTACAGGGAAGTACACCTCAGAAATCTAAGTGCAGCATCTGGCTAATGCACAGAATGCAAGATAAGAGTCTCCATGTTGCACTGTATGGGCTAAAGATTTGGCCCCATTCCCAAAGTCCTGGTAAAATAAATGTTGCACACTGACAGACAGTTTGGCTGACCCAGTTTAGATAAATTCCAAAATGTAAATGAAACCAAAGGGGCAGAGTGGTAAGTGGGAGAGAAGTGGACAGTTCTTTACTGTGGACAGAAAGTTGTTCATTTGATTTCTTGCATCCTTATAGATAAAGTTGTCTTTTTTTAAAAACATATACGTCAGCTGGCTTGCATTGGTGCTGACTTCACAGACCTCAGACTGCTTCTCACCTCGGCAGTGGTCACGGAGCAGCCCTTCCTGCACATTCCTGGGGCTGTGGAAGATAATTGCTGTGGTTTATGAGAGGGAGAGGCCCAGAAGAAACACTTCCACCAGACTTCAGTTGTTTGATTTTGTACTTCTCTCAGAATTTGAGACACAGGAGCAGGGTCTGTCTCCTCCAGTCTCCTAGTCTGTGGTTCCCTGCTGCAACTCTGCGTCGTCCAAATGTTCTACTCACTCCTAAGGCAGTTGCATGTTGAAATAAATTGAGTGTAAGAGTGCTACACCGATGACAGGCTGCTCACTCGACACTTCAAAGTTTCTTAAAAGCTGTCCTTTTTACCCTGGCTGTCCTTTTCCCCAGTGGCATGCATCTTAACTCTAATCACTGTGCTTTGAAGGGAGCTCATTGTCTGCCAGCATCTTATTACGTGACATACAGTACATACAAAGGGAGTTAGCAGTGTTATTGTTGCGCTTTGTGTGAGGTATGGTAAAGCTGCTCATGATTATATGAATGGAGGCCCACATTGTTGGCCCCAAATCAGTGCTTGAAGTGGAGAGAGTCCTTTACAGACTCTGGACTCACATGTTCCTCTTATTAACCCTCTTCTAAAGTTATAGATGAGTGTCTGTTGTACAGTTTAAAAACAACCCTGGGTTTTGGGCCAACACTTAGGGAAGTATGGCAAACGTTCATCACAGTTTCAAAGCTTTAAACTGTAAGAAGCAGGCAGCCTAATTCTTAAAGGGCCGTTAAATGACTAGTTAAAGCAAAGTGTGTGTAAATCGCTTTCATTTGCAGTCCGCATACGTGATTGTTTGGAGAGTAATTAAATGTCTCCTTTTAACTGTTTTGACCAGAATATGAAGGTTTCCCATAATGACAGGTAATTTAATTTTTTTTCTAAACAGTTACAGTATCATTTTACCTACCCATTCGGTCTTTGCGGTTTTTGGATTTGTAGTCGAATCATACATCAAGAGGCCGCTGGCAATGAATAATTTCATGAAGCAGCAGTTTTAATGAATGTGAGAAAAAAGGTAATGGCTGTGTGTTTTCTGGCGCCATATAACGGTTCAAGTAACATATCATTTCCATATCTTAACTGCTCGCTAAATTAAATTCAAATATGATATTTATTCTGATTGTTTTTTGCGCGGTTGACTGCTTGAGTGACTGGCTCTCAATAGCAGAGATGTCAGACTCGTTTTGCATGGTGGGCCACATACAGCCCACTTTGATGTTAAGTGGGCCTGACCAATTAAATTGAACTTTATTTATATAGCGCCAAATCACAACAACTGTCACCTCAAGGTGTAACCAATGAAACACCTCCATCTATCAAATCAAAGATTTTTACCTACAGATTTAAAACCTGAGATATCGTAACATAAATAAAAGAAGTGTGATTTCAACCACACCAGTCACCCAATCACAAATTTCTAAGGTAGATAGTGTAAAAAAATGGTAACTTTTCTCTCTTAATCACTTCAACGTACTATGAATGTGGCAAATGCTGTAAAACTTAGGAAAATACAGTTAAAAGTGCAAAATATATGCCTTCCTTCACATTTTCCACAGCCATGCAGTGAGGCTGGTTTGGAGTCTTTGCCGGGCCGATTCTGGCCTTATGTTTGGCACCTCTGTTCTATAGGCTAAAACCTTTAAATGCTGCCTTATGATAACATGTCAGTGTGATCTAAAAGCCAGCTCGCTTTGTGGTGGATAGATAAAGTCTCATCTGTCAGCAACTGAACATTCATGTTGCGTAATGACACTTAAAAGTCTCATTAAAGACGCGTGTTTTCAGTGGAATTCCTTAAAAGCACATTGCACTAAGGCAGATACCGTACACAGGTGCACGCGAGAGATAAGTCTGTGCAGTGATGATATTGCAGGTCTGCTAATGCCACACAGCTCTTTAAAGTTGAGGCTGTTTTGTGTATGTATAAAGGATGACTGAGCATCATTATTTTGTACTCTGTGCTCACAGTGTGCTGTAAATGATCTCTTTAAAGCTGTCTGGTGGGATAGTTACAGAGGGTTTCTCTCTGGCCTGCACTGACCGATAGAGTCAATCGCTTTTTTAAAAACACATTCTGTTGTGGTCTGCTGTGACACAACGCCCAGAGCTCGCAGTGGGAAAGGACCGTTTCTCTGCTCTGACATGTTGCGAGTACTTAACCCCGATTGATAAAAGATGCACTGTCGCCACCGCTGCTTGCTGCCGCTGCAGTACGCCGACAGCAAGCACATACACACAGACACACACACAGGGCCTGTCCACCCACACGCTCTCACACATCATGTACACACAGCAGCTGCACCTGGGAATTTTGGCCTATCTGCTGCATATTCGCGATTTTCATGCCACTCTAGAAGACTGCATGAAGAAATTTATATGTATATAACAGAAAGTGCGGCCTGTCATCATAACATGTTATAAGAAAGTGATGTAAACATAGAAAGAAGAGATTAGATCAAAATCTGTGAATGTATACAGTTTCAAAGCACCTGCTTTTTCGTCACAGCTGCTAATATATATGATCATTTTTATATATATGATCCTTCTGAATAAAAAACAGCAATGGCTTGACTTATTGAGAATATTCTCCTATGTATTATTACCTCCCAACACTCTAACTTCTGCCAAGAAACAGTCAAACAGGCTCTCCAAAAATGTTCCACTTTTAATGTGTCACGTGCTCTTCTTCTGCTCCCCCCCCCCGTGTCAGCTAATGTATCATGTAAAGTTTCTGTGGGTTCAAACTGAACTCATCTTGTTGTGGTCTTCTGTATGAAAGCATTACTTTTACATGTGTGGACTTCCTCTGAGATGCTGCTTTTTTTAAATAAAAAAACACCACATTTTAAATGGTGCTTTTGTCTGTTCCACTCCTGTCCTGTAATGTTTATCTCCCTTCCCCCATCTCCTTAAACAGAAGCCCTACACTTTTACTGCCCCCCACTGAGATCCCTTGGCTCTGATTATGTTCTTATTTATGTATCCTGTTACAGATAGAAGTCATGTCAGCTTCCATTGAGGCACTCTGCTCAGTTATACTGCCCCCAGTTGTGTCCACTAACTTGAGAGTTGAATGTGTACAAGTGATGTTTTTTTTTTTAAGATCTTCATCTAATTGTTGAGATTTTAAATTTTCACAGCAACTCCAGTTTGGATGTACAGTTCATATATAATTACTGCGGACATACTAGAGTGTGGGAAGATCATTGTCTTATTTCACCAAAATCAAAAAGAGTTAGAGAATGTGTGAATAATACAGAGGGAAATGATCTGATAGTGTACATTTTTGGTCTTATATACAGTCTTGAGCCAACCCTCATTTCTTGATAGGCAGATTTTCTTGTAATTTTTTGTGGTCTTGAACAAGAGTTTTCCAGGTTTTCTGAAGGTTTTCAAAGCTTTTCTTTAACCATTTTCAGACTAGTCCTCATACCTTACCATTTCCAGACCAATGATTTTTTGTTTGTTAAGCCACTTAATACTAACATATGAATCAGCATAAGGAAGGCAACTAGCTCAAGAAAGAGTGAAACAGTGTTTTGCCTATGCATGACATTTTTAAATGGGCATTTTGTTACTACTAGCCTATTAGTAAAAATAAAAAAAAATGTTTGAAATGTCCCAAAAAATGCCAAATATAAGTTTGATAAACATAAAATAGTAATTTTACACCAATGAGGTGATTCCCAAAGAGCTGTGAGCTAAAGAATTGGCATATCTCAACATCGTGTGCAGTGTGTCCTTAAAAAAAAATTGAGGAAACTGGACAAGTAGAGGACAAAAGAAGGGGCATGCCTAAAAAAACTACAGCAGAAGTGAATGGTTTCAGTGGAAGGATGGCTGTCAAGAAGTCATTCTTAATGGAGGAAAGCAGGGAGAAAAGGCTGAGGTATGCCAAGTTACACAAGAACTCAACAGAAAGTCAGTGGCAGAGGTCTTATAGAGTGATGCATTGTCAACTGCCATCATATTTTAGTCCACTATGAAATACCATCTGGTAAGATCCTGATTGGCAGAAGCTTCATTCTTGCCACGACAATGATCCCAAACACACTGCCAATGCAGTAAAAGCAAAGTCATGGTTTGGCCTCCCCAGCCCCCCTCCACATTATCGAAGCAGGCTGGGATCATCTTGACAGAGAACAGACTGAAAAGCAGCCAAAACCCAAAGAAGAGCTTTGAATGTCCTTCAAGAAGCCTGGAGAGCAATTCCTGAAGACTCCTTAAAGAAATGACAAGAAAGCTTGCCTAAGAGAGTTCAGCTCTGATAAAGAATAAAGGTGATCACACCAAATCTTGATTTCCAGTCTCATTAGAATTGTACAAACTCTGGTTTTGCCATATAGATTTCCATGTATACTTGCAAGTATCAGTAAACCACTGCAAAATATACAGAAATAAGGGGGGGCTCGAGATTTTTGCACAGTATTATTATATTGGGGCTGAAACCTCTCAATAAGCACCAAAAGTAAACTATGAGTTTTACCTACGGTATCCAGCTTCTCATGAATACAGTATGCGATCCCTTAATCGTTGGTGAAACTTAAGTTTCACCTGCTTTGCATAGTCAGGATTCCACTGAGAGCAAAGACAATTATGAAACGATGAAAACATCCACTGTAATACCATAAGCTTGACCATCCCTGTGCTCTTTCCTCTCATGTCTTTCTTTTGTCTGCCTTTCCCACTCTCCTTTCCTCCAGCTCTTGGTCAAATAATGCTGTACGTGGACGGGATGAACGGCCTCATATCTCACAATGAAACGATCCAGTGGCTTTACACCCTGGTTGGATCCAAGGTAAAAAAAATAAATAATAATAATTAAAAATCACTCCACACTGTACATATCCTATAAGATCAACTCAACGACACCACCTGGCCACTGACGAGAAGGATAAAATCCTATACTTGCTGCCCTGCTGTCAGTGTGGTCACCTCAGCCCTCTAGTGGCCAGACTGCGTTATGTGCAGCAAATGTGCAGCAGATGAGGGAACTGCACTGGCTCTCTTTTCACACAGTTTTGATGTTCTTACAAATTACTTTCCTGCCTTTCCGTGTAAATACTGACAAAATATTTGGTGTCTGGTTTATTTTTCTTTTAATCTGAGCCCTGTCTTTGTAATCACTTCACCAGGAAAGAAAACTTGGTTTGCACCACCCCTCCCATTGTGTTGATTTTAACCTCAGCTTTGCAGCATATCATAACTATAACACTCCTCTCACCTACTTTTTTTTCTTAAAACTCTTTTTCCATGTTTCACAGTGGTGTAAATCACTGGAAACATTTAGTAAACCTTAGATATCTTGCTATATTTTGATGCTCATCTGTGGTTCAGCATTTTGATTTTTTATGGCATTTTTTTATACCGTCTGACTGCTGTACAGTGTGTTCCCATGAGCCGTCAGTGCCACACAGCGCTCTTATCAAAACCTTGCAAGACTGTCCATACAGGAAAAGGTTTTTACCATTTGATGCCATTAAGCATCTGGAATTTAAAGGGCTTGCACATGCTCATCATAGCTGTTTGCAGACACATTAAGTTCACAGTTGAATTTGTGCGCTCTGTGTTTGTTGCTTTAACAGATTGTTTTTCTTTCCGCAGTTTCGTCTGGTGGTGAAGACATCCCTAAAGCTGCTGCTGGTGTTTGTCGAGTACACCGAGTCCAATGCTGCCCTTCTCATAAAGGCTGTGAACGCTGTGGATACCAAAAGGGGTACGATGCTTGCATAACTGAGGAAAAAAAAACACAAATACACAAGAGACTGACTCGTTCTCTATTCCCACACTCACACATGCTATAGATATTAATAAAGGAGAAAACATAGGAAACCTGCTGCATTAACCAGAGTGTCAGTGAATTCAGTGTGTAATGTGTTGGAGCTAATGGAGTTATTTGCATATGCTAGTCTTTAAGCCAATCAGAAATTCACTTACTTCCCCATAAAATTACAGCGTCTGCTATTATTTAATCATTGAATATGTTCACTTTATATTGAGTCTCTCTGGGATTTGTTGCTACATAGCATCATCATTAAGTTTTAATTCTCGGCTGCTCAGTGAAACCTGAGCAGTAAAACACAGAAAGCGCGGTCCGATCAGTTGTTCTCAGCCGGCCACAGCCACGCATGGAATGAGGCTTATTGAGAAGGACTGTATCTCCTGCCTGCAGTGGGGTTCAGTTACCTGCCATCCTAAAAGCTCAGCATTGTGCTGTGGCATACAGCAGGGGGTTGGTCATCCATGTGCAGGGCTCAGGTATCCCTCTGTCACTTCTGCTGTTGCGTAAGAGGACTGAACATGATCCCCCGTCTCCTGATGAGAAGAGTTGGACTTGACTTCATGGCTGAGACGGTGCTCCTTACTTATTGCCACATTCAGACGCCTCCGTTTTTTGTTTTTCATTTTTACTGCTGTGTTTCTAGAGGAAGATGAAAGCCATAGTGCAAAGTCCGCTGGCGCAATGAGATGACTTAAAAGGTTTGATTTTTTATATTGCTGCACAGCGATGGAGCCAAATCGGTTTTTATGACAAATTGTAAGAGGATCAAATGGATGATTTCAGATTTTGTAGTTGTTCCGCATCTTTGTAAATCTTGAAATAACTTTTCTTTTTATGCACAATTGTGTTGCATGTGTTTTGATGCTGCAGGTACAAAACTGTGGTCAAATGTCATGGAGATCCTTGATGAGAAGGATGGAGTGGATACAGAGCTGCTGGTGTTCGCAATGACGCTTATCAATAAGGTCAGTAAATACTATTTCGACACTATTTAACTGACTATTTTCTGCATTTAGCATTTACCGGCCTGTCTCTAGTATTTTTCTTTGCAATCTGCTACATTTAAGGCCCCATTTATATATTGTATCTAGATTGTTTTATCAGCACCTGAATAAAGTAGAGATAACAAAGAAAGTCTTTTGAGGTGAGAGGTCATTTGTATTTGTGTGTTTGTGGGACAGCAAGTGTTGCTTATATGAAATTGCAGTAACTGTGGTAATGAAGAAGCAACTGCAGCAGTGTAAAATGATTTAAGTGTGGATACAGGGCTGCTGGTGTTCAGTGTTTATTATCCTTGTGGATATAGAAAGATGTGTTTACATACTACTGATATGTTTAGGTATACGGTCTGGCCACAGATCGTATTTAAATATATTACTTGAATACATTATTTATTACGCAGATTAACTTCAGTCCTGCAGGTGAATTATCAGTTTAGTTTTGTTATTGTTTCATTATCATGTGTTAGCCCTGGCAAGTATCGAGGGTGTACCCTTCCTGTTGCCCTGTGACAGCTTGAATGATTGGATAAGCAGCTAAGAAAATGGATGGATGGAAAATCGCATGTGTTTGCTTCTGTGTGTGTGTCAGACGTTGGCAGGCCTACCAGACCAGGACTCCTACTATGACATGGTGGATTGTCTGGAGGAGCAAGGCATCGAAGCCACGGCCCAGAGACACCTAAGCAGAAAAGGCACTGACCTCGACCTCGTGGAACAGTTCAACATCTATGAGGTCAGGAAGCCTACAGTACAAACCTTTATCTCTGTACAAACATGCTCAGTGTATCTAATAAGTCAAATATCAGCCGGGAATGCAGTCTGCGTAAAGATCCCTGTTATACTTTATTCACTCACTGTCTCTTTGACCTAGATGACTCTCCGTCATGAGGACGGTGACGATGACACCCAGTTGCCCCCGAGTGGGCGAAAGGACCGCCGGCGTGCCAGTGTCGGCGGCACTAACGAGAGGCGAGGCCTGGAGAGAAGACGCAGCCGGAGACATTCGCTTCAGAATAGCAGAGGCCATGCTTCTGCCCCAGCATCACCCTGCACCAGTCACGCTCGTGCAAGTGGCTTCCTCCGCTTTGGTAGCCAACATGAAGATATAAGTGAGAGGTAAAAGGCAAAAGAACCAAAGGAGAGGAGAGGTGGAAGAGAATTAGGACACTAAAGGAAAGATTTAGTTTGGGGTTTATTAAGTAATGACCTAGAGCAGAGCACATGTACAGGCAGGTTGACCATGACCTCGGTATTAAATGTTTCATCCGGCTGGGTGATCTAAAGCCTGAAATATAGCTGCAAGTAAAAAGGAATCACAAATGATTCCCATTGAGTTATTTTACAGGAAGGCTGTTCGACTACAAGTGTGTATTATATTTCATTCGTGGAGCTCTACCCTGTCCAGAGCTGAGGAAAAGAATTTAATTATATAGTAATTTAAAGAATGGCAAAGAGAAGACTGCTGCAGCAAAGTGACATTTAAATTAATTTTCTGTCACAGACCTGCCGCTCGGGGGAAAAGGAAGCCTTTGCAAACACACGATATAAGCTATCTGCTCTCGCTCTGAAGTCAGGCTTCCTTCAGCGGGCGTGCGCTGAACTTAAACTCCACCACGCCACGTTTTATATATGACAGACCTTGGTGACTGCACAGGCTGCATCTAGTGACTCCGGCAAGAAGCAAATTGCAGCCTTGTTTAAATGCTTAAAGGGATTATGCCCGATAAAAGCACAGATCCTTTTGATGAACATTACTTTATAACCTCTTTATTCTAGATCATGCTCCAGGAGGCAAACTGGAAGTTATTTGTAGTCTTCTTTTTTTGTCTTTCTCTCCCCAATCATTATTAACAAGCTTTTTACAAGAAGCATACCCCTTACCCCTGGTAGCACTCAGATCTTCAGGTTAACTTAAATTCAATCCAGCAGGTCATATGATACCATGCTAGCTAGCTTCTTCCAGTCCACCACAGGAAATTCAAGCCGCCTTTGAAGATCGCAATTTTCCATATTGTTAATGAAATCCAGACAACTGAGAGAGATCCAAACAGCAAACCGGCCCAGACTCGTGTATGGCGACCCCCAAACTATCAGCTCCAACACACAAGATATCTCCTACAGGCTTAACACTGCTTATTAAATCGAATACTCTTCTTCTCTTTTGTATTAATGCTATTATTAAAGTTGTCCTTTAACTGTTTTATCATGTCATAAAACCAGGATTGTTAAAATCCTACTAACCTTCTCAGGCATGTCTCTCTTCTACACTAATAATTTTAATGCTTTTTTGTCTGTAGATTTCTGTCATTTCTGTGTGCTGTCTCTTTCATCTTCTGCTGTGTGGTTTCATGTTGTCTTTGTCCAATTTCTCTTCTCTCTCGCCTCCCCTGCATCCTCCCGTTCCTCCTTTCAACCCTCAACCCCTCCTCGTCCACCACAGGGAAGAGGAAGAGGAAGACGATGAGGCTGATAAGGAGGAGGGTGAGGAGGAGGAGGAGGATGAGGCAGATGATGAAAGTCATCCAGTCTCTGATTCCTCTAGTCAGGGCACTCACAGGTATTTTAGGCCAACTAGCGGGATACAGTTTCTCCATTTTTACTCACACAGTACCTCCCTACTTTCTCTTCCATTTTGGATTATTTTCACTCTCTCTCGACTCCTGCTCTCTTGTATTTTGTCATCCTAGTGCGGTTCCAGATGTAGCAGACACTCCTAACAGGTGTTTGAACTTAAAGTGTATGGCCAACATCCTCCCTAAAGCCAGTGACCCTGAAGGGCAGAGAGAGTATCTCAGCGTCAAGACCAGGGCATCTTCTCCTGTGTCCGTTCCACCTAAAAAGAGGACCTTTAGTCCTTGGTGTGTTCCTCACAGCCACCTGACTCTTTCTTCCCGTTTGCTCTGAATAGAGTGCCATGCTCTGCACACCCTCTGTATCAGTCCACCCCAGCCTCTCCACCCCTTTTCCATCCCTCTGTCCCCTGACTTAAACCAGAGGCAGGTGTCGTTTGGGGTTGAGAAAGCACTATTTTACATGCACACCTCTCAATGTGGAACCACTCCATCACCGGTGTCTGTGTATATCTCACTATACCTTTACCCAGCATTTTAATCATAGAAATACAAATAATTGTACAAAAATGTAATGCCATCACTGAAGACTTGCACTACACGATGAAGTTATTAAGCCCCGTCCTTTTCCATGATGTTGGAAAGCATTATTTTGCATTTAGTCCTCATCTGTCTTTCATTGTGACTCTGTGCCACAGTTAATCCAAGACAAGGCGATAAATAAAGTCAGAGCAATAATGAGTTTCAATTGTTACTGTGGGTTACAGTTACTGTGTACTTTTGCTCATGTTTAAGCAGAGATCTGTAGGTCTGTAGCAACAGAAACCGCACTGCTCTGCATGTAGCAAATGGCGTTCACTGGACAATAAAAAATGCACATTTAAAAGCTTAAAAAAGTTTTTTCAAATCAGGAATTATGGTAGATTTTGCTTTCTAAAATGCACGCTTAATCAGTGAGACAGAGGGAGATATTGTATCGTCCTTGTCTGCTCTGTCGTCTTGTGGTCTTGCAGCCCTCTTTCCTCAAACTGTCTTCTTTATGTGACTAACAGCTGGATATTTCATCTTTGGAGTCTTTCAAATCTGACTTGACTTTTCTCTCACTTACATCTTCAGTCTGACAGATAATACATCTCCTTCATCTTGCCCTGCTAGAAAGCCCTGCTGGGCTGAAAGGTAAGACAAGGAGTCAACAGGCCAATGTTAAACAAGATATATAAGAGCTTTAGAGTTGAACAGTATTATAAAACCTTTGGTACAACAGTGACTGGGTCTGTTTGAGTTACTGAAAATGTAATGATACCATTTTTACTGTTGTGCAAGTTATTCAAAAACATAATAATTACAGCTGAGTTGTTTTCACACACAAACATGGATGATCAATAACTGATGGATGGATTTTCTCACAGTGATGCTGCTGAGCTGCCTTAGTGGGACAGTCACCGTAGTTTAAGTTATTAACCAGAATGGTTATTAACACTGCGTCCAATCATACAGTCCTTAAGAAATTTAACCACCACCCAATGCAAGAGCACATAGCTATAGCTGCACTAAATAAAGAGTACTGGTAATTACCAAAATCATTTTTGATGTTCTTGTAATGGCTAGTCCACTAGTATGTGCAAGCTCTTTAATAAATATTATATTTTTCTTGCTAAAATATATTTAATAATATATCAAATGTATTGTTTTACAAAAAAGGAATCTGAAAAAAATGTCATTTTTCACATTTTTTTCATCTTTTTGTTTTTATTAAGAGGCCACATTGAAGTTATTTACTTGAATTGTTTTAGTGGTGATGATGTGCATCCACCTCTGTGTCTTCGTCTGTCTTCAACACATATTTTCCTCTTCTTTTGACAGAATAAGTAGCAATGGCACTCCACATCCTGGCATCAAATCCATATCCCAGAACCAAACTCCTACATCACCCGTGCATCGTTTTAATAGTTCAGCAACCTCCCCACCAGAATGCAAACCTGACAGGTTAGCAACATGGCTAACAACATTAAAAGATTTTTAATGTTAAATATAATTCTGTCAAGCTTTTATTTTGAAGAAACTTGCAAATGCATCACTTAATTAGCAATAATTTAGTCTTATTTGCTCTTTTTCTCTGATTCACAGACCTGCTATAGGGGGGCTGCTAACATTATCATACAAACAGCATCAGGAGTCTCTGGCTGCAGAGAGAGAGAGACGACGCCAGGAAAGAGAAGAGCGACTGCAGAGGATTGAAAGAGAGGAGAGGAACCGCTTCAGGTTAGCCTCCCTTATGTGACTTCATAGCATTAAAAAAATGATGTATAGCTTCTGCACAGTGCAACCTATTAAAGACGGGTTAACAACAGGCCATCTTCACTCACTCAAGATGACCACATATCTCTCCAGTGTGAGGAAAAACTGCTTTGTGAGGACAATGAGATAAACTAAATGGTCAAAATTATTGGGCCACACCTCTTAAACTTTGAAATCAGCTAATTTCACTCCGTTGCCACTGGTGTTTAAAATCAAGCACCTAACCATTCAGTCTATCTTCACAAACATTTGTGAAATAATGGGTTGTTTTAAAGGTCATTCTTGTCAGAGAAGCTCAAGAGAATTTTCACTGAGTATGACATCCCAGTGGACTTTAGACCCAGCCACACCCTCAGATGAACACTGGTTCAAAACTCCCAAACACAAGCTAAGCAACACAGTGTATTGCTGTGCAGTGCGGCGAGGAATGCTCAGACCTCTACATTGGAGAAACCAAATAACCACTTCATAAATCGCACAACATACAAGAGCCACCTCAACAGGACAAATTTGGCTGTGGATCTGCATCTAAAAGATAAAGGTCACTCTTTCGAGGATACCAGTGTTCACGTTTTGGACTGACAAGAGTAAAAGAGGCCATTTAGGTCCACTCTGAACATCCAGCATTGAACAGAGGGGGTGGCAAGAGATCCCACGTAAGTCCAACGCTCTGCTGATTCAGTAACTGCACAGTTCCTCCTCTGACATCAGCATCAGCAGCTCCTGTAAGTTTAATGTGTACACGGCCCAGTACTTTTGTCCATACAGTGGTGTACGCTGTAAAGAGAATAATGGCAGATGGAGCATCATCATCTGTTTGCACATGTCAGATTTAAATAAAAATGTTATGTAGTATGAATGCAGGTTTAAACTGTCTTTTGCCCATGCTCTCCCTGCTCTCCCTGCTCTCCATGATCCGTTTCTGTCTTTCTGTCTCAGTCGAGATTATGTTGAAAAGAGGGAAGAAGCAAGACAGGCCAGAGAAGAAAGGTGAGGTTACTTTGTTCCAGGGTTTCACATGCATTTATATTACTGTGAAGCTAGTTTGAAAACTAAAGGGCATTTTAATATCTGATCAGATATAAGATGTACAATTTGCCTCAGCCTTAAGATGTTCGAACATTTAACAGGAATAGTGTGTAGTTGTCTTTTGGCATGCATGTGCGGTTGAACAGTATCAATTAGAACTCCTTCTTATGCTATCCTCCTTATCCTACACCCTTTTTTTCTTTATTTTCTTTTTTTTTTGAAAATGCAGCTTACACAATTTTGAAGGACATGTGAAGTGTTATCTCGTGCCAAAAATCTTATAGAGAACTTTGGCAGCTTTATCAAAACGGATATCATTTGTCATCATTTCAGTCATTAAGTAATGGTACTATGGCTCCATTTTCCGTAATTACCCTGGAATGAGACAACGTAAATGGCTTCTATTCATTGACATAACTTTTTGATCATTGTTATAAGAGGCCATCATACCTCTAAAGTCTAAACTGTCATGTATATTTCAATAGTTAGAGTTGGTGGAGATTTATGCTTATATAGATGTCACTACCCCAAAAAACATCATCCTCATCGCCATAACAAATTTATTGTGCATCCTGTATTTATTTATTCAGTTATCCGTTACATCTTTTCATGTTACTACAGCGCAGTGTCTACATAAAAGTAAAAGCAGCTGTTTGTCATTGCAGGTACAAGGCTGTGGAACGGGTAGCTGCGGAGGAGTTTGAGCGGGAGCGCCCCAAAGTGCCAACAAGAGGGCGGACGGAGATAACTCTGTGTTTGAGTCCAAACCCTGCCAGCCGCTCAGCATCCCGCTGTGCTACACCTTCATCCGTGATTTCACAGGAAGACACCTCCACCACCACACACCAGAGTTTGGGTAAACCTTGTTTGTCAAACATGTATTCTTCATTAGGACTTTAGAGATACGTGCATGAATGAATGCTTGATGACACCACTGAAGGACACAGTACTGGCTGTTTGTGCTCCTGTCATTGAAACGTGATAAAAATAATTCTACTTCCATCTGCTTTGATTTAATGGCTCCATAGTGTAGTGGTTAGCACATTTGCCTTATACACAAATAATACAGGGTTCTAGTGTACTCCTTGTGCCAGTTCTTGCCAGTGTAATTGAGAGGGTTGCATCCAGTACAAAAACCTGTGCCGAATAAATTGTGCTTATTCATCTGCTGTTGTGACCACTTAGTAAATAAGGGAGTAGCTGAAAGCACCTATAGGATCTTTACCTTACAATATAAAGCTGCTTGAAGCACGTGTTGTTGTGATTTGGCGCTATATAAATGATAAAGTCAGACAAAGCAACAAAAGGAGAAGCAGGGCTGAAGCTGCACTGCAAATGTAGATGTGCAGAGGTGCTTGTGCTCGGCCAAAAGCTCCTATGGATTGATATCAGAGATTAACAGCTTATCGAATATCAGTGAATGACTCTCAAGATACTTCAATGTAAGATTGTAATCAGAAATTTCTTGTTTTTTTCTTCAGTTTATCTCAGCATGCTTCTTTGGTGACTTTAAACTAAACATAAAGGCTGAAGCTGAAGGATTTTTCTCAGACTTTTTGTAAAGCATTGCAGTGTTTCAGCCAATTGTATAAAGGGTTTAGGTGATTGATTTATGTATTTCAGTCTGAGAATGTCAGTATCAGCACAGTTAATTATATGCCGGGAAACCATTTTAAATATATTTTTAGATTTTCCTTTAACTTTTTTTTTCTTGAGCACTATCAGAGTTATACATTGGCACATAACTCTGTACAGAAACATTTAAAGTAACATTTTTCTTTAATATTGCTGTAATTTCTCTTCCAGGAACAGAACACATCCCACATGCTGAACCACAGACCAGAATAAAAAGCACAGCACCAGAGTTACCAGTATTAGAACCTTCCCCTGCACCTCCCCCTGAACCAGACAAACAGCAAACTGAGGCGGCGTCGCAGGCAGAGACAGAGGATGTTGCTGCTGAAGAGAAGGTAGCGGTAGAGGTGGCTTCAGTTGAACAGTCAGGCAAGAGTAAGGAAGAGACACAAGAGCAGGTGAAGCTTGAGGAGCGGAGACAGCGTATGGATGAGGCAGCAGAAGAAGAAGCAGATGTAGCTGATAAGGTAAAGGCGGGAGAGCCGGATGTAGAGGCAGAAGTAGAGTTGGAAGAGGAGTCTGAGAAGGAGCAGGTGACAGAAAGGGATGCAGATGACAGTGTGCTGTTGAGTGAAAAAGAGAGGCAGAATGAGGAGGTGAATGAAAAGGACAACTGCTCTGCGTCCAGCATCTCCTCCACAAGTAGCACTCTGGAGAGAGAGGAGCGGGAGGTGAAACTCAACCGTGACATCGAAGCAGGTAGAGCTCCAAAATTTAGCAGATTTTATTTGCTTACTTTGATGATCAGCTATGCATATTAACTTCTATTTGATCTAAATTGTTTCCATACCATCAGGCCAATGGACTCAGTGCATTAAAGAGGCAGATGTGAATGACCACTGCAACAAAATTCTCAATGGGAAACGCTTCATGCTGGACATGCTCTATGCTCAGAAGACGGCCGCTGAGGATGATGGGCAAGTGGGAGAATCTGAAAAGGAGAAATGTAAATGTGAGAAGGAGGAGGTGAATGACTCCGTGGCGAGTTTGGCTAGCAGGATCTCCACACTGGAGGCTCACAGACAGGCCAGAGAAGAAAATGTGAAAAAGATGGAGGTGGGAAATCTGGACAATCAGGGCAGCGTCCGGGCAGTGGCGGGGAAGTTTGGAAATTTGGTCAAGGGCCTGACATCTCCACCTGAGGCAGAGACCTCAAAAGAGCAGCAGCAGGCTGAAAAATCATCGCCCGCTGCCTCGTCAGCGTTGGCCCCAAAGAAAGAGTCGGACTATATCTGGGACCAGTTGATGGCCAAACCAAGAGAGCTGCGGATCAAAGATATGGACTTCACGGACCTGAAGGATGAGGATGACATGGACATTTTAGATATGGACAGCACGACAGGGTCAGGTGACCTAATACCACCTCTTCCTCCCCTGCTGTGCAATACTGCCCTGCCACCACCACCACCACTGTTTGGATGCCCCCCACCTCCTCCCATCCTTGGCAAAATGATGCCTCCACCTCCGCCATTTATGGCCCCTATCCCTCCGCCATCCCCTCAGCTGAGCCGAGGGGATATTCCTCTCTTCCAGAAGAAGAAGAAGACCATCCGTCTCTTCTGGAATGAGGTGCGTCCTGTGGACTGGCAGTGTAAGAGTCATAAATTCTGTAAGGAGTCTCTCTGGTCCAAACTGGAGCCAATTACACTGGACACATCCAAGTTGGAGCAGCTGTTTGAGTCCAAATCCAAGGAGCTCTCTGTCACGAAGGTAATTACTGTCAAGACTGCTGTTAGAGCTGCTCTCCTCCCGTAGGTGGTTATTTGAAAGGATCATTTTGTGATTTAGTTTGGTGCTAATTGTGCTTGTTGTCTCATATAAATCAGGAAGCACACGGTACAAGATGGACTTTAGATTAAGTCATCCCTACCCCTGGGTTAAAGTAAACTATGGGACCAGAGCACATTGATACATTCTTAAATCTTCAGAGTTAGTACAGGATCCACTGATTGAAAAATCTGTAAGTTCAGGGGTCGGCCCTGCTGAGGAAACTAAAACATGTTCAAAAATAATGCCTTTAAGTGCAGAAAGTTGTGACATTTTAAGAAACATGTACTGTAACACCAAGAAACACTGTCATGTAGACCCCCAAGTCTTTTAAGCACAGACCACACAGGTAATCAGGAAAAAGAAAAAATAATTTGAGGTTGATATGTTGGATACATTTTTGCACACCTCTTACACATAATGCCTTTTCTAAAACATTCTAATTTCTCAAAAAATTCTGTAGAAAGCAGCTGTTGATGGCAAACGGCAAGAGATCATAGTGCTGGACTCAAAGCGCAGCAATGCTATAAACATCGGTTTGACTGTCTTACCTCCTCCCCGCACAATCAAGACTGCCATTCTCAACTTTGATGAGTACGCACTAAACAAAGAAGGCATCGAGGTGAGTCTTTTTAATAAGGTTCTGCCTTATGACGCACACCTATGGACTCTTTCTCTCTCTCTCTCTCTCTCACTCATCTTAACACCCCAGCTTATCAGAATACAGAGATGTTAAGATATATTGCGACTATCAGCTTGATTTGGGGTTGTTTTTGTGTAATTTTGAATTATTGAATATTTTCTATGATTTACTCTTATTTACACTGAAAAAAATAATAATGTGTTTAAATGGTATTATATGTCTGTTTTCCCACCTTCTCCCCAACTTTTCTCTTCCTGCCACTAGAAAATACTCACAATGATCCCCACAGAGGAGGAGAAGCAAAAGATCCAGGAAGCTCAGCTGGTCAACCCTGCCATCCCCCTGGGCAGCGCTGAACAGTTCCTTCTCACCCTCTCCTCCATCACAGAGCTGTCTGCTCGCCTGCAGCTGTGGGCATTCAAGATGGACTATGAAATTATTGAGAAGGTCAGCATCAATCCTGCTCATAGCAGTTGCACAAGTGCATTATATCTCATCTTTGCTTCTGATTTCCTTATAATAAAATAAAATTTTGTGGGGAAAAAAAAGGATATTTTAGGAAATATGAAATATCGCATGACATCTGTAAATATGAAGCTACAGCCAGTTGGTGATTATCTTGGCTTAGCAACAGCTTTCCAATAGACTTCAGTACAGCTGTACTTCCTTTTGCACCCAGTCGTCTCCCCCTGCTGGCCACTAGAAAGAATGCAGGTTTGAGGCACTTTCAAACTATCTTCACTTTTGACGTCCAGAAACTTCATCAGTCTTTTATATACAGTGAATAGTTTAAACAAGATTTGTTTTTCCTATATGGGATACATCTGTGTGATGAGAGAAGAACAGGCTTCACTGGGAAAAAAAAATAGGCATGCAAGGATGTGTCATGTGCTTCACGACTGTATTTTCCTGCTCTTTTAGGAAGTGGCAGAGCCTTTGCAGGACTTGAAGGAAGGAATGGATCAGCTGGAAAAAAATAAGACACTCGGATACATTTTGACCACGTTACTTGCCATTGGCAACTTTCTCAATGGCTCCAATGTGAGTAAACCTCCAAGTCGTATGTAGTGTTTACTCACTTTGTGCATTTTCTCCAGTGCTCCTCACCCCCCGCCTCCCCTGACAGAATATTGATTTGGCAAGAGTTCTGCGTGCCTCACTGCACCAGACACTGTCCTTCTACAGTAAAAACACTTGTCAAGGCCTCTGCTAAACCTGGCCCTGTCTGTCTCTGTGTGTGTCAAAAAGAGAAAAGGGGAGGGAGGGTTTGAGAATTTCTTTTTGTCTGGCCTTTTATGTGTGAACCTGCATATGTGTCTCTGTTTTTTTTTTCCTCATTTGTTTTGTTTTTGTCTCACGTTGTCATCTGTGTTTCTTTGCCCTTGCGTGTGCCTCGGTGTATATGCAGCTGTGACTAAGTGTATTTATGAATGAACCTCTGGGATATGCGAGCCAAACATGCAAAAGGGAAACATAAGTCATCAACATCAAAACAGGCAGTTCCCGTAAATAATGGCCGCATTTATATTTTGCAGTAAGCCATTTAAAGCTGGCAGGAGAACAAGGGGAGATCCCGTTAGGATTAGGATTATGTCTTTCATTCTGGCTTTTTAGCTTCGCTGTGGTGAGCAGAATAATCAGTCAGCCCTGAAATAGAGTGTAGTTTCAGTCTAATGAATCTACGTATCTACTCTTAGCTCTTTTCAACTCCCTTTTTTTTTCCTGACTGTGCCAAAAAGGAAGTTCGCTGCAATTTTGGTCCTAGAGTAGCAGCATTTGATTTTAATTTTAGACCATTGTTTCCATCCCACACTCTGAGTGTGCTCCTGTGTTTGCATATATCTCTAGGCTAAAGGCTTTGAGCTGAACTATTTGGAGAAGGTCCCTGAGGTGAAGGATACAGTTCATAAGCAATCTCTGCTGCACCACGCCTGCTCCATTGTGGTTGAGAAGTTTCCAGACAGTACTGATCTCTACTCTGAGATTGGCGCTGTTACCCGCTTGACCAAGGTTCCCTTTAAAACTTCACTTTAACAACTAATCTAAAACAGCTTGTTGTTAGTAGACATAAATGCCAGTGCCACATCACCTCAAGTCTGTCTTGGTTGTTAGGTGGACTTTGACCAGCTTCAAGACAATCTGGCCCAGATGGAGAGAAGGTGCAAAGCATCATGGGATCACCTGAAAGTCATTGCAAAACATGAGATGAAACCAGCATTGAAACAAAAAATGTCTGACTTCCTCAAAGACTGTGCAGAGAGGATCATCATACTCAAGATTGTACATCGAAGAATTATCAACAGGTGCGTTCATGTGTAGTTAATCCACTTACATTAAAGCTTTTGTTTTTGCATTTTCCAAAATGTATGTCTGTGGAATCCGATTTTGAGTGCTCGTCAATGATGAAGCATGTATAATGATGCAGTGTCGCTCTACTCCTCTCCAGGTTTCATGCTTTTCTGCTGTTCTTGGGCCATCCGGTGTATGCAGTACGTGACGTCAGCATACACCGCTTTAGCAAGATACTGAGTGAATTTGCTCTAGAATATCGCACGACGAGAGAGCGCGTGCTGCAGCAGAAACAGAAGAGGGCCAACCACCGAGAGAGGAACAAGACCAGGGGAAAAATGATAACAGATGTAAGTCGTCTTCAGCCGACCTACACGCACATTTTTCCATTTCATAATCCTCGTCTTTGTTTAGTTTGAGCTTTCTGATTTCTGGGAAACAATACGGCCCATCCCTAGACGCTGCTTATATCCTTAATCTGGTTAAAGCGCCAAATGCAGCATTTGTAAGGACATCGGTATAGCTCCTTGGTATTCACATGTATAGGTTACTGTAACAACAATCAGTGAATTGTTTTTAGTGTATCCTATTCTGTAGCTGGAGCCAGCTAAGAAAAGCCAGAGCAAACACCTCACCGCATGATTAAAATCCCCCGGACTGTCAGAGCAGACTCAACAGCGGGCTCTGGCAAGAACAGCCGCTCTTCAAAAGGTCCCTAATTCAGTCACTGTGTGAGAATTCAAACTCTGGATTTCTGGATGGCCCACTCCTCAGCCCACGCTCCTACAAAGAAATATGCTCCTTCTGGCTCCACAGCTTGAATCTACAGTGATGATTTTATGGTGCAGGACAGGGGTGTGAAACATAAGGCCCGGGGGCCAGAATCAGCCCGGCAGACAATCCAATCCAACCCATTGGACAGCTTTGGAAAATGTAAAGGATGGCATAAGTTTTTAGACTTTTAACTGTATTTTTAGGAATTCTACAGCTTGTCCTACTGACAAACACGTCCACCACAGCCATTCAAGCTGCAGTAAGAAAGTAATTGATAAAAAGTTGACAGGAAACCATGACAGGAAAGTCTATAGTAATTTTATCTACTATAGACATTTCTATTTTATTTCACAATGTGTCAGCGGTAAAATAAATAAGTAAAACAGGGCATTTTCTGTGAATTAAAAAATCGTTCCACTTTATAGTTGAGCTACCAGAATTGTAATTATATATATTTATTATGTACAATTTAAGCCCAAAGAGTCATCCTGACACATTTCTTTCAATAACTACAACAGCATTTCATCATCATGTTGAAAAACTGAGATGTATCATGTCGACATTGCATTTCTTTTTCTTATATTGACATATCTCAGGGATTAAATGCACAATTAAACTACTTTACACTGACAGAAGGGGTATTTCCACCAGTCTGGCTCACTTGAGATGAAAGTGGGCTTAATTATGATGTAAAATGAGTTTGGCATTCCTGTTCTAGGAGTTCAAAGTCTCACAAAAATGTAGGTATTAAAAAGAACGTGTTTAAATATTTTAGAACTTCTGGTATTTGCTTCCTTCCTTAAAAATTAGGTGACAAGACTGTACCTATCTCTCATCTTAAAACTCCTATAAAAACGTATACTATAATTTTAAAAGTCGGCAAATTTTCATTTTTACAATTGTTTTTCTATAGAGTGAAGACGACGATGATAGTGAGGTAATTCTGTTTGCAGACATGTGCATGGGTGTTTGCATTTAACCCTGTTTTTTTTAGACATGCTGTTGTAACTTTGGAAAACACCAAGTGTTGTAACATCAGGATTAACAAAGAAAGAGTCGGTTGTGACACTGACAGGCTGTGTGTGTGTAAGAGACCAAGCGTGAATGAGGAAACTCGATGGACAGAAAGAAGTGTCTGCATGATATTTGCTGTTGATTAAATCTAACTTGAACGACTCACGGATACTCAGGTGGAATATAATGAAATTCTTGAGCCCGGCATGTCGGGATTGTTTCAAGAACCGGTCTTGAGGGAGAAAAAAGATTGTATCTCAGAGTTGTGTTTGGAGTGTTTGAAATGCCTAACCGCTCCTGTTTTATCTTAGAAAGTACTTTCACTTGTAAAGGTTTACCTGTGTGACAACTTTAATATGTAAAAGGTCTCAGAGCATGGAGTTGAGTCACATTATACTGCTAACACAATCTCATGTGCCCTTCTGTTGATGTAGAGTGGTAAATTTGGTGGAGCCCCTTCAGACAAACCGGAGAGCCAGCCTCAGAGTATCCAGAGTGCTGAAGATGCAGCAGAACACGAGAACATGAAGGCCGTCCTAAAAAGTAGCCTGCAGGGCAAAGATAGTGGAACATCCACGGTGCCGGGCCTTCGAACACGCACCAGAGCCAGTAGCACCAGAGGTTCTTCTCCTTTACGTGTTATGCTTTTACACTCTTACATATTTTCTTATTTTTACCACTGCCATCCAGAATACTAGATTTGCATTATGTAAGTCAAACACAGTAACAGTTGTTTCTGAATTCTGAAATCTACCTAAAACCTAAGTTTAATTACAACCATTTAGCAACATAGCAGCAAATCTCTTCAGTCTCTGTGTTTATACACCACTTTGGTGCCTCCGCTCACCCCCAACCAGTCAAGGCAGATGGCTGCCCCTCCCTGAGCCTGGTTCTGCTGGAAGTTTCTTTCTGTTAAAAGGGAGTTTTTCCTTCCCACTGTCGCCAAGTGCTTAATCAGAGTGGATTTTCTCCAGTCTTTACCTTACAACATATAAAGCACCTTGAGGTAACTGTTGTTGAACTTAAAAGCTATTAAGTTTATATTTAGAAATAGCGATGTAAACATTTTGTGAAGCCATTCATAAGGCAAGCTAATGTGTTCTACTATCCCATCATCAGGTCAGCTATTTGCTTTTATGACTATCTACTGATAGTCAAAATAATGAGTAATTATTATTTTTCAGTTCATTTGTAAACAGTCATTTCAAGGCAGTAAGCAACTATTCAGTTATAGGGGGGAGAAGTTACAGTAGGGAATGATCATCCATGAATTTTTACATAAGGAGAAGGATTTAAACTAAGTTTTGGATTTTACAAATTTCATTTACATGTGATCAATTCACAATAGTGAAGGAGCTTTATATTACATGGCACAGACTACAAAATTAAGGAGAGGAATGCAAATTATTTGGCGATCCTCAGTGACAAAGCACTTGGTGACATAGAGAAAGAAGACTTTAACATGAACAAACTGGTAAAACCAGGCTGAGGGAGGGTTGTGGGAGGAAAGTGAGTGTGACATAAAAGAGGAGGAGAACACGTTTACTTCAGCTGGTCCAAAATGCCAGCTGAGGGCTTTAAAAAGGGCTTATTATGACATCCTGTTTACAAGATGTTGCTAAATGTTGTAGCAACATCTGCTGAAAGTAGGCATGCAAACTAAAAGTACCTCACTATCAAAATGATTTGCATTAGTACTACAGGCCAAGGTAATGCTACTGAGTTCAAATATCTGCTCAGCCATGCTATTTCTGAGATTTACAGAGCCAGATGATTCAAGTTTAGTTATTTGAATTCAGAATTAATTACAGGTTGTCAAGTCTGTCTTTAAGCCTGCTTGTATTTCAACTAAATGAGTTGGCTCTTTAAAGAATATTATGACATGCTATTACCTTGGTACCATCAGACTTTTCTCTTACCCATTTTGACTGTGTCGTTTTAGGTCGTGTTGCCCCATGGTGCTCTGTCAACGACGACCCAATAAACTGCACAGATGACACAGCAGACGAGATCATGGAGAGGATTGTCAGGTCAGCCACTCAGGGGCCCAGCCAGCGGACGCAGCCGCGAGAGAGGAGACGATCCCGAGCCAATCGAAAATCATGTGAGTGGTGTCAAATATTGGATGAGTGGTGTCATTTATTATTATTACACACAGAGCAGAAAGTGATCAGCTCCATATGTAAAGTAATATAATGCAATTTTCCTCGTGTGCACAGTGAGGAGGACGCTGAGGAACGGTTTGACAACGGAGGAGGCAAACGCTCTTGGCTTGTCTAATGGTTCGGAGATGCAAGTGTGAGCTGGACCCCCACGGGACATCAAGATATCTGGAAGCCCTTTCACTGCCCCAAACCCCATAAGGACATAAAGACCCAACCCGTGAACCTACTCTGCTCTGGCTTGGCACTAAAATCCCCGTCCCCAACCCCAGCTTTGATGAGTTGATCTCATCTTTGTGTGTCTGGACTTGACCAAGTGCTTCCTAACGAAAGAGAAGGGTGAACAGGATTTTTTTCCTGAACTGATGGGCAGAGGGAGCAGAAACGGCGTGCTGCATTAAAACCACTAAGCTTTGCCCTTGCCGGTTAAACACAGTTTACACATGATTTGCTTTCATAAGGCTTCGTCACAGTTTGAATTTTGTTTGCTTTGAATGTGATATTGCATACAAACACCTGCAGAAGTGTTTTTTTTTTTAAGGCAGAGGGAGTCAAAACAGTTAGCAGTTTAATCCCCGTGGCCTTCAGTGAATTGAGAGGGCTAGAAAATCGGTTCAAATAAATGTGTTTGGGTTTAGTTTCAGCCCAGCAGCTTTCGTGACAAAAAAAGACAATTTCATCTATTGAATAGATGGCCTTGTGCAGAGGGTTATTTTGTTATATACTACTGTGGTAGTTTTGTGTTTCGTTTTGCTCAAGAAGGTGCTCAAAGGAACAATTGCACTGGATGTAAAAGTTGGGTCTCAAAGGAAAGTGAGATCCTTGACACTGATTAACCATTCAGACATCTGAATCTGAGAACATACTCAGCAGTTAACCAGCAATTCAGCAGTAGCACAGTTTTTAAATGTTTATTCAAAGTCAACATATCCAAGGCAAGCGTGCATTAGTTTACTAGATAAAAGGAATTTATCAGAGAAACGGCACAGATATTTTTTAAAGTTGATATGAAGAGCGAGAGAAAGGCGATTGCCAACAGCTCCGTTACAGTAGGTTTGACTGGCGATCCCACTAGTTTCAGACTAATGCTCACGACGCAAACATTTATAGCTTGAACTGAAGTCGCATTGTCACCGTCGTGATCGATTCTCACCGATGAACAGTTGGAAACACTTGGAGTGAGGTGAAGTACAAGTGAGGAATCTTCACAGAGTTTATTTCGTTTTATTTTGTAGAGACTATGAGCTGCACATTTCAGAGTGCCTTTCAGAGACAGCTATTTATTAAGACGTTTTCAGGGACATATAATAACGAAAATGTTGCTACAGATGTGCGGTCTGTGGGGCGGGGAGGGAGCAGAGGTTAATATTGCAGTGTAGATCATTCTTGAGCTGTGATTTATTTTTAACCAGTGTTTTTAAACGTGTCATGGCAGAATTACTTTTTTTTGGGGTTCCATGCTATGTCTTGGATCAAGTAGTTTATGACGATAGCTTTAACATATTTATGACAACTTAAGGATTGGCTATGCACATTAGCTGTTATCCTGTTGCCTTATTGTAAGATACGGGCATACAAAGGTTCACTCCATTCAGTGTAGGTAAAAATAGAGAGAGAGTTTGGGCCATTTTTGCCATTTTCAGGGCATGCGGGGTTTATTTCTTCATTCTCAATGAATGCAAACCATCAGGGGGCACATTTATAATTATTAGTTAGGAAGCACATAAAATGTTTTAATTTATAGACTTTTTAAAACATCTAAATCTGTACTGAACTGAATATTTTAGAGGTCCATGTGCTGTTAATCAATTTGGAATGGCCTTGACTGAATTCATGATATCGCTATCCACTTTATTTCACTGTGATGGAAACATAGCCATTGAGAAAATAATTTAGCGCATCGATATAAATCTGCATTAAAAAAAAAAAAAAATCTAATCAGCACTCCATTTTTTTTTTTTTCGTTTTGAATTGACTGGAACCTTTTCAGCACCTTAGACTCGATGTGTAGCATGCCACTTAGTAAAACTGAAGTTACAGGAGATGGTGGGAGCTCAGTGCGTTTCCCAGGTTGTACTGACTTTTCAAGAGCAAAAACATGTTTGAAGCAATACAGGGGAATGCTGTAAACAGATGTACATGTCATGACTGTCTTTTTTTTTTTTGCTCCATGTGTAGAATAGTGTATTATAGACTAAAAGCAGTGTTATTCAAAATATAATTTAAGAAAACCAAGCCATGCATGGTTTTTAAAAAAAAGTGTCACTTCTGCTTAAGTCAGGAGGTGGTTTCACTTTGGTTCTCAGAGCTGTAGGATTTTCACTTCAGACTGTAACATGAACACGCAGCGATCGGCTTTACCAGTTACTCCAGTAGAATCCAGTTGGAAGCCTTTGATTTCATTGCACTTAATATATTTTTATCATTAGCCCATCACACACTGCTGCCTGTGCCATAACATCACTGTGGAACTTGGACTAAAGTGCTTTACTACCAAGGCTTCAATTGCATCTATACCCACAGCAAAAACTATGTAACAACTACAATAAAAAGGCTCATTTAAAAAATGCAATTTTGTTTTAGTCATCTCAACTTCTTCCTGCCTCTTCTATGAATAAAAATCATGTTTAGACCAGACAAAGCATGTGAAAGAAAGACTTAAGCCTGTTTATTTTTAGTCCACACAACCCATGTTTCAAGTCACTTTTATGTTCAAGAGCATACAGATGTCAGTGACACGTTTACCATTACAGCTGGTGTTTACATACGGCCAACTCATCTGGACTTAAAATTCATGTCTGTTCACAGGTGGTATGGAGCTAAATGTGATTATTGTTTGCTGGCAATAAAATGCAGAGACATCACGATGATGAAGACAGCTACCTAAAAAGAGAATAGGTAGGAAAAACAACTAAGCATCCAAAAAAAGAAAAGAAAAAGAAGCCGAAACTGTCTCAGCAAATCCAGTGCAACCCAAGACACGTTCTGCTTTATACTAGCTGAAAACAGAAAAAGGGTAAATAAGAATTATAGAATTTGTATTTCCTGATCATAATTCAAATTTATCAATATACACTGTCCCTGAACAATTACTTTTGCACAGTACCTTAGATTTGTGAAGATAAATTACAAAATGGAGTATTCCCTTTCCACAGGACATAATTTTCTTTGTAAAACCCCTGAAAAACTGACAGGCTTACCTAGTTTAACATTTTGTATTGCTACATTTTAAACAAAGATTGACAAAAGAATTTTTAGCTTTGCATATATTCATAGGTTTGTGGTTTGGTGTGCATCTGCGCTAATAATCATCTCTGAAATAGCACCAAAAGACAAACACTTGACCATTCAGGCCAGGCATTTGTTAAATGTATGGTTTAGAAACAGCACGTTGCAAATGTGCAGAAAAGTCTAATCATTAACCCCGACATAATTATTCTTTTAAATGGCAAAGTAAACAACACTCTGCATATATATGTATACGAGACACATAAAGCTGACCCTGATGAGCAGCATGAGTCTGGCCTGACGGTTTCAACTGCTCACTTGTCTTCCGTCTCAGGGTCACTGCTGGATTTTATCATGTGCAATGGATACAAGTAAACTCGAAGCTGTTGTTTGGTACAATAATGCACTTTTAGATCTGAGTTGAATGTAAATTTATAAAAAGGGTGCGTCCTTAACGCGTTAAGAAAAGAATCCGGTTGCCGTCCTCTCATGTATCCCATCAGTTGGAGAAACAACAATCTTAAAATCTGAGGTGTCTAAAAAGTTTATACAAAAATGTATATCCAAATTATAGTTTATCCTGTGAGGGAAATATGTAAATGTTTATATTTTCAAAAGATACTTGTGTTTACCCATAGTTACACATGAAGTTAATTAAACATATAGC
The DNA here is from genome assembly GCF_001858045.2 of Oreochromis niloticus. Lineage (NCBI taxonomy): Eukaryota > Metazoa > Chordata > Actinopteri > Cichliformes > Cichlidae > Oreochromis > Oreochromis niloticus. The sequence goes on along the minus strand of NC_031976.2, from coordinate 18,072,615 downwards.
ACCAGCTTGTAGATCATGCCAAGCCTTGGGTTTGGTCTAAAGCGCAAATCTGTGCCGCACTAAAAGAAGTGTAACGCAGACAGCAGTGAGACAAATCGACAAATCTTCAAAGAACTTAAAGTGCCACTCCAGTCCCACGCCCGCTGCCCAGGCTTCAGCTATCTAACCACAGTACACGCTTCTTATCTAAGACAACTGATGGGGAGCTTCAAGCATTTCCATTAGGAAAGTGTCAATAGGCGTGTCACCGATCAGCTTGAAGAAGAAAAGATGCTCCAAGCACTTCAAGCCAATAGATCGCAGTGCTGGCAGTCGAAGGAGGAGCTTAGCAAACCTGCAGGAAACAGAGAGGATATCATCTCACTTAACAAGATCAAAATGTACGAGACAGGACTACAACCAAGACTGTTACAGCTGAGGACCATTACCTTCCCTGCTGCTCTGGATATTTCTGTTTGCAGTAAGCTTCCAATGATGCATAGACCTTTTCTCTAAGGAGCTCCACCTCACCGGTGTTGGAGAGCCCTTTAGCATCTACATGAAGAACGCAGAAAATTAAAAAAAGCCCAAAACATTTTTTGAAGAAAAAGTTAACACTGAGGAAATTAGAAACATTTAATTACCTGGGTTAAAAAGGACAATGGCTCGAAGGCAGCCCAGCTCTATTTTATCCATTTGCATATCTCTCATCTTATTGACGAGCTCAGTGAGAACTCTGAAAAAAAAAAACAAACAGCAGCTAAAGCCTCAAACTGCACTGAGCCTATACTGTGTAAGACACTCGGTAACGTTAAACAAGAAGAAATGTACCTATCGAATATGGCGCCGACCTCTGCACTCTGCACACTTTCTCTGTATCAAAAATTTAAATTAGACAATACATTATTAAAACACATAAATCATTGGAGTCAAGTACAGTTTATATGTTTCTATGCTGGCAATTCTTTGCTTCCGTTAATGTACCTGTCAAAAATGGCTCCAACTCCCGCACTGTGTGCACTATCGCGCTGTAGCTCAGAGGCAAGAAGAACTCCATCCTTCAACGGAATGGAACGATGGGAGAACGAGGCGATCAGAAGCTCGTTCCACCCTGAGAAATTAAATCCATTTACACACATATGTAAAAAGCCTTTTAATTCATCATGACATTTAAAAAAGAGACTCCTGTGTCTCCGAGTCCTTTCTCCCTTAGGTTGTAGGCAATAATACAAAGACAGTGCAGTGCAACTTTATACACCATCCCCGCAAGCCACACTTGCAGCTTATAGTTCCCTGTGAGATTTATGTCCACAAGGTTCTAAACCACTGTGGCAGGGAAAAAAAACAAGTTGTTATTGCCACTTTCCTTTCTGGGCAAAAAAACCCTTCTGGGGAATCACCAGACACATAACAACCGGAGTTAAGAACAGTCACTACTTCAAAAATAATTTCTAAAACATTTCAGCAAAATTGGTCATTAACTCACAGCATTTTTATACTTTCCTCTACATTTTGTTTTTATTAGACATTCTCGTACACAAATTCTTAGCCCTGCTTAGTTTTATAGGGTATGCAATTTATTGCAATTTTGCTATTTTTACAAGGTATGCAATTTATAGAGTATTCAAATACACAAATATCATTAAGCTGCTCCAAAGAACAATAACATACAGTTACAATGCTAAGTTAAGAAATTAAATTAACCAGGATAAAAGGAAATCTTTGGCCATTTCAGAAGACTACTGTAAGGTGCCTTTGAGAAACTTGTAATGTCAATGTTGATCAGATCACTAGTGCATGCTTGTTCATACCTGCACGCAGAAGGATGACCTGATCATCAAGGGGGCAGTTCAGAGAAATGAGGGATTCTCTTCGCCCACTCCACCAGGGCAAACAGCTGTTTGTCTGCAGTCTGACAGATGTTGCTAACAGCATCATGTGGCTGAAACAAAAAAAGACAAGAGTTATCACTCTGCTTATAGCGCTGCCATGTAAATGCATTTACTACAACGTTCCAACCACTCACCGAGTTTCCTGCAGAGCCTCCGTCTGAGTGAAGCTCAGTCTTTTGCTCCACAGCCGTCTCTGCCTCCAAGATCTTCTCCACAGGCATCTCGTCATTCACTCCAACGCTGAATTCCAGCTCGCCTTCCCGCTCTCGGTTCCTCTGTCGTTCCTCTTGTACCGCTGCATCACACAAAACACACAAGCAGACCATCAATGATGTTTTTAAGAGTATATATGTAATATGCAAAGTGTTCTGACTCTGTGCAATCATTTTCTGTTGCACTGAGAAAGTGTGCTATAGAGACAAAACTTAGTAAGAGCAATATAGATGTATATAACTTTTAATGTAGTAAATTGTTATCAATTTTAAGTGAGTGGTAGGACCCAAAATTCAATTCAATTTTACTTTATCTTATTAATATACTACTAATTCACGATAACAGTTGCATGAAGGCTTTTTATACTGTAGGGTTAAGACACTACAGTATTACAAAGAAAACCCAAAGAATCAGCCGACCCCCTATGAGCAAGCCCTTGGTGACATTGGGAAGGAAAAACTCCTTTTTAAAAGGAAATAATTCTTTGGCACAACCAGGTTCATGGAGGGGCAGCCATCTGCTGCGAATGGCTGGGGGTGAGCGGAGCACCAAAGTTTGGGTTGAGGACAAAGAAAAGGGAGCAGAGGGAGAAAGCAAAAAGCCATACCATGGGAGGGAGCCACAGTTTAATAATTACTGCTAATGGTTGAAACCTGTAAATGCAACAGTGATGTATAAACACACAAAGTGAAAAGGAGAAAGGCTCAGGGCCCAAATTTCCTAGCAGCCTAAGCCTATTGCAGCATAACTAAGAGAGGATTCTAGCCCCAGCTTTAAACTTGATCAAAAAGGAAAGTTTTAAATCTAATCTTAAAAGAATAGGCATTTGTCTCCCCAGTACAAACTGGGAGCTGGTTTTACAGTAGAGGGGCCTGACAGCTGAAGGCTCTGTCTCCCATTTTACTTTTAGAAACTCCAGGGTGGGAGGTATATGATGGGAACTGATCATTCAAAACTTTGTATGTGAGAAGGATTTTAAATTCAATTCTGGATTTAACAAAGAGTCAGTGAAGAAAATCTAATAAGAGAGAAAGGCTTAGTCCCAGTTAGTACTCTCACTGCTGTGTTTTGGAATTACTGGAGGCCTTTGTGGGAACATTTAGTGTGAGATGAGGATAATGAATAACAATAGCCCAGCCTACATATAATAAATAAATACATGAACTAGTTTTTCAGCATCAGTCTGAGACAGGACGCTTAATTTTCTTTTAGTGACACTGCAAAAAATTAAAGAAGGCGGTGCTACATATTTGTTTTATGTGCATGCTGAAGGACATGACTCACAGTGTTCAAAGCCAAAGTAATGCCATCCAAAGTAAAGAATCTGGTTAGACATCATGTTTTAAAGATGAAGAAAAGTTCACTGGATCTCATTTACAGTGGAAATAAAACAGAATTATCTGCTGTTGTGTAGAAATGTGTACAACCAGATGTTCATCTAAGTTAAAATTATAAATAAATTAGGGTTTTCCGCTCAGAATCTTAGAGTCAAATCAGTCAGGACAGGAAGAACTCGACACTTTATAATATCTGTGTGGATGTTCACCAGTGGAAGCTCAGTAGAAAGTGGTTTATGTAGCACAAGAATGATGCTAAGCATAAACATACAGACAAAATGTTTTTGACCAACTTAAAATAATTTCTCTCTATTTAAAGCAGTCAAGCAGCCGTGCAAGTTAACTGGAAGATTTTCACACATGCGCCCCCCCGCCCCCTTTTCAAAACTGACTATGAATTGTTGTATTTCTATTATATTACTTAAAACATAAGTAATTTTGAAGCGGTATAAGCAACACAAACCACGACTCCTCTGAAAATGCTGACTGAGGATAATCTGCCATTATCACTAGGCAATCAGACACTGAAAACTGCAGCTATAGGAATCCAATCTGTGCCCTTAACAGCAACCAAAATTAGAACTCCTTGGATTACTGTTTATTAGACAAGTACCACATACTACATTTGGCAGTACACCACAGCAGTCATCACTCTCCATCATTCCCAGGTCAAATTCACACACAAATGTCATGAACTTTGCATTTCTAACAATTTCTAATTCTCCATGTGACATTAAAATACAGTATCCTCAAGAATTCAATGTCATACTCATCCATCCTTCAACTTTTCCATCTTCTGTTATGTCCTTTACAAGTTTGATTGCTAGTGAAAGATGGAGAAAGATTTGAATTGGAGACAGGTTAGTTGCACCAGCCCCAACAAACCTGTCTGTCCTAATATATGTTATAAATAGTCCACATTTACTTAAACTGTTTTATTTAGGCTTAACTCTGTATAATTAATAACTTATGAAATTTTAATTCACAGCCAGTTTTTTTTATCGCTAAGATAGAACATTTTGACTTATCACAGTGGTACAGTTACATGTAAGACAAGTCAGAACAAAACGCGTTACTAAACCGTCTGACTGCCAACAACACTTTGCATACCTTCCCTCTTCATTCCCATGGCCAGGCACTTCTGGTAGCGGCAGTACTGGCAGCGATTGCGCTGGCGTTTGTCGACCAGGCACTCTTTGTTATCCCTGCAGGTGTAGCTCAGGTCTTTTCGCACAGTTCGTTTAAAGAAACCTTTGCAACCCTCACAGCTGTACACTCCATAGTGCTTGCCTGTAACATAATGGGGAAAAAAACTAATGTTACGGCCCAATGAGAAGGAGGACAACATCAACCTGCATGTATGAGTTGGGAAACTTTTTGCTATCATTCGTAATAAGTAAGATCCACTACATGAAAATGTTATCATGGGTTGAAATATTCGTCGGCTGATGTTTCACTTCTGTCCTTTACCTTATTCTGATTAAGTTCACTCACCAGAAGAGCGGTCCCCACAGATGACACACAGTCGTTTCTGAGACAACATTATTCCCGGGCTGTGAGCCTGCATGGGCCTCAAGCCAAACGGAGGCTTGATGTCTTCTGAGCTGCTGACTGAGTGCATCCCTGATATAGGCGCTGAAGATGAAATCTGGATACGATTGCAACCAAATAAAACAAGGGAAATAATGTAACAATGTCATTATTTGTATGTAATGGCCAGACAGCATTTTCCATCAATTTGAATAACTGGAGGCTAGGGCTGTCAAAATTAGGCAAAAAAAACAAACAAACAAACAAAACACTGTTTATTTCTTCAAAAATATCTTCAAATATCTAAATTATATCCACAAGAAGGCAAATTGATACAAGACTCATTATTACTTTTGTGAGTGCATTTAAACTGGGATAATTAGTGTGGATATTTAGCTCTAGTCACTGGGAAAAACGCGTATACCCCAAATAGATGAGAAAAGCTTGATGGCTGTTTCTAGGTGAAACTGATCGTGCGCTACACTAAAAACCTCCAAATTTTGAGTTCACACTATTACTTTGAGTTTCTCACTATCACCTATTCATGTATATCTATTAATTAAGGTATCTTATGTTGTTCTTATTTTTCCACATAATATGCCACAGTCCATGTGAACAGCGAAATACTAAGAGTCACAACTACTGGATTTAACAACTTTTACTCTGCAATATCCAGTGGTGCATCCTACACAGCTTATGACAGACACTATTTCTTAGCTATTTTCATTTTTACACATAAATACAGAAATATTTTCATAATCCAATCCCCTTTTGTTATTAGCACTAACTGTGACAATGTTTGCAAACAAAGCCTTCTGTTAAGAGCCATTATCCAAAAATGCCTGTTTGCATAAGTGGAGTAATGTAAATAGTCAGTAAAGTGTTTTTTCCCACTGCAGTGTACATTGGCTGTGTATATTCGGCCCAGTTTAAACAAGCATCGTGGCTCTCAGGCTACACGGGATGCGTGTTTTAAAAATAAGAGTTAAGTGCACTGTGACATCAGTACAACACATACACCCTAAAGCATATGGATTACCTGACTGTTGCTGATGGGTCCAAATCCCAGAGAGTGTGGCACCACTGGGGAGTTAAGTGAGGGACTGATGACTGAAAACGGAGATCCTAAGATGCTGGTGGGGCTGTTGGAGGCTGAGCTGTTAGGCTGCTGAGAGGACATGGCTTGTAAGCTGCCCGCTGAAAAGAAAAACGTCCCGTTCGAAGGATATCAATCTGAAAGTGATTAAAAAAAAAAAAAAAGGATATAATAAGCTATGCAAACCTTTCTGATCTATCTTGATTAAAAGATAACAGAGACTGACTTTGACAATTATTATTTTGAGCTAAGTTGCCAAACATGATTTGGTTGCAGTTCCTCAAAAAGAGGAAAAAAAGAAGAAAAAAAGGGAAAAAAGAAAAGAAAAGGAAAGGAAAAAACGAGGGGGGGTGGGGGGTATTTTGTTAATCATTACAAATTTGGTGTCTTTCAGTTCTCAAATGTTGAGAGTTTGCCAAGATTATATCATTATTTCTCCCATTTCAGAAATAAAGTAGTGGCAGTCTTGTAGCTGCGATTACATTAAGTGTCAGAGAAACCAATTTTCCATAAGTGAGTTAGCTGGCCACGTACAAATCTATAACCATAAATCACTGAACATAAAAAGGTCCGTTTATTTCGCTAAGTTGAACTCAAAAATCTTCACCCCCCCCAAAAAAGAAAATCACCCCCTCCTCAAAAAACTGGACAAATAAAAGGGAAAGAATTCTTGTGGCAGGTAATGTTTGTACGTGCAAATATTTGCTTACATTAATCAGCGTGCGTTAGCGTTTCATGTTTGCCAAAATGTTGCTAAAGGTACGCAGTAGCGCTACCGCCGAGTCACTATTAAGCACATACTAGAGCACAAAGCAAATTCATTGTCCGCTGTATTCTGTAAAAACTACAACGCCTTACTAATTACGACAAATAGACAATGTCAGAGTTTGCCTTTATCGATAGCTCGTTAGCTGCAACTCTATTGAGGCTTCAAAGATCCATGCTATACAACATTAGCAAACATTAGCTTTAGTTTTCACACGTCTAAGTGATACTACCTTCTGTAGTTTTTTGTAAAACTGGGATATAGCAAACAGACCTTGTTTCGCATCTAAAAATGTTGCATAATAATCGACAGTCCGCAAATGAATCCGCTCGACAAGCAGTTGCTAAGATTAGCTTGTTAGCTTAATTTACGGCTAATATAGCCAACATTAGCTCGATGCTAGATTCAGGGGTAATACCCCAAGGAAGCGACTGTTCACAACTACCTCATGGTCGTTGGAAGGTTGGAATTACATACCAGACACACCTTCGAAGCATTGTTGAAAATCACTTCACTATATCTAAATAAAGGCCGAGTCTCAGACACAGTTTGCTTCGGTCAGAAGCTGTTGTTGTTTACAGGCCATGATGGCTCAGTGCCACAATCGACTTGAGCCAAAATGTCCCACGGGACCACCCATAACAGCACCGTCATATGACACCCGTGCTGCAGAGGTTCAGCTTGATTTAGTATTTAATCACAGCTAATTTGGTTGGCGGTTATCGCGTCACAATTGTGTGGAGTATTTGAGTTTAAATAATATCTATCTTTTCAACCTATGCTGTTATCAAATTCAGCACTGTACGCTCCAAAAATACACAACATCAAAGGGTATATAAACGAGCCATCCGTGATGCATTCAAGAAACACTGAACATTTCATACCTGCACAAATACAAACGAGTGATTGTTTTGGGTATGATAGGGGGAGTGGTAAACAAAAATGTAAGTAAACAGTAGTAAATTCAGCCAGAAACCGTGTGTGGTTTTTGAGTAACCCAATTATGGCATGCTATTATTTAAGAATCTGAGCAAGCTGTTTTAAACAGCCACACCTACAAGAAGAGTTGGAATGTTTTCCCTTTGACAGAAGGAAGGGGTATATACAGTATTGCACAACTTGTTCTTGCACCAGTGATTTATTTGTGCAGTAATATTTTCCACTATTCAAAATATTGAACACAGTGTTCTGTTCTTCTAAAAACCATTTTTGTCCAACGTTTTTTCTCCTGGGCTGGAGAATGAGTTGCACTTTTGTTCTTGTGAATTAGTTGCACTGCCTCCTAAACGCTCATATGTCGAGGTTCAGTTTATTTTGTACCATTTGCAGGACATTTTACAAGCAAAACAAATTTATTTTATTTCAGTTAGAACAACTAGACATTGACACCTGCATTCTAGACCTACCTGGTGAATGTTCTCATATAAATTCATCTCAACAAATAAGAAAACTCGTATGTCATACAGTATGTGGGCAATCAAAATGAACTTGAAAAACTGCTTTGCTCTTTGTTAGTTTGTGAGAAGGTGGCTCTTAACAAGCCAGGTGGCATTCCTCCTGCAAACACTGTGCTGCCTGAAACTGCTTGCACCTTATAGGAGCAGCAGCTGATCAGAACAGAGCAATATGGTAAGCAGTATTATATGTGTAACATCTTTTGACTTGTTGCTTTGCAGTTTGTCATCATAACTGAAAACAGCAGACTAACCATGATGAAAAGGATCTCTGCTATTTATTTGACTTTTTTGTCAGGTTAGTACAACACATTTTTATTTTATGTACAATTTATATAAATTTAGCTATATAAAGTTTGATTCAATGTAACATGATTAAACAGAAATATTTTGTCTATAATTCCACAGTTTTTTGCTCGTTCACACTGGGATCTTCAGACTTCCACCTTATTACTCTCACTGAGAACTACACACAAGCCAAGAATTATTGCAGAGTTATGTACACTGATTTAGCAACAATTTACAACTTAGCAGATATGAATAATCTGGTTACTTTTGCTTCAAATATAACTGAAAGGGCTTGGATAGGACTGGAGATGGGAGCTGTGTGGATGTGGCATTGGTCTTTGCCTGGTCAAGTAACAGATTTTTTAAAGTGGAAATCAGGAGAAGTAATAACACATAATCAAGAAGAATGTGCAGCAATGGATCAATTCGGTGGGTGGTTTGTCAGTGCCTGTGGAGTTCTAAGAAAGTTTGTCTGTCAAGGTAAGTGAAATGACAATATTTTATTTCAGAGATCAATAACAATAATAATAATAATAATAATGATAATAATAATAATAATAATAATAATAATAATAATGATAATAATAATAATGATAAATTTAATAAAATTACAGGGAATCATACTGGTTATTTCATTTTTGTTAACGAGTCCAAATCGTGGTGGGATGCTCAGAGTCATTGCAGGAACTTGTCACCTGATCTAGTTAGCATACACTCTGAAGCAGAGAATATGGCAGTGCTCAACGTGTCTGCATCACAAAGTGTCTGGATTGGGCTGTTCAAAGACCCCTGGATATGGTCGGATGGAAGTAACTCATCTTTTCGTTTCTGGGGAGCTTCTCAGCCCAGCTATCTTCATAATCAGGATTGTGTTGCTGCGGTATTTCAAGATAATGGGAAGTGGAATGAGCAAAACTGCAGTAACCAACTTAATTTTGTTTGCCATGGGGGTAAGTTTGTGTTATTTATTTATAAATTGTACATATTTACTATGTCAGCAAAGTTATATTATAACTTTTTGTTTTCTATTACACATGACACAACAATCTATATCTGTCCACTCATTGCTCACCTTTACATCAAGGAAATCATTTTCAACACTGCCATTAACAATAGACAGTGGCCTGTAATTCAGATAATAGTACCTTAAATTAATTTGATTGCAGCTGCTGCTACCAAACAGTCAAGCACCACTACCACAACAGAAGGAACAGCTGCAGGTGGAGTGAGAACACCAAATACCACAGAGTTTATGTCACCTACATCAAGTACTCATCTCCAAAGTACAACTACAGAAATGTCATCTTTGACACAGCCACCTCCTGCAACTACTGTGAATTTAACTACAGGTGGTGACTCTATATTAACAACCCCGGGAGGAATTTCAGCCTGGATCCCAACAACACAGACAGGGATTTCAGTCCCAAACACTACAGCACATCTAGAGATTTCACCCCAGAACACTACAATACAGAAAGGGACTTCAGCCCAGAACACTACAACCTACATAGGAAGTTCAACCCAGAACACTACAGCATTCATGGGGACTTCAGCCCAGAACACTACAACCTACATAGGAAGTTCACCCCAGAACACTACAATACAGAAAGGGACTTCAGCCCAGAACACTACAACCTACATAGGAAGTTCAACCCAGAACACTACAGCATTCATGGGGACTTCAGCCCAGAACACTACAACCTACATAGGAAGTTCACCCAGAACACTACAATACAGAAAGGGACTTCAGCCCAGAACACTACAACCTACATAGGAAGTTCAACCCAGAACACTACAGCATTCATGGGGACTTCAGCCCAGAACACTACAACCTACATAGGAAGTTCAACCCAGAACACTACAGCATTCATGGGGACTTCAGCCCAGAACACTACAACCTACATAGGAAGTTCAACCCAGAACACTACAATACAGAAAGGGACTTCAGCACAGAACACTACAATACAGAAAGGGACTTCAGCCCAGAACACTACAACCTACATAGGAAGTTCACCCCAGAACACTACAATACAGAAAGGGACTTCAGCCCAGAACACTACAACCTACATAGGAAGTTCAACCCAGAACACTACAGCATTCATGGGGACTTCAGCCCAGAACACTACAACCTACATAGGAAGTTCAACCCAGAACACTACAGCATTCATGGGGACTTCAGCCCAGAACACTACAACCTACGTAGGAAGTTCAACCCAGAACACTACAGCATTCATGGGGACTTCAGCCCAGAACACTACAACCTACATAGGAAGTTCAACCCAGAACACTACAGCATTAATAGGAACTTCAACCCCGAACACTACAGCATTAATAGGAACTTCAACCCCGAACACTACAACACTTACAGGGACTTCAGTCCAGAACACTACAGCATACATAGGGACTTCAGGCCAGAGCACTACAGCATACATAGGGACTTCAACCCCAAACACTACAGCATACATTGGGACTTCTGTCCAAAACACTACTGAACACATAGGGACTTCAGGCCAGAACACTACAGCATACATAGGGACATCGGTCCAAAACACTACAGCAAATGTAGGGATTTCAGCCCTGAACACTACAGCATACAAAGGGACTTCAACCCTGAACACTACAGCACATACAGGGACTTCAGTCCAGAACACTACAGCATACATAGGGACTTCAACCCCAAACACTACAGCATACATAGGGACTTCAACCCCAAACACTACAGCATACATAGGGACTTCAACCCTGAACACTACAGCACATACAGGGACTTCAGTCCAGAACACTACAGCATACATAGGGACTTCAGTCCAGAACACTACAGCATACATAGAGACTTCAACCCCAAACACTACAGCATACATAGGGACTTCAACCCCAAACACTACAGCATACATAGGGACTTCAACCCTGAACACTACAGCACATACAGGGACTTCAGTCCAGAACACTACAGCATACATAGGGACTTCAACCCTGAACACTACAGCATACATAGGGACTTCAGTACAGAACACTACAGCATACATAGAGACTTCAACCCCAAACACTACAGCACATACAGGAGCTTCAGTCCAGAGCACTACTGAACACATAGAGACTTCGGTCCAGAACACTACAGCATACATAGAGACTTCAACTCCAAACACTACAGCATACATAGAGACTTCAACCCCAAACACTACAGCATACATTGGGACTTCAGTTCAGAACACTACAGCATACATAGAGACTTCAACCCTGAACACTACAGCATACATAGAGACTTCAACCCTGAACACTACAGCATACATAGAGACTTCAACCCCAAACACTACAGCACATACAGGAGCTTCAGTCCAGAGCACTACTGAACACATAGAGACTTCGGTCCAGAACACTACAGCATACATAGAGACTTCAACCCCAAACACTACAGCATACATAGAGACTTCAACCCCAAACACTACAGCATACATAGGGACTTCAGTACAGAACACTACAGCATACATAGAGACTTCAACCCCAAACACTACAGCATACATAGAGACTTCAACCCCAAACACTACAGCATACATAGAGACTTCAACCCCAAACACTACAGCATACATAGGGACTTCAACCCCAAACACTACAGCATACATCGGGACTTCAACCCTGAACACTACAGCATACATAGGGACTTCAGCCCCGAACACTACAGAATACATAGGGACTTCAGTACAGAACACTACAGCATACATAGAGACTTCAACCCCAAACACTACAGCATACATAGGGACTTCAGTACAGAACACTACAGCATACATAGAGACTTCAACCCCAAACACTACAGCATACATAGGGACATCAGTACAGAACACTACAGCACACATAGAGACTTCAACCCCAAACACTACAGCATACATAGGGACCTCAACCCCAAACACTACAGCACACATAGAGACTTCAACCCCAAACACTACAGCATACATAGAGACTTCAACCCCAAACACTACAGCATACATAGAGACTTCAACCCTGAACACTACTGAACACATAGGGACTTCGGTCCAGAACATTACACCATACATAGAGACTTCAACCCCAAACACTACAGCATACATAGGGACCTCAACCCCAAACACTACAGCATACATAGAGACTTCAACCCCAAACACTACAGCATACATAGAGACTTCAACCCCAAACACTACAGAATACATAGGGACTTCAGTACAGAACACTACAGCATACATAGAGACTTCAACCCCAAACACTACAGCACATACAGGAACTTCAGTCCAGAACACTACAGCATACATAGGGACTTTAGTTCAGAATACTACAGCATTCATAGAGACTTCGGTCCAGAACACTACAGCATACATAGAGACTTCAACCCCAAACACTACAGCACACATAGAGACTTCAACCCCAAACACTACAGCACACATAGAGACTTCAACCCCAAACACTACAGCACACATAGAGACTTCAACCCCAAACACTACAGCATACATAGAGACTTCAACCCCAAACAGTACAGCATACACAGGGACTTCACTCCCGAACAGTACTGTACACATAGGGACTTCAGTCCAGAACACTACAGCATACATAGGAACTTCAACCCTGAACACTACACATTTCTCAACCGTAACGGCCAGTGTAATCAGTCAAAATTCGCACCAAGGTATGTTTAAAATATTACGTCTTTGATTTTGTTTTGCATTACAAATTATGCAATTAAGTAATTCTCTTTACGTTTTCTTCCAGAAGGAAACATGATATTAATTCAAGAAAACATGACATGGATTGAAGCTCTGAGTTACTGCAGGAAACATTATTTTGATCTGGTTGACATTAAGACCAAAAACATACAGGACCAGGTTGCTCAAAAGGCAAAGAATGCTACATCATCCTATGTGTGGCTGGGTCTACGCTACACTGTTCAATTTAAGTTTTGGTTCTGGATTAGGTCAACGTCTAGCTGTTACCAGAACTGGTTACCAGGAGAAGGACCTCAAAGGGATTATGGCAGTGCTGTTAGTGGTGCCATGGAGGCCACTGGGGGGCAGCAGTGGGTAGGTTTGCCCGAGACAGAAAAACTGAATTTTATCTGCAGCACATGTGCTGGATGAATGAGGGCCAGTGCCCCTTAATGTAATAAAAATGTTAACATTTTCATTGTGCTGTATGAAAAAAATAACACATTTTTCCTATACTGACATGTGCACCCCTTGGTTTAAAATTCATGCTGTGTTCAGTTATACCATCAATCCAGTGAACCTTGGGGGCCGTGATCCTGATTGTTTTAATGCTAAGTTATGACATCATAGCTCTGTTGAAATACAGCTGCCTCCTCTGTTGTTAATATTGAATTTAATTAGATATGAAAACGTTTTTTAATCTTTGCATTTAATGAATATGACATGTTAATTTTCTACATGTGTCATTTACAAGAGCAGGGCACCGGTTAATCCCTCACCCTCACACAGCCGGCCAAACAAGAGGAAAAAAGGAAAAAGAAAAAATGTTTCTGTTAAGTAGGCGTGCACATTCACATTTATGGGCAGCAGGAAAAATGTGGGAAAATTGATCATCTGTGTGCCTTTCAACTTGGGGTTACTATTTGCATGTTGACCCCCTTGGCTGGGGCCTCGAGTTTGTCAGCCCAGTATGGCCCTGATCCATACTGCCTGCTGAACTCACTGACCTGACCTTCGCTGGCCACTCAGAAGATCTGCAATACAGACATTCACCCTCCTTTCTTTACCCTTGAGGTACACAGAGAATTGATAAACCATGGAAGCAAGACATGATGAAGCCTTATTTAATATGATAAACTGTATATAAATTTTATCTATTGCAGAATTGCATATGTCAAAGAAGTTGTTACAAAATAGTATGTTTTGTATGTTTATCTGTTTTTATATACATAACAAAATGTCTTATTTTTTTAAGTAAATAAATAATCCGTCCAAATACCTGTGTTATTCTTTATCAATTTATAAATGTTTGTATCTCCTTATATAGCTCCTTGATATAACAAATGAAATGATACAACACAGGAAATATCTTGTGCTTGATACTATAATTTATTATATCTGCTGTCAATTAAAAAACATTAAAATAAAATAGTGATATTAGACATGCACCACGATGAGCAGCTAATCTACTAAATTATGGAAAACATGCATTCATTTGCAAATATTAAATTTTTTAATACCTTACTAGAACGTTAGCACTGGTTTATGTTTTATTGGTATCTAAGAACATTTGCAGTGTGGATTTCAATAACTCCATAAAGTGAGTAAATAGCAGCTTGAAATTCACTGCTAAATCTTTTTTTAACTGCTTTTGCATCCAAGATGAAAATCATGTCACTTCTCAATTCTACGGATCATTACACGAGTGTGTCACAGCTTTTCCCTGAACAGCCATTGGTCCGTGAGTCTCCCATCAGTTCAATGTTAATGTTCCAATTGGGTGCAGTCAGTCGATCAGTCTGTGGACTACTCCCTCCCCTCCTTTTCTCACCCTCATCTCCTCTTGTGTGCTGTCCAGCTGGCTCTGACCCCTGACCTTTCACCCTCACTCCTGACCCTTGGCAACATTCCCACGCCACACCCTTTTGTGCACATCTCTCCATCCTAAACCACTGGTCACTCCCTCTGAATTTTAAGAGATTATGGTGAAACATGATGCATTTCCACTGCGATCAGTGCAATGCAACCTAATTTGGCCTAATCCCAATTCAAGTGTGAGATGTGAAATTTACAAAGCAACCTGAGTGTGTGGAAAGTAACACAACAAAAAAATATATCTAGTGATTTAGTCTAAAAACTATACATATAATGTTCAATAAATTTAAAAAAGCAACTAAACATTGCAATTAATTAATGCAACCTCTGCAAAGTAGTGCAAGGTTTATGGCAATATT
This sequence comes from Oreochromis niloticus, assembly GCF_001858045.2. NCBI lineage: Eukaryota > Metazoa > Chordata > Actinopteri > Cichliformes > Cichlidae > Oreochromis > Oreochromis niloticus. The sequence continues at coordinate 18,057,159 of NC_031976.2, read as the reverse complement.
TTTGATATTCAAATTTAAGAAATTTTTTTTTAACTTCATGTCTTACTACCTGCCTTTGACTGCCCCATCTTTCCTCTCTCTCCATACCTTCTCTTAGAGTGGAGCCCTTTGCAGATCCCTCCCTTCTGTCACTTTCACAGTTAATTGTAGAAAAGGAGATTTTCTTCATTGAAGCCCAGTCTCTTAGGTAACCTCACTCCTGCATGAAATGAGATGGATATCGGTGAAGAGACAGAGAGGGGGACAAGGGACAGGCAAAAAGAACGAGAAGTAGTGGAAGATGGATGCAGAGGAGAGCGGACTTAGAAATATTTATTAAAAACACCCACAAAACGTAAGAAAAAATAGCTTAATGTTCCATGTGCATATGGATACATGATTAATAACAACTTCTCTGGGACTAGAATTACTATATTGTTGATGGTGCATTATGTAAGTATTGGAATAATTTATTTTTTCACTTTAACTCATTAATAAGCTGGTTCACAGATTTAAAAAAAAGAATATTTAAACATTTTTGAAGCATTTGAGAGTTCAATACCAAATTTCTACTCACGGCTTATATTTTAATTAACAATCTGCTGACAGGCTACAAATGTCTGAAAGAACTCTGCACATTTTATCATAGCTATTTTTCCATGTGTTTCAATTAATCTTCCAGGGTATTTTATCAAACCATCCACTGCAGGACTGAATCCCAAGCCTAAAGGTTGCTGTGACTGTTCAACCAAAACTTGACAGGGAGTCTGGTGTTGATTGTCCAAACGCAATTCTTGTATTTCATCTCCATATCCAGGAGTTGTGGCTGGACATCATGCTCCCAACTCTCATTCTCTACCTCCTGCAATAGCGCAGAAGTCAACAGAGGAATTAACTGACTGTCCTAAGACTTCATGGTAACTGTTCTCCAGAGATACAGGGTCTGTTCTGGATGACTGTTAACCAGTCATGACATGTATAGTTAGAGCAAATGAAAACAAATAATGAACTCTAAAGGCCAAAAAATGCACAACAGATTTACTTTTTCAAGTGGACCATTATGGCATTTGCTATAATGGTTCAAGTGATAGTCATGTTATATTTGAACTTTATTAGCATTTTTTATTCAGAGTTATAACAACCACAAGAACTTGGTTCTCAAATTAAAGTCACTTTTGGTAATTTCAGTTAAGTCTCCAGAGGCAGGACTGTGGCCTATCATGTAAATATTGTGGGGTTTACTTTTTCTTTTCTTTTACACTTCTGTATAGAAGTCTGTGTCGATAAGCGCTGTAAGCTATTTAATTTGTTTTAGGAGAACATTATACTAACCTGACGAATTTAATGAGAATAGATATTCAATATTTACATGGATGTTTATGTTTATATTTCCACAAGAGTTGTTTGTGTGAGTAAATATAATGCTGCATTAATGTTAAGTTGAACTTTTAATTTAATTCCATTGTTCGCATGTTTAAAGTTTAAATTGATCTAATACCCATTATAATGATGTTTAACATAGAATGTCATGATGTGCTTTGCTGACTTAGAAAATATATAATGAATGAAATATTTTCTTTTATCAAGCTGTTTGTGTAGAAAAATAAAGTTTTAGATATCATCTCTGTCTTTGTCATTATTACCAGAGCCACTCAATTTGCAAAAAGGGGAACGATCAATACACAAATATGGATCATGTACAGTGTTAAATGAGACACTTTACTTATTATTAATAAGAGATTAAAAATACTCTGATTTGCTGAAAGAAAAGAAGCTGCTGTTACCAAGAATAAGGATGAACATAACTGATTATTTATAAATCATTTATAAACCATTTGTTTAGTGTGACAGGTATGGGAGGGGGAACTTGATTTCTTGCAAATCACATGCGGGAAATCTGGCTTGAACTGAGATGGTTACACATTGTGAAAGAAAGGAATAAACACTTTCCAGGCAGCAAGCCAAGCAGTGATATAAAGAGGATTTTTTTTTGTAATTAAACATCTTGTGCTCAGAAATGTTGGTCTGATAGTCTCTTGTAATATGCAACATTAAAACCTGTGTTTTATGTAAATCTGTACAGGTTAAGTATATTTTTAACACCAAAATGTTCACACTATGGAAATCACATGTACATTACACATCTGCGCACATTAGGACACATGCTACATCTACCAGTATTAAACTGTTGTCATATTATGTCTTGAGTGTCTACACATGCAGTTTTATCACTTTAAGGAGCAATACATGTTTTTCAGCTGAAGCTGGAAAAACAAAGCAGGGGGAGGGCACTGATAAGATCCAAATGTTGTGAAATACAGGGGCGGATGACTAACAAAACCTCAGTTAATCTAAAGTCTGTGTCAAAGCAGGCAAAGAAATCAAAGCTGCACGATGAAGTGCCACATTTTTGTGATACAGCTCCTAATATGGATCGTGGAGTGTTCAGCACAAAACAGGTAAATTTAGGAAGAACGAAATGTGATGTTTTAATGCGATGTTGACTAGTTTATGATTGTTATATAATGGATTAACTAAGATTTCACTCTGAAAATGACATTATAGATTAAATAAATTACATGTATTAGTATTCCCATATATCTTTCCTAAGACTCAACTTGACTTCATGTTATAGATAATACTGAATATGCAGCACTGCAGATTGCATGGTTATTGAAAAATCATTTAATGGGAAGTAGATTAATGAATGATACAGCAAACACTATGTTTCATTTTTGTGTGCAGATTCATCATCTCAGCCCCAAATGTGTTTCATGTGGGTGTTAATGAGAAAGTATTTGTCCAGATGGAAACTTGTAACACACCTGTTAGTCTCTACCTGGAGGATGAGACTTCTAATACTATTTTGTCTGAGAAGATAAAGGCTTCATGCAGAGAGAAGACAGAATTAGTTGAGCTCAAGGTATGCAAACTTCACCAGAAAGTTACAACAGAGACACTTCAATTTTATTTATATAGCACCAAATCACAACAACAGTTGCCTCAAGTTGCTTAGACAGAACAGAGTAGCAACTACCCACTTTGCCCTAACTTTATAATTTATATCTTTACAGCTAAACATGGATTCTTTGTTAAGATTGCCTCAATTTCCTTCTTACGTTATGCTCGTGGCAGAGAGCCAATCCTTCACACCCAACAGGAAGTTAACAAGGGTTCTGGTGTCAAAACACAGGGGCTACATCTTCATTCAGACAGCTCAGCCAATTTTTAACCCAACAGACAGAGGTAAAAACAAAGTAAAAGAAAATTAAGCAATTCTACAGACTTTACCTAACGGTGAATCTTTAAAAAAAAGAGACATTTTATATTCCTTTTATGTTATCGTTCTTTTAGTGAAGTACAGAATCTTCACTCTTGACCATACGATGAGGCCTCATGAGGAACCTGTCCACATATCAGTAATTGTGAGTTATAATTATTAATAATATAGATTTTCTTTATAAATATATCTTTGGTAATATAACTTTGAAAGACAGAGACATACAGCTTTCATGCCTTCTTGTCTTGGTCTGTGTTTCGGTCACTCTATGACAGAATGCTGGTGGAAAAAAAATACTGAAAATCATGAAGATTGCAAAGGGAGGAATACATCAAGACTCATTCCCCATACCCGAAATCTCTCAGTAGGTTGCAACAAATTTTGAATAAAAGTGAAGATGTCAAGCAACTTTGATGCTTACTATACTTTGTTGTTCGTAAAGAACGGGTACGTGGAAGATTACTGCACACTATGAGGATGATGAAGCAAATGCTGCCGTCAGAGAGTTCAAAGTCCAGAAATTTAGTAAGTTTACTATAAACTGATTCACACAGTTTATATCATTCTTCAAATTCACAGAAAGTATATGAAAAATTGTTTATTGTTAAAAACTCTAGTTTTACCAAGCTTTGATGTGAACATCGCAATGGATCAGAGATACATTTTGTTGACTGATGAAGAGCTTCGATTCACCATCTCAGCAATGTAAGTACTTATTTTCTTTCCGTTAAAATAACTCTGCTGATAAGCTTTCTTTACAAATTAATATCAAGAAAAACCTTGAAAATAATCAGATCCCATATCCTGTCATTAAACATAGGATGTTCAACGAAATTAGAAACACCTCCCCTGTTGTAGCATGTATAAATAAATACAATAAAAACAAATCTAAGATACCAAATAGGAACATTTAAAAAGTTAGTTCTGTAATATTGCACATTGTCTTGTGTGTGTGTGTGTGTGTGTGTGTGTGTGTGTGTGTGTGTGTGTGTGTTTTATGCTTGTGACAGTTATTGATGTTTGAGTTTAGGCTGTGTATGTGTGTGGTCAGTAACGAGATGGCTTGTGGGTAGAAACCATTCCCCAGTCTGTTGGTACTGGTTTGGATTGACCTGTAGCGCCTCCCAGAGGACAGTAGGTCAAACAGGTGAGATGCAGGATGGGTGATTGAGAATAGGAAGCTGCAAGTAATCCCAGTGGAAGGGGTTACATGAAGAGGATGTGGGGCCTGTGGATTCTCTGACACCCAACAGGATATTAGAACATGCCGTTCTAAAGCAACTTCTATCACAAATAGAAACTGATGAGGTACAACACAAAGGTGGAGCCAGGATGTCAGGTCAGGGAGGAGATATCATCCCCACCCTTTAAGACTAAGTACCAAGCTCCAAGAACAACTGCTGCGCTGAACGTGTCGAGTGTGACAGCAGCTGACCTGAAAGAGGCTCAGCTGGAAATCTGTACCCTGTGTGACTAATTACCCAGACCCAAGACCTCTGCTTGATTGATAATAAGTTAAAATTGTATGCTTCAAGTGTCCATGTTACTATCATATTTCCTTCTTTCTTTCTTTGCTTTTCTTCTTTAGGTACACACATGGTGAAAAAGTTAAAGGAGCCTATCACTGCCAATTTGGAGTCGTAAAAAAAGATGGCTCCGGTGATCAGAAAATCTCTTTTATCAAGGGTCTAGAGCTGACTGGTTCGGTGAGGATGTAGACAGTCCATCCAAAATTCAAAAAGTCTCCAAATTTAAAATCAGTAACATACTGCAAATCATCATTGTTGCGTTTCTTAAAGCTTTACTGTTTGTTGCAGGTCCAAGATGGAAATGCAAAGGTTTCTCTTTGGTTAAATGAGACAAATGCAAAACTTCAGAACCAGCTGAGCACAACTGTCTCTAAGATGCAGGAAAATGGAGATCAACTCTATTTGAGAGTGTTTGTTACCAACATACAAAGTAAAGGAGATATTTACATTCATCAGTTTGTAATTATTCAAATGTAGTTGTATTTTTGTTACTTGATCAGTAATGTTCTTTGTAGGCATACATAAATAGGTGATTAGGTAAGTACACCGTACACATACAATATGTTGGAGTTAAAGATTCAAACATTTTTTATTGTCAATTTATACAAGACATACAAGACAATCTAAATAATGTTTCTCTTTTACTTTAGTATACTGTAGGTTAGGAATTACAATGTACAACAGTCATAGTAAAGCAAGATGTAATTAAATAAAAAAAAGCATCTTGAGAAATGTACAATTACAGTAATACACCAACATATGACAGTGTTGAAATCATTCAAACATTGTCCTTTTAGAAGTCAGTCTCACCATGTGGGTAACCCGCTGGAATTGTATTTAAGCAGTTATGTTTTGAGAGAAAAATAGTTGCAGACTCTGATGTAAACAAGATTTTTAAAACGTTCTACCCTCTAGAAGTTATACTGTTACCACCAGATTGTTCTCGCTGTCTCACCTATATGTCAGCTGGGAGTGGTACAGTCTCTGCATAACCCAAGTTCCACCCATCCATTTTCATAACAACTGCAAAAGCAATTATGAAAACGGATAGATGGAGTATAATCTCATGAAACTATTAAATTAGTGGAACTTAGTGGAAGTAGACTGTCCTATTGTGCAAACGTTGTATTACTGTATACTGAAATTTTAATTTAAATGACAGAAATTATACTACAATATGACTAGAATGATAATTCAGTTAATGTTAATGCAACTAAAACCTAAAGAGAAACCCCCTGCAATGTGCCAAAGACATGGAGAAATGTTAATGTGACCTTTAATTTTTTCTGATAATACTGTGAAAATCTTTTGGCCTAGGTGGTGAAATACAAGAGGCAGAAGTTTACCTGCGAATCTTTGCCCACAAATACACGATAGACCTCTCTCGAACTCGATCTCATTTTATTCCTGGATATCCACTGGACGTGGTGGTATGTCTGAAACTATGACATGGGAATAGTTACACAAATTACTGTAATGATCTTTAATAAAACACTTTCCTGTTTATATAGGTTGTCATGAGACTGCCAGATGGCTCTCCAGCAGCTGACGTATCAGTAAATATTAATCTACCACCATCACAATCTTGGGAAGGCACCACTGATCAAGAGGGGGCACTGTTCAATACTTTTAATGTTCCTGATAAAGCTGATATTACAGTTGAAGTTAGTATCCCCAACCTTATTCAAAGGTTTGGTTTAACAGATTTTATTCCAGTTTTAACTGTTTGTTCATCTGCCTCCAACAGGTTTCTACAAATGGATTACGAGAGAGAAAAATAATACGACGTGCTTCCTCTCAACATGGCAGCTACCTTTACATGACTTTTACCAGCAGGATCTACTCTGTGAATGAATTCCTTACCATAACATTCAACACCATCAACAGCCCATCCAGTGGATATATACACTACATGGTCAGAAATATCTGACTAAATGCAATATTGTGCATTCTCATAAAGGAGCAGCATTTTGTCTTGATTAAACACTTTCTAATTGTTTTCGTTTCAGGTCTTAAGCCGAGGAATTGTAGTAAACACTGGCTCACTCCCACTTGGTATATCAGCTAAACTCCAACTGCAGATAACACATAATATGGTTCCATCTTTCCGTGTGATTGGCTACTATCACAACACTAACGGTCACGTGATAGCTGATTCAGTGTGGGTAGATGTCAGGGATGAATGTGAGCTAAATGTCAAGGTAAGTAAACAGAACAGATAAAAGTGCAGCACGAGCAGAGAAAACAAAACAACTATTTTAAATGTGTGCGCTTAAATCTGTTCATTCTTATTCATTTGGATCCTTTTTTATTTTTTGCTGTATTTGGACAAGGACATTATAGGACACTGTGATTTGTCCTATGAATATTAGTGTTATGAAATTTCCTCTTATTTTTAAGGGGTTGAAATAAATTGTTCCAATGATCATTTAGATAATTTATATTTTTACATATATATAACACCCCCCACCCCAACACACACACACACACACACACACACACACACACACAGAGGAAGTGACATTACATACAAATATTTAACTAATGGAAGTGTACAAACATAGCATATATTTAAATAATTTAGATTTAGTCCTGTCTACATGTATTTATATAGATATATTTATTTGATTTTGGTTGATTGAACATAAAACAATGAAAATAAAAAAAATAAATCCTGGTATATCTTAAATGTCTTAATATAGGTGGAACCCAAAGGTCCATTCGCACCTAACACACGATCAAAGATAGACTTTGATCTACATGGGAACAGAGCAAAAGTGGCTTTGCTGGCTGTGGATAAGGCCTTCTACGCTCTCAATGCTGACAATAAACTCACACCCAAACAGGTTACAGTCTCACACACTACTTTTATACTTATGGTATTTTTTGTAATTTATAGGTGATCATAGTAGTAAGTCTAAGCTTTTCTTCTTATTTGTCAGGTATTTTCTACTATGAAGTCATATGATCTAGGTTGTTCCTATGGTGGAGGACCTGACTCAGCATCAGTTCTATTAGACGCTGGCTTGGCTGCTGTATCTAATGATCTGTCTGTATGGAGAAGGCGTAAGAGAAAAATTAACATTGAAATGAAAATACTAATTGAAAAGAGTTTTCGTTTTATATTTGGTGTCAAATAAATGTCAGCGAATGGTTGTCTGCTGGAATAGACAGTTATCCAAAATATGGGTTCAAAAAAGTCTTAGAAAGTGCTGATTACACACCACTATTGTGTTATTCTTGTAATATGGGCCCTGTTGACCTTAAAAAGCAACAAGGATTTTTTTAATAGACAAAAACTGAAACTTAAAGCTACTGTTGAGCAAATGTATAAGGTATGCTGACTTTTACTGTTAATTTTATATAAATATATATATTTCCTGTTACATTTAGACTTTGGCTGTGTTTCACCATCTGTGCGACAAAGACGCTCAGTGGACCTTGAACAGGAAATGATGGACTTAAGTAAGAGGATTCCGGTATTGAAAATGTTATTCTTATAACAAAAATACCTCCTGGAAGTGCATAATTTGTCTTTTCTCGTTCCTTTTAGAACTGAACTACACAGAGGAAAGCCTGCAAGAGTGTTGTGTTCACGGATTTTCTCGAATCCCGATGGAACGAACTTGTCGGGAAAGAGCAGATCGGGTCCTTCTAGTGAAAAAAAATCCAACTTGTGCTGAAGTGTTTTTAAAGTGCTGCCTTGAAGCCGAGCGTCTAAGACAAAAAATGATCCAGGAAGAACTCCAAAAAGGATTTGGCAGGAGTGAGATGAAAATGACACTTTAAAGATCAGCTTGAGTATAATTTAATAGCTGTAGCTTGGTTATCAAAGTTTGACTCTGAACTTCTGTTTTCTGTTTTTCAGCTGCAACTGCTGATGAAATCGAAGAGTTCTTCTTGGACACGTCTCAATACGTTCGAAGATATTTTCCCCCAAGCTTTGAATTTGTAGAATTTGAAGTCATCAACAAAAGAACGTAAGCATTTTTAATGTAGCGCAGGGGTCCCCAATCCCAGTCCACGAGGGCCGGTGTCCCTGCAGGTTTTAGATGTGTCCTTGATCCATCACAGCTGATTTAAATGGATACCTTCTCAACATGTCCCGAAGTTCTCCAGAGGCCTGGTAATGAACTACTCATATGATTCAGGTGTGTTGACCCAGGGTGAGATCTAAAACCTGCAGGGACACCGGCCCTCGCGGACTGGGATTGGGGACCCCTGATGTAGCGTTAATAAACATATTTCATTTTTTTCATTTCCAGTCAAATACAGTGGCTAGATACATAATTACACCATGAAGCAGTTTTGTTTATGTACTCATCTTTATTGCTGCTGCTTGAATACTGTGAGTGTGATTATTTCAGTTAAGCAGCTTATATTTGAAACTGTGACATTTGTCTGATTGATTTGATTTAATTTGATTTCTCTTCATCAAAAACTCTTGTAGCTACTCTTTGCTTCTTCCTGATTCCATCACCACATGGGAGATTCAGGTTGTCACATTATCTCCATCCACCGGTAATAATAACTTTGTGCTTTATAAACACATCACAGATATTTGACTGGATCTCCTTAACTGCAACTTACTTCTATTCACTCAGGTTTCTGTGTCGTTAAGCCAGAGGAGATCAGAGCCTTTAAGAGGTCATTTGTGTCTCTGAGACTGCCCTCATTTGTGAAAAAATTTGAGCAGCTGTCGGTTTCACCTGTTATCTACAACTATGATGACTCTGAACTGCAGGTAGATTAACCACAACATCAGCGCTGAGTGTCACTGGAAACAGTAACTACTTTGTGTGGAATAAGTAAAGATGTTTTTGTCTTCTTGGACACCTGCATGTTCACAGGTGGCAGTGCACATGGAACAAACTGAAGGACTTTGCTCTCCTGGTTCAGCCACCACCTCATCTTATGTTAACATTACTCTTAAACCCCAATCCTCTCAGTTTGTCTCCTTCTCTGCTGTGCCCATGGTTGCTGGTTCAATACCCATCAAAATACGTCTCTATGATATGGAGAATAGCTTTGGAATAGATGCAATAGAAAAAACTTTGAATGTGCAGGTGAGTGAAATGCATTAGTTTATCGTTCTATGAAATGTTTTTTATAGTAATTGAAAATCCAAAACAATCATCCTATGTTATAGATGGAAGGATTTGAAAAGAGAGAAGAAGAAACCAGAGTCCTTAACTTAGATGGTGAGTGATTCAGTATTTCTCAGTAAAACCTTCATGTCAGATGTTATCTTTAATATCAACTTACTTTTGTTATCATAGGGAGAAGCACAAATACCGTGATCATTGATGGATCCTTACCAGATGACACAGTCCCTGACTTCAGCTCCAATATATTTGTTTCACTGGAAGGTAGGCACTGAGAGACACAGACATACAACTCACAGACGTTCGTAAATACCTGGACTCTTACCTTCTCATTGTTCTCATCTAACAGGGAAGGGATTTGGCAGTTCATTTACACGAAAACTTCTTTCTTCTGAAAAAATTGCTAAGATGATCGTTTTGCCAAAAGGATGTTTAGAGCAGACAATGATAAGACTGGCTCCCACAGTTCTAGCCGTCCGGTACCTTGACTTGAGCAATCAGTGGGTTGAGCTGCCTCCTGGAAGCAGAGATGATGCTCTTAATAAAATTGAGTATGGTAGGTACACACCAGAACAGTTAATTCCTTAAATAATTACATCTTTATTATTTATTGAGGATGTTTGTAATTAGAATTTCTAATATTTTGACTGATCTCTTGACCCCATTCTGTGTCTTTAAAAAAAAATAATAAAAAAAAATCCTTTTAAAGAAAGGAACAAGGGATGGATAGATCATTCAATTCAACTCAATTTCAACTGTATTTATTCATAAAGCACCAAATCACAACAACAGTCATCTCATGATGCTTTATATTGCAAGGTAGTCCCTGCAATAATACATACAGATAAAACATCATGAGGCTGTACTAGTGGCCATTCCCCAAATGTGAATCAGTACTTTTTAGCTGGATTAAGTTTTTCTTCATTACGTTATTGGTTTATCAGTTGTCGCAGCAACACATTTGTAAAGTCAAACCCTGTCGGGGGAAAATCCCAAACAGAAGGCTGCCAAGTAAAACAGAGACACAGTGAGACAATATAATCAATCACATGTACATGGGTGAACGTCTCGAGAGAGAGTCACCCAGTACACTTCTTTATTGCAGGTTATATAGGCATGTAGGTTACACAACAGGGCGGAGGCAGTCTCCGCCTGTTCTCAGAATATAGATTGCTTAACAGACAAATGCATATCTTGCTAAAACGTTCTGTTCATACTATACTAAACATCTGCTCAGTGGCACTTTCCGTTCCTCTTTACACAGGAACTTGTCTTCACAGGCATTTGATAAGCATAGGCAAGGCTTCATGTTTATCAGGGTGAATCGTCATTCAGAGTTTACACAATCACAAGCAAAGCATATTTGAATAATAAACAAAATCTTTTCACAAACCCCCAGCGTAAACGAGACTCAATGAGAGACTGCACATCTCCCTATTATATGTGTTCCTCTCTAAAGTAGGCTTATAAAGTAGAAGGAATTTTGCTTTCAGAGATCCACGATGAGAAAATAATCCACTACATATACCCTTGTTAGCACCACATATTACAGATCACATTGCCTGCCACAACCCCCGACACATTTATTAACCAAATTACATAACAAGAGTTATGATGTGACACAAACAGCAGTAATATTGTGCTGCATTCTGTCACTGGCACAGGGGAAGAACTCTGTCTTTTTAACCCTATAAATCAGGTATTTTGATGCAACTGGTTCTCACCCAGTTCTTTTTTTTTTTTTTCAAAATTTTCTCTTCTAATTCTCTTCCTAAATAACAAATTACATAGATAATATTTATCTGTGGCACCAAAAAGTATGAAAATTAAGTTTGGTTGGTTGGTTGATTGGTTATGTTGTCTGATGTAACTAAAAAAGCACTTGTTGTAAATAATATAAACATTTTTTTTTTAAAATCAGGCTATACATGGATTAGAACAAAGTGGGGAACCAAAGCTGATGGATCTTATGGCCCATTCTATACAATGCCCTATAGCAGTAATTGGTGAGTATTTGTTACTGCCACTGTTATTATTACTTCTTCAATTTCTGTTGTTTTTTGGTTGTTACTGTAGCAGTGTCACATAAAAACAAATTTCCTTCATTTTTACTCTGTACGACTATTAAACAAACTTTTCCATATGCTCCTTTCACTTGTTTATCTTCTTTTGTCCTCAGGGTGACTGCCCTTGTAGTGAAAATATTTTCATTAGTGGCACAGCGCCAGACAGCAGTTTTTGGACTGCAGGGCCGAATTAATAAAGTTGTGCCAGAAGAAAATATCAGGAAACCAGTCAAATACCTGCTCAAAATACAGAATACTCAAGATGGGTCGTTCAGTGATCCAAATCCTGTGATACACAGAGGAGTCCTGGTAACTTCTCTCAAAAGTTAAAACATGGTCTCCATGTTGGCCTATATGTAAACCCAGTATCAGATTTTTATAGATAAATCTGAAGTGCATACATTTAAATGCACATTACTGTTTCTATGTGTTTAATGTAGAAAGGCAAAAACCAAGATGCATCCATGACTGCGTTTATGACTATTGCATTGTACCGGTCCCTTGAATTCCTCCAGCCTGAAGTGCGAAATGATGTGGTAAGTTGATATTTGAACCTACTGTCTGTGCTAACTGTTTTTAGCAGTGACAGTGTGACAACGTAGTCCATCATCTCAAAAGCTAATTAAAATATCAAGAGTCAAGTTGCACTGAGGATGAATCCTGATGACTTTGATGACTCATCAAATACAAAAATGCGCTTCACAGAAGTTTATTTTATGATCAGATTTCAAACACTATTGATCAGCAAAATGAAGAAAGCACAACGTCACCAAATGTTGAAACGATAAAATTTATTCAAATAGTTATATATTCCAGTACAACATGTTCGTATCATTACGTTGTTTCTCTTAGAAATGCCAAATAATAAGTTGCATTGGAATTGCAGTAGATAATTTTTTTTTCACTTATTCTACTCTCTGCTAGGAAGCAAGCATTTTGAGATCGACATCATATCTCTTATCACACCTAGCGGAGCTTCAGCATCCCTATGCCATTGCCATTACAGCCTATTGCCTCTCAGTGTGCCTGCCAGAAGGAACAGATCATTCACGTACATGGGCAAAACTTCAAGCAGGGGCTGTTAAAAGTAGGTGTATCTGATATTTTTATGTTAGGGCTTTTTCTGCATCATCATAATAACGTTAGTCTGTGATCAAATTTGCAGCTAGCCAGCCATATTGTTGTGATGTCATTGCTTTGAAATGTGGGAAAAAAGTAAAACTCTTAAAGTTATGTAAAACTCTTTTCTGGAACAAATGGTAGGATTTCAAGTGATTTATTTAATAAGTTATACAGTATAATAAATAAATGATCAAGTTAGGTTTGCTGTTAGCCAGCTTTAGGCTGCTGTTAGTGACAGTTTTTAACAGCATTGACTAATGTAACCCCTTACTCAACCTAAGTAGTCTAGCTAAAAGTAGCCCAAAGTATAAACCAGTTACTACGCTCAACAGGATTACAATAGGAACTGAGGTAAATACAAAATGAAATGGCTGGAGGCAGGAAATGAGCAACAATAGTTATTATTTGCAAATAAAATGCAAATAAAATAAGATACAATTTACAATTTCAACAAAAACAATAGTAATAAGCTGACGTAACAAAACCCCCCCACAAAAAAACAGTCCTATTGAGCTGAATATTTCAGTTTGTCCTTTTGGTCATTAGTCAAGTTTGCTTGATTGGTTTTTAGTTCAGTTCTGTTTTTGTTTGGTGGTTTCAGTTGTTACTATTTTGGCGTTTGTCGGTAAAAAAAAGAATCAAGTTCTTCAACAAGGGTTCAGTTCAGTCTGGGCACCAGCTCACCATCTCCATCGGGAGAGAATCCATGAATCGGTTCCAGTTGCTTTATCAACACACACAAAAGAAAAACAAGATGAGTTATCAGGTCGAACATAGCAAGGGACTCGGCCACACAGCCTCTGTAGCGCATGCTCCCATCAACAAGATGGCCGATATAGTTCAGCATGGACCGTCTGCAGCCTGTCTTATTTACTTTTCAAAGTGCAAAAGACCTAGCTAATATGTGATGGTGATCCTCTGCTTGGAAGGTGGGACAAACATTGCTTCTAAACAAATGAGATTATTACCACCCATCAGGGCTGGACTGGCCATCGGGCATACCGGGCATTTGCCCGGTGGGCCGCTCGTGATTTTTCGTTTTTATGGGCCGATGGGGTTTTATTTCTTTTCTTTTTTTAACGGTATAAATGAATGGTGGTGGATTGGCCAGTTGGTCATGATCGACTCTGGGCTGGACCAATTACAGCCGAGGAGGTCGAACTTTAAAGTTGAGGTGAAAAGGAACGCAATTTGTCCTGTAATACTGAAGCTAGAAAGTTGCTAATTCAATCATGAAACTGATCAATGATCAGCTGATCGGCTTTTCTCTCTGCGCCAGAACGAGAAAACCAGCGGATGTCGCGCTAAACAACAGCAGCACATTTAAGCTTGATCAGCTGTTGTTAGAATTTATTTAATATTAATTTCTAGTATCAGCTGATGTTTGTTGGAGCCACAGCCGTAAAAGCTGCTGGTCATGATATCGGTTTGGATATGTCCTTACTGAATCATCAGAGCTGAACAGGTGATGGAGAAACAGGTTTACCTTTTAGGTGACATGAATGAGTTGAAGGGAAGTTATAAACTGTTTCTGAGAGACAAATAACTCCAGGATCCTTTTCTACATAACTGACAGCTACGAGTGCAGGGGCGGGTCTAGCAAAGTTTTGCCAGGGGGGCAGGTAGGGCATTAACAGGGAAAGGGGGGCACAAAGAAATACTTTTCTTTCTTATTCATATTTAAAATGTCTAGCTTTTAATAACCTCCTAAGACCCGAACTCTTCCACGGCATGCATTTTTAATTTCTCTTTGATATTTGGGTACATTGGGGCCCAATGAATGTAAAAACAAAGAATTTCCAGATTTTTCTTTTTTTTTACCTTATTTTTGTTTTTAAGAAAAATGAGAGCCACAAATGAGAATATTCATTTAAAATTTTGATAGAACAGTAGCAGTATAATGTCCTAGTAAGTGGATATCAGGCCCATGTAGAGCAAAATTGAGTATTTTGGTCTAAATAACCAAAAATGTGATGTCCACATATGTGGACGGCAGGTCCTAGGAGGATAAATAATTATCTGAATCTTATAACCAAAGTTTTCATCTGATGTAAAATTCATAGAAATCCATTATTGTATTCAGTAAATATTAGGTCTAATATACCCTAGTAAGTTATAGTATTCTTTCCTTTGGGAAGGTACCATCTGTTCAGTCTGCAATGCTGTTGAAGAAAGATGATAAATCTATTTAATTACTGGAGAAAAATAATAGATTTCTGTGCATTTGTTTTATACGTGCTGTCAAGAGATGCACTCTAAGACACTTCTTCAGCTGAGAATCAGAGAGGAGAAACACACAGTTTTACTTGCATGCAAGGGCAGCCACCGCATTAAATTAAAATCGGTTTTGTCAGTTAAGCATCTTGAGGCAGAGGGTACGGGAGTGGTTCCCTATTTTTTTTCCTTTTCTCTTTTTGCTGGGAGTTGGCAATCCTATTAGTTAGATATATGTAATTATAAATTAGGTTGTTTTATATTTTTGCTAAGTACTGTTTAGAATACCAGAATAGGGAGGGTGGTGTAGATTTAACTTTATTATAAATGCTTTATGGCTTTTCCCTACCATGGTGGGCCGGTCACTAGGCAAGGCAAGTTTATTTATATAGCACAATTCAACAGCAAGGTGATTCAAAGTGCTTTACAGAGACATTAAAAACAAAAACAAAAAAAAGCATGATTTAAAATTGATTAAAACAAACAAACAAACAAACAAACAAACAAACAAAACAGTATATAAAATCAAAAATTAGAACAGTAGATAAAATCAGAACAGCAGATAAAATCAGTAGTTAAAATGTAAGTTTTGAAATTTAAGCTTAAAAGTGCGGATTTGGTGCTTTATTCAAATGCAGCTGAGAATAAGTGAGTCTTCAACCTGGATTTAAATAAACTGAGTGTTTCAGCTGATCTGAGGCTTTCTGGGAGTTTGTTCCAGATATAAGGAGCATAAAAGCTGAATGCAGCTTCTCCGTGTCTGGTTCTGACTCTGGGAACTGATAAAAGACCGGATCCAGATGACCTGAGGGATCTGGAAGGTTCATACTGGGTCAGGAGGTCACTGATGTATTTTGGTCCTAAACCATTCAGAGCTTTATAGACCAGCATCAGAACTTTAAAGTCTATCCTCTGACGGACAGGCAGCCAGTGTAAAGACCTCAGAGCTGGACTGATGTGGTCCACTTTTTTGGTCTTAGTGAGGACTCGAGCAGCAGAGTTCTGAATGAGCTGTAGTTGTCTGACTGATTTTTTAGGTAGACCTGTAAAGATGCTGTTACAGTAATCAAGCCTGCTAAAGATGAATGCATGGACTAGTTTTTCCAGGTCCTGTTGAGACATCAGATCTTTTATCCTTGAAATATTCTTGAGGTGATAGTAAGCTGATTTTGTTAATGTCTTAATGTGTTTTTCTAAGTTTAGGTCTGCATCCATCACTACACCCAAATTTCTCGCCTGGTTTGTGGTTTTTAGGTGTACAGATTGAAGCTCTCTGGAGACCTGTAATCGTTTTTCTTTGGCACCAAAGACTAATACTTCAGTTTTGTTTTTGTTTAGCTTGAGAAAATTGTGGCACAACCAGTGGTTAATTTCCTCAATGCATTTACCAAGAGCCTGTACAGGGCCTCGGTCTCCTGGTGACATTGTGATATATATTTGTGTGTCATCTGCATAGCTATGATAGTTTATTTTGTTGTTCTTTATAATCTGTGCCAGTGGGAGCATGTAAATGTTAAACAGAAGGGGTCCCAAGATGGAACCTTGGGGAACTCCACATGTGATACTTGTCTGCTCAGATGTGAAGTTACCTATTGGTACAAAGTATTTCCTGTTTGCTAAGTATGTTTTGAACCAGTTTAGCACAGTTCCTGAAAGACCTGCCCAGTTCTCCAGTCCTTTGAGTAATATGTTGTGATCAACTGTATCAAATGCTGCACTGAGATCCAGTGAAACTAAGACTGACATTTTTCCACTGTCTGTATTCAGACACATGTCATTAAACACTTTGGTCAGAGCGGTTTCAGTGCTGTGGTTCTGTCTAAAACCTGACTGGAAGGCACCATAGCAGTTATTCTGTGTTAAGAAGTAATTGAGCTGTTGAGAAACTGCTTTTTCAATGATCTTACTTAAAAATGGGAGATTTGAGATCGGCCTGTAGTTGTTCATTTGTGTCTTGTCAAGATTGTCCTTTTTCAGTATAGGTTTGATTACAGCAGTTTTTAGTGGTTCGGGAAACACACCTGACATTAAAGAAAAGTTGACGATCTGTAACAGGTCTGACTCCAAAGTCGTTGAGACCTTTTTGAAAAAACTCGTTGGCAGGACATCTAAACAGCAAGAGGAGGAGTTCAGTTGACCTGAGATGTCCTCCAGGTCTTTGCTGTTAATAGGGTGGAACTGTTTCATGGTGTTTAAACAGTTTTTCGGTGGACACAGTACATATCCTGAATCTGCTGTTGATGTACCAATTGCTTGTCTAATCTTTTGGATTTTTTCTGTGAAGAATTTGGCAAAGTCATTGCAGGCCATGGTCGAATGAAGTTCAGCTGCCACTGACACAGGAGGGTTTGTTAGCCTGTCAACTGTAGAAAATAAGACCCGAGCATTATGACTGTTTTTAGTGATGATGTCAGAGAAGTAGGACCTCCTTGCACTCCTCAGTTGTAAATTATAATTGTGAAGTTTCTCTTTATAGATGTCATAATGAACCTGGAGGTTTGTTTTTCTCCATCTGAGCTCAGCTTTCCTACACTCCATGGAGACTTTTTCCTTCCAGAGATAACCTTCACCTTAATGGGAGCAATAGTGTCCATTGCATTTAACATTTTAGCATTGAAGCTATTGATGAGCTCATTGACTGAACCTCTGGACAGGTCAGGTGTTAATGGGAAGACCTGGTTAAAGATCTCACTACTGTGTTCAGTTATACACCGTTTTGTGATCATTGCTGTTGATATATTTGTGTGGGCTGAAATTTTACTTTCAAAGAAGTCTGTGAAGATTCTCAGTCATCCAGGTCATCGTAGTCAAAGGAGTTTGCAAAGAAAAAAGCGTCTGGACTTCTTTAAGTTGCTTGAAGACGTTTCACCTCTCATCCGAGAAGCTTCTTCAGTTCTAAGGTCAAATGGCCGAGAGTCCCAGATTTAAACCCAGCGGGAGTATCCCCCCAAGGAGGGACAAAGGACCCCCTGGTGATCCTCTAATCACATGCGCCAAGGTGTGAAAGCGGGTGTGGGACCTAATCAGCCAGGGTTTCGGGTGAGCCCATTGTGAAACCTGGCCCCACCTTGTCATGTGAATTCCTGAGGTCAGATGGCCCAGGATGTGAGTGGGCATTAAGGCGTCTGGGGAGGGAACTCAAAACTGGATTATAGATGGCAGACAGTTGGTGTCGTAAACCACCGCCTCTGTTCAAAGATGGTCGCTCCTTTGACTACTTTCAAAGAAAACACAGTAATGATCAGACAGGCCCACATCAGACACAGTAACCTTTGAAATGCTCAGGCCCTTGGAGATCAGTAGGTCAAGAGTGTGTCCTCTATTATGTGTGGCCTCTGTTACATGCTGAGTCAGCCCAAAGTGGCCCAGAGTGTTACTCAGTTCTTTAGTCCCTTTGTCCTGAGGGTTGTCCACATGGATGTTAAAATCCCCAACAATAATTACGCAGTCGAAATCAACACAGATCACAGACAGCAGTTCACTGAGGTCATTAAAAAAGTCTGTGCAGTATTTGGGAGGCCTGTAAACATTAAGAAACACAACTTTGGAATGGGGCCTTCAGCTGTAAAGCCACATATTCAAAAGACTGAAAACTTCCAGGAGATGGCTGCTTACACTGAAATGATTCATTAAATAAGACAGCAACCCCTCCTCCTCTCCTGCTCACCCTGGCCTCACTGATAAAACTGTAGTTAGGAGGGGTCGACTCGATGAGAACAGCTCCACTGTTACTTTGGTCCAACAAAGTTTCAGTTAAAAACATAAAATCAAGGCTGTGCTCGGCGATTAAATCATTAATTAAAAATGTTTTCCCAGCTAAAGCTCTAACATTTAATAAAGCCAACTTAGGTGTTTTAGAGGTATTATTTTCCCCCTCGTGTTTGGGAGCAGTCTGTGGCACACAAGGTATGTTTACTATATTTAAAGATCTTTTAGAGTGCAGCTCTCTGTGTTTTGACCAGGCCACATGTCTCCTTCTATCACCTAAAAGTACAGAAATTTTAAAACCTTCTAGTAAACAGGGTCCCAGCTTCTCCTGGGAAAAGTCACTACTGCCATAATCCTTGCAGCCTGGACCCTCCACACATCACACATCAGACTGCGGAGACAGAGCATGAAGGTGGTAAGGAGGAACTAAGGGGAGCGAGGCTGGGCAATGTAACTTCAATTGCTCTGTTGAGGGCGGGGCTCGATGGTGAACCTTTGGCTGCTCTGGTGGGGGGTTTATGGGGGACAAAAAGGGATTGGGCCGGGGGGTAGATCTGAGCCCGGCATTGACCCGCTCCATCATCTCCTCAGTGAATTTCAGGTGTGGGGAGGAGGGAGAAAGGGAGGGGGGAGGAGGGTGATGGCCTGTCAGGGGTTTGGGGGACTGGGGAAGGTCGTGGTCCCTGGTCCTGGTCGTTGGTGTTGTTGAGAGAGTTGGAGGCAAATAGGGACCCCTCTTCTTGCCTCAGATGTCTCTCCTTTCTGAGGCTCTTCCCAGGTGGGGGCAGATGGAGCTCCTCCTCACTAGTCAAAATGCCCGGGCTGATTTTTTGTCCCAGTAAACCCCTGCCACCCATCGTGATCAGTGAAGCAGGAAAATAAAATTAGAGAGAGGATCACGCTTCCTCATTTCAAAAAAAAATTTTTTCTAGTAAAAGTGTGAAAATGCATTGATACAAATTAGGGTGACCATATTTTGATTTCCAAAAAAGAGGACACTTAGCTTAGTCATGAAGAACTTGCTTAAAGAAACATATTTAACATATTAAAACAATGCCTTCTCTGTGTGGTTAATGAACTCTGAAATAAAATATGTCAAATAGGCTTTTAGAAGTCAACAAGTGCAAAAAAAAAAATAACTTAAAAACCTCTGGAATTAAATAATAGTACAGAAATAATGCCTCATCTGCATAAGAAAAATTACCAGTACTGGGTCGGTATGAGGGCTGGACTGGGACAAAAAACTGACCAGGGCAATTTGACTAGAGACCGGCCCACGAGGTATTATAGGAAAAGCCATAAAGCCTTTGAATGAAAACAAACGCTGTTGTGACAGTGATGTACACTGTCTTGTTGGTATATGCATGATTTCTATACATTTCACATCAGATAAAAACTTTGGTTGTAAGATTCCGGAAATTATTTATTAAAAGTGAGACATTTTAAATTAGCATAAGAAAGAAAAGTATTTCTTTGTGCCCCCCTTTTCCTGTTAATGCCCTACCTGGCCCCCTGGCAAAACTTTGCTAGACCCGCCCCTGCACAGTTACCAGCTGTCAGCTACTTAGAAAAGGATCCTGGTGTTATTTGTCTCTCAGAAACAGTTCATAACTTCCCTTCAACTCATTCATGCCACCTTAAAGGTAACCCTGTGTCTCCACCACCTGTTCAGCTCTGATGATTCAGTAAGGACATCTCCTGGTTTCATCTTCATGTTTCCCTCTCACCACATGTCCAAACCGATATCATATCACTATCAGTAACATCATAGGACCCACCCAGCTGTATAGAAACTCTGTCATGCTAGCTAGCACGCAGTACGAGTTATTGTAACTGACCGTAAAAAGTCAGCATAACGAAAATAAACTCCACCTAAACTTAGTTTATATCTGACCCAGATAGACTGCAGGTCATAACTTCTTACCTGAAGTTCAGTTCACCTGACACTCGGACCAGCAGCCGCCTCGGCTCTCTCCTCCTCCTGCCTCACCTTTCCCTCATCCACCTGCTGGCCTCTGTGGAAGCTCCGCCATAGACACCACCAAATAACTGAGTTATTTTTACACATCTGCCAGCATCTGGCCAATCCACAACCTTTCATTGATTATACCGTTACAACAACAACAACAACAACAACAACAACAACAAAACCATCAGCCCGTAAAAACGAAAAATCACCATCGGCCCAGCTAACATAGCTGGACTGGTCGGTACGAGGGAAATTTCTTTTGCAGTTCGTCTGAAAAGATGCACTTGCGCTTTGGGATCTTTTAAACATCATTAGGCGCGTTGTTGCACGCTGTCAGTCCCGTCTGTGAGCGCAGAACAAGCGCTCACAAAACAGCAGTTCAAGGATGACGTCTCACACATGGGTCCTCTGTTGGAATACAGGAAAACCCGGACATTTTCATCAATCTCGAAAATCCCCCCGGACACCCCGGACAGAACGTGAAAAGTGCACATGTCCGGGGAAAAGAGGACGGTTGGTCACCCTATACAAATAAAAGGGAGAATGAAATAAAATTGAAAAATAAAAGACATTTTCTCAACTAGGTTACACTAACTTCTTGGCTAATGCTAACTAAATGCTTAAATAATGTCAATGGTCAGTTCCAATGTTTACTCTGGACCAAAATTATTATGATGACGTAGGAACAACACCAACACTGAGAACTTTGTGTACCTTCATTACACAAAGTCTGGGTGATCGGTGTAGAATCCACTGTTGCTATCTGTAATTTAAATTGCATTTCTTGATATTGCTAATAATGGATGATCAACTGAGAAAAGTCTGGATATCTGGAAAGAAGGATCACTTAGCATTATATTGTTCAATAATTACATTACTCTTTGCTGTTATTTGATTTATTTGTTTATGCATCTTTAATTATCAGCGAAAGATAACTGTACTTTCTGGCCATCTGATGAAAACCAAAAGGTGGATGCTATCACAGTAGAGACAACAGCCTATGCTCTCCTAACTGCAGTTCAGCTTGGGCATATGAAAGAGGCTGATGAAATAGCCTGCTGGTTAAACTCCCAAGAAAACTATTATGGAGGCTTCAAGTCAACACAGGTGATTAGGCTAGAGCCAAAGAGTACATCTTTGAATTGAGCTCCTGTTTCTCCTTTTGTCTGACATCATATATTCACCATCAGGGTGGAGATGTTAAACATTATATTAATAAATTCTTACCATTCCCAGGATACCCTTGTGGCTCTGGAAGCCCTTGCGGAGTATGAGCTAAAGAAATCTGCCAGTTCTGAAACAAGAATGAAAGCAGAGTTCACATCCCCAATGAGGAATGAAATTGTAACACTTCAACTGGAAAATAAGATGGAAGGAGTGGAAACTGACTTGAAGGTAGCATAAAGCAATGCACTCAGACATATCTATATAAGCTTAAATCCCATTCTGAATTTTTTTTAAATACATTTTTTTGTGTCTGTTGTTCTAGAAATTTACAGGGAACAAAATCACCGTGCATCTGACTGGAAAAGGAGAAATTAAGTTTAAAGTATGCTGGATTCACTTCTTTGTTTATATATTATGAATCGGATCTATAATTGACTCTAAATGTCCCTTGCAGATTGTTAAAGCTTACCATTTATTGGAACCCAAGGATGATTGTGACCATCTGTCAATCAGTGTCAGAGTGGACGGGAAAGTGAAGTACACACGTGAGCTTTTGTAAATGCTAACAAATCACAACTACTGCTAAAAGCCACACACTTACATTAATCTTTGTCTATCTAGTTCCGGTATTAGAAAACTATGAATACTATGACTACGATGATGAGAAACAAGACCAGGAAGACTTGGGACGAACAGCCATTGAGGGGTCTGATGCTCACACCCGATACAGGAGAACTGTTGATAACAACTTAAGTACAAAAGAGGCTGTTACTTACACTGTCTGTGTCAGGTTAGTTAAAAAAAAAAATCCACATCACATTTATTATTTATTAATATACACAAAAGAAAGAACTCTGCAATAAAAAGTCCACAACTCCTGATCCATGATCTGAACATGTCTTTTCCTCTCCATGGCCATAGGCAGAAGAGCAATCTTACAGGAATGGCCATTGCTGACATCACATTACTGAGTGGATTTAAGGCTGAAACTAAAACTTTGGAGAGGGTTAGTGGGTGCCTCTTCCTACTCTTCATCATTGTCTCCCTTGCTTGCTCAGTGGGAGTAAGGGAGGGCCACATCTGTTTCAGTCACCTGTGGTCCTTGATGTCACATCTGGATGCTGATATCAAAGGAAATAAAGGGCAGAGCCATTATTATTCACAAATCAGGGCACAAATCAGTCCTGCAGTGAATGAATACTTAAAGTCCAATAATTATAAACAGCAAAAGTTCAGACAAGTAATGTCATATTTTGGAGGAGTGAGGGCCCAAAAGCAGACTCTACAGGTAAACAGATGTAAGCAAAAAGTTAACCTTTTCGGTTGATAGCAAACTCCAAACAAACTAAAACTAGCATAGAACATGTAGTGAACACAACAGTAAAACACAAACAACAGTAAAACACTTTAAATACACTCAGACACAAAAGGGCAATTAGGGAGGAGTGGAAACATGAGTGTACCACAGCTAATCAGCAACAAGAAAACTTGGAGAGCAAAACTAAATACAAAGCAGAAGAGACAAAGGACTATCAAAATAAAGCAGGAAGTAAAAGCTGTAGCTCAGTAGAGAATGCAAAGACATGCATGAACTTAACAAAAGTTCAAATAGAGGGTGACTGGGGTGTGACGTATAACAAGCTATGATCATCATGCTGGCATGTTCACATGAAAGAGGCATCATGTGTTTGCATCATGTGATATATTTCTTGTGTCATTTTTTATCAGTACCACTTCCACTTTATGAACAAATTGTAACACCTGAATATGTTTACGATTCTTTGCTCCTGTGTTCCAAAGATTCCAAAACTGCAAATACACTTATTTTTAAACTGACAATCAACAAGAACAAAGCTTCTTTGGGCCTATAGCCATGAAATTGCCTTGAAATATCTTACAGCTAGCAGAAAAAAGAAGCAAGGAATGAAGTTCCATTCTGTAAGAATCGGGGTTTCTCATCGATGCTTGTCAGAGAAGGAGAAAAGCTTCATATGGTCAAACATGCTTTGGAGGCCACATTTGAAGGCCGATTACGTCACAGCCAGGCAACGAAGGCCATCCCAATTCGAAGGCTGCACCAAATGGGGCAGACAATTGCATCCTTCATTTTCCCTGATTTGAAAGATGGGTTGGGTGTATCCTTTATGGCCCAACCTATCCCAGAATTCATAGCGCGCCCAACCAATTCCAGTTTCTAACAATGGCGGCAGCTACTTAGTTTTAACATTACTCTTTCTGGGTCACAAAATAAACTTTTAAGATATTTTCAGGCGAGAATGTAGCTGTGTAAACTTCAAATATCTGCTCGATTAATCAAGACATCACATATTCACAAAAGTCTGTTACCCCACTGGGAGGTCGAGGCTCACTAGAACCGACAAGAACACGGGACTCCCCGCACATCATTTTCAGCTGGGGAAGGAAAAAGGAACGGAAATAACTAAATGGAAAGATAACACACATGGACGTGAATAGATAAAATACAAGGGAATAAAAGGAAATCAAAGGTAAACTTCAGAAACTTCCCTTTTGTTATAACATAGAATCAATTACTTCTTGTCTTCTCCAGCTAATGGAGCCATCTGAGCAATACATTTCCCATTTTGAGGAGTCTTTTGGAAAAGTTCTGCTATACTTCAATGAGGTACTGCTGAATTCAAATTATATACAATAATTGTACTTGGCCAACACTGAAACATTTTTAAAATCTCTTTAGCTTTTTAAACCAGAGGAATGTATTAGTTTTGAAGCTACACAGCAGGTACCAGTTGGTCTACTACAGCCTGCTCCAGCTTCGTTCTATGATTATTATGAACCAAGTAAGATTTCATTTCAGAAATTTCTCTGTGTATTTGTTAGGATAGAAGGGATTTTATTATCAGGACTATTTGTGTTTTTCCTGCAGATCGAAAGTGTACTGTGTTCTATTCTGCACCGCAAAGAAGCAAGATGGTCTCCAAATTGTGTTCAGAGGACGTGTGCCAATGCGCAGAAAGTAGGAAAATACTTTTACTGTTCAATCTTTATTAGGGCCTCTGTCTAAACTGAAACATCTAAATCTGGAAAACACTGAAACAGTCAAATTAATTTATCATCTAGTAGGAACAATTCAGCTGAAACTATCTTTAATTTATTATCAGTGCTGTTTGCAAAGCATAACTCAAAATTAGATGAAATTTTCTTTAAATCGTTTTTGCCACAGACCACTAGCCCATATTTGTGATTGGGCTGCACAGACTCTGTTGAAACTCCTTTTTCATTTAATGTAAGAAAGAAAAATTTCACAGGGCTCACTAAGGGTGCACCTAAATACACCCACATCGGGTGAGCGAGACATAAATAAAGCCATAGTGGCTCGGATGTCTCCTGGATTAACAAGGTGTGCGTGAGGTGCTGAGGTACCAGGGCATACTGATGAGAATTAGGCTACTAGGACAAGGCATAAGTTGACAAGGGATGATAATAGAGAACTGCTGGAATGCTACTATACATGTAACCCTAGTGAAAGAGGATGTGGGACCGATGAATTCTTCATCTAGACTAACATTCAAAACACTGGTAGTTCAGTGTTCCAACATTTTCAAGAATTACATTAAAAGCCAGAGCAACTGTCTACCATAAGATTTAAGTTAGTTACAGAGTATCCCTACTGCGACCATCACTGAAATCAACCAGGTGATCTATACCACAGCAACAGTTATCCTTCAGATACTTGGCTACAAGATGAAGGGCCACAAGGAGCAGTACCCTCTATGGATAAGGAGACTGGAGGTCAAGATAAAGGTCAGTTAGCCAACTGCAGAAAATTGCTAACTGACAAAGGGCCTAAGAAGTAATCTGAGGCCTGCCAAGAAAAGGATCCCAGCCTTGGCTAACCCCTTGATGAGGTAGAACACAGAGATAGAAAGCAGGAGAATAAACCAGCTATACTCCACTGAACCATTCAAGGAGTACTCCCAGTGGCAGGGGAACAATGTGAGAACAGCCCCACTCAGCCTGGAAATGGAGGAAAACTAGAAGAACATATGGGAGAAGGATGCAACACATAACAACGATGCTCAGTGGTGAGTGGGTCTAAAAGCAGACTGCAGCAACCTCCCTGAACAGGATTACCATAACCAAAGTGCCTGTACTGGAACATCTGTGCTGAGTATAGCCCGTAAGACCTGAGGTCAAAATGTGATATGCCCGCTAGGGCAGCTGAGAATAACCAAACTGGTGATGGCTGAGCAGCCGGACAAAGTAGTAGTGAAGAAGCAGAGGAAGATGGCTGCAGCTACATCAGGCAGAAAGAACACGAGAAGCTTGAGAAATGCCAACCTAAAGGCCACATGAAGTTTGTAGGTCTGTAGATACTGACTCTGCAGAAATCTGGCGACCTCTGTGCGCTCGTGCCTCAAAATCTGCCAACCCCACACTGTGATTTGACTGCCCTACCACTTTGTGGCTGAATTGCTGTTGTTTCCAATCGCTTCCACTTAATTATAATACTAACACTTGGTACCACGCTGGAATTCACTGAGCTCCAGAGAGCAACCCATTTGTTCACAAATGTTTGTAGAAGCATGCTTAGGTACTTGATTTTATATACCTGTGACCATGGTAGAACACCTAAGTTTAATGATTTGGATGGGTAAATGAATACTTATTATACTGGTAATATAGTATATACAGTAATATATACTGACCGCCTGGGAATGTTACTGTTGTCTATGAATGAGAAATATTAATTTAAACCCAAAACCCAATGCATCATATGACTGAAAAATCACCCTGCTGTGTATTTGATTATCATGTAAACAATGGATGAATGACATCTACCAATGAATGGTAGAAAGTGTTTGAAACCAATTAGCTTATATGTTATATATGTACCCATTCTGACAAGTATTTGTGAATAAAAGCATTCCAGTGCCTTATTAGTTTGATGTCAAATTGAAAACTCACTCATGTTCGTTCATCTTTTTATAGGACCTTGTCATAAACTACAAGATACATTCAATCGAAGAAGAAGAATTAGGAAGATTAACCGTGTCCAACATGCTTGCTTCTTCCCTATCGTAGATTATGGTGGGGGTTCTAAACAAAACATTTATTTGCATCAAATAATAACTGTTTGCTATTAGGATTTTTAAATATTAATCATATTAAGCATTTTTTTTTGGTTTTCCAGCATATATTGTTGAAGTCTCCAGCATTTCTGTGAAGAGTAACTTTGAGCTGTACACTACTTCTGTAATTGACGTTCTCAGATCAAGTAAGTGAACTAACTACAAGCCTTATAAGATGTAAAACTGACTGTTGTATTGTATGTTTCATTATGTTTATTAAAAAGCTTTCTTTAATTATATGATTATAATGAATATAATTTATTGAGTCTAATCCTTCTGCTAGATAACGATGTGTCAGTGAGTGAGAACTCTGTCCGAGTGTTTGCTAAGAGGGTTCACTGCAAAGGAAAATTACACTTGGAAAAACAGTATCTCATCATGGGCAAAGATGGCACCACAAAAGATTCAAGTGGAATGTGAGTATGTCAGTGCTATTAAGGAAAGTGAGTTTTCGTAAAAAGATTCTCTGGTCAACCTTTTTTTCTTTTTATAGGATGCAGTATCTGCTGGAATCAAACACGTGGGTTGAAAAGAAGCCTTCAGAAGAATGCAGAAAAAGTGTCAATACATATGTTTGCAAGGAGTTTGATGACTTCGTAGATGAGTACAAGGTGGATGGCTGCAGACAGTGAAACAACCTTCTCTCATTTTTATTTTCATGCAACTCAGTTAAATGAATTTCCCATCAGATACACAGTTAGAATGGATGTTAAGAGTTTCTGTTGTTGCTTTTACTTTTTGGCTTATTCTACTACCACATCACATAGTTGCACATGTATGTTCTGCATGTATCTGGGATTTGGCTTTTCCTTTGCTCCTTACAAAGTGCTTTAATAAAATATCCTGCATTCAAAAAGTCTAAATTCTGGACATTCCCTTTTTAACCTTTTGTGAAACAGCAAAAAACCTATGTTTTTGTCAGGGCTCTGTGTGCGGGCAGACGGAGAGGAGGATCCAAGCACAGGACTCGAACACAGAATTGTAACTCAAAAACCTCAGCATTATTTGCTGGCAGAAAACAAACATAAACTGAGCAATGGCAATGAACACGAAAATACTGAACACGAAAACACACAGGCATAATCCGAAGGTACGACGCGACACTGAGCAAGGGCAAACACAGGGCTAATATACACAGGGAAGTAATCAGGGAATGGACAACAGGAGGGAGACACAGCTGGGAGAGATCAGGGTTAACGAGACAGGGGGAGCAAAGCTGCACACACTAACATGAGGCACACTCCTTCAAAACACATGGAACTCCAACAATACATGACCACTATTCCTAAAACACGAATAAACAGAAACAGGAAACTCTAATAATAATAATAATCATCATCATCATCATCATCATCGCCACCACCAACACAAGCAGAATAAGAAAACAATCCATAATGCAAGATTAAACCAAAATATAAGAAACTCAAAATGCTGGGTCAACACTGACCCAGAACCATGACAGTTTTATCATGACATCACTCAAAGGCCTCTTACAGGTTACTCTACCATTAAAAATGAACAGATCCTTGAGGTCTACTAAAGGTCACTAAATTTCATCCAGTTAATACCTTTGGAGGAGAGCTGCTGCCACCCTGGCAAGCATGCAATCAGAGGGAGCAGGATCGACATCAGGAGGGCAGTTAGAGCTGGGCGAGTATCCTACCTGCCTCCATCTGAGCTCAGTTTGCCTACTGGGTGATAATCATAGCATCAGAGATTAGGACCTTTTAAACAGAGACCCTATTAACTATCATCAAAATCACATACAGATAAACTCTGTTTTAGCACTCTGTAACACTTTTAACATAAAAGGCTGGATGTTAAGTCCTTTTACCCTCTCTCAGATGTAATGAGAGATAATCCCATCTTTCTCAACACTAGCTACCAATGAATCAAAAATGATATAAGCTTATGACTCAGTCACGTTGTGATTTAACCTGTAACCTTTAACCATTTATTTATATGCAAAACAATGTTCCATTTTTCATTTAAATTGTCTGATATTATTGAGCAAATGACATTGTGTGTGTATTACAGTACTAGTCCAAAGTAGCAGTAATACACACACAAAGTAGCAGGAAACAGAAGCAACTGGAAAAAAGATTTATTTTTATAGTTTAAAACAATCTAATCTATCAATTCACTAATTAGTAAACACATA